>NW_017728917.1:10947321-10995764 GCF_001723895.1 Crocodylus porosus
CTAGCAGGCGGTAGCCAAGCAACGTTATAACCGAACATTGCGCGACTTTAAACGAGTATGTTCTCTAATAGATCGGCGACGTAATAACGACACAACGTTAACCGGGATGACGTTAAGCGAGGAGTACCTGGACAGCTTTGCTCAGGGCAAAGGCTCTAGGAAAGGGTGAAGCTGCCATTTACAAATGACTAAGTGTGCATGAAAGGAGAAAAGAGACCACGTGCTACCCTACAGAGATGGGGCACACGAACGGTGGGCTCGGCTCACGTGCCCAGGCTACCTTACTTACGGATACCTGCCCAGCTGGAAAAAAAGAGAGCTGTTGCTGTCTGCCTTGCTAAATCGGCCTGAATTTCGGCAGGTTTGAAATAATGGCAGGGCTGAAACAAGCTTGTGTGATTTTTGCCTCTTAATTAATAGAGCTAGGTGAGGAGAGGGCAAGAGAAACAGCTGGCAGAGCTCTCCTGTAGCCTCGGAAAGCTGCTGCTGCTGCCTGGCCGCGACCTTGCAGCGCTGGCAAAGCGAGCGCTGACAGGTTCCCTGAAAGGTCTCCGAAGCGGGGAGGAAGCCTCCAAGGTCCTGCCAGCAGCTGTTGAGTGCGTCACCAACACGGCGCGCGGCTTTCGACAGACAAACACACCTGAGATCTCTCATGATGAGCCCAGAGCTCTGCAAAGCGTTCTCGCCTGGTGTCTCCGAATGAGGAAATAAGAGATCAAACTGAAGGCTGGAGCCCCTCGCTGCTACAAAACACATCCCCAATGTTTCACTGCCTGACGCAGGGAACAGGTGTCAGGATTTTCAGCAAGGCGGATTCTGCTGATGGAAATGATGGCTTCCCCTCTCCCCCCTCAACACACACACACCTTTCAAAGCGATGCAGCGAATTACACAACCCACAAAGCCCCTTCCTCCTAATGAACTTGCAGGCTCTGCAAATATCATCAATCACCCGTCACCTGGGAAAAGGAGGGAGACAGTAGAGGACGTTTGGAGACATGGGGGATGATTCCCATCTGTCTGCTGCAGGAGTTACCCAGGGTAAGTCCATCTTGTTCCATGGAGCTACCACCCCAGTTCATCCATGCAGATCTGAGAGGGGAACCAGGTCCATCTACTACACCATCTACATTTCAGACCAGCTACAACATTTGTTGTAGGAACTATCTTATGCAAGCATGAAACCGTGATTAGTGCTAGTGGACTGGATTTGGACAGTTCACCGCACGCCACAACCTGTAGCACACAGACAATGTCAACTCTTATACTGGGATAACTTCTCCCAATCAGTGAATTATTCTTGAAAGAGCCAGGGGTAAAACTCTTAACACAAGTGAGATTTATCTGTCCGAGTCCATCCTGAGACAGCCATTCCCTAAATGTATGGAGATTATTACTGTCAGGTATCCAGGTTGTAGCCATATTGGTCTAGAGGCAAAAGGGATCAGGACTCGTGGTAGAGGTAATATCTTTTATTAAACCAACTAAGATTTTTGCAAAAATCTAGTTTGTCTAATAAAATATATCACCTCTACCATGAGTCCTGATGCCTTTTGTAGATTATTATTGGTACTCACCGTTCTACCATCCCATGGAAAGCAGTGGTAGTAGCTGCCTACTGTGTGAACTACCCCCGGGGAGCTGCACCTGTCTCTCCAAATCTCAATCTAATTGATATCACAATGCACACTCGATGTAAATTATATTGGGGGGTGTGCTCCTCCAAGTAGGCCCATGGAGATTTGTAAGATCTAGTGCATATACCTAAGTGGAAGCTCAGCGACAAAGCTCTGCTTTGCATCCTGCTGCAGGGGTTGCGCACGTTTGCGTTGGTATGCACACATGCAGGCATGCACATGCACACATGCATGTAGATGGAATATCCCATCCAGCAAAAACCTGCAAAACACTGTAAAATGCTGCACTCTGCCCACATAAATCACTCCGGTTTAGTGCCTGTCTCGTTTAAAAACCTCAATTTCCCGGCCCCTATGGCAGATTCCCATTCCTTGTGTGCCGCTACATGAAAGGCCATGTCAAAAAATCAGATTTCAGTGGCAGGCAAAACACAGTCACTTGCCTGTGGGAAGTAACCCAGGTGGCGTCTCATTTGTTACGGTGTCCAATTATTTTTCACCTTGAGCTTTTGAGTTTGCTGAGGAAGGAAGGGCCCTTCTGGGAAGCCAACGTGGAAGAACTCGGCAACACAGACTCGCCCTCCCCTGCTCGAATGCCAGGCCACCATGTCACGTCTTCAATCACCCCCGAGTTTTGAACCGTGATCCAGGCAAGCAGATCCCCATTACAGCACAGAACTGGGATTTCATGGGAACACCTGTGGCTACACGCACTCACTGGTGCAAGCACAACATGGAAAACCAGACCACATTTTTAAGGCATTTGTTTTCTCATAACACAACGGCGAGCCCTGCACAAGACACACAACTCTTTCACTGCCCCAGGCAGATGTTTGCAGTGGTAAACCCTGGTACAATTCTCAGCCAGCATACTATTCAAAGGTATTTTAGATCTCACACACATCAAAGAGCAACTCACAAAGACACTCTCACGGACCCAAAGGAACAGACTTCCACCTTCAGCTTCCTCGGTGCAAAAATGAAGCTTATTTTTCCTACCTGTGGGGACTTTTTACCATCTTCAATTTTCCCTGAGCCTGAGGAAAGGTGCGTGTGCCCACAAACTTGCAGAAAAAGATAGGTTTTTTGCAATGTTCTTAGTTTGTCTAATAAAAGATATCATCTCTAAACCAGGAGTTCTAGATCTCTCTCACACATTTTAGTTACTTTTTTAAAAGGGTTTTTCCCTCCCTAACCACAGTGACAGAAATATTTCCATACTCATTTTTAAAGACAAGTGTGAAAGGGACATTTGGACTAAAATAATCCTCTGCAGAGTTTCTGAACCAAACGGCGAAGAGCAGAGCTCGTGACTGAGATGCAGGAAGTGAAACTGCTCGTAACGCTCCGGCTATTAACGTTTAAATACGTTTCGCACTCAGCGGGACCGAGTCCTCGTTGGTGTAACACCCCTGCAATCATCCTATTGGGAAGGGCACGTGATCTGCAATATTGAGTATAAGAATAACAGACCATTACTAGGGAAAATTATTTATATTAGGAAAAGAGAGCCTATTGTTACCCTTGAAGCAAAGGAATGATAGGAGCAGCTCGGCAATTTCCTCTGTAATAATCTCCTTCCCTCCATGCAATCACCACGCTGCCTTTGGCCTTGTAATTTATCCACTAGGGTCCTGGACTAATGTACCAGAGCAGCCTTCTCATTATGCCTTAAACAAATGCTTACTCATCAGCTCGTGTCCCGCACAATTAATATTCTGCTAGAGCATATGAAGGCATCGAGTCAGATCCTCAGCTGGACGAAACCAGCGGCCCTCTTCAGCTGTCACTACAGCCTGGCCAATTCACACCAGCTGAGAACGCAGGTAGTGAAGTAGCAATGGTCAGACCATGTTGCACGCTGCCAAACAGCAAGAGCTCGGGGGATGGAGGTGTGCCAAAAGGAGGGAACTGCGAAGACGCACATCTGATTTTAATTGCCATTATAACACAGCGACGCAGCAGTAGCGCTACTGCATGACACGGAGGCGCCATGGTCCAGCACGCGTCTCCGAAGCCCAGGCGCGGAAAGGTAGTACTCTGAACCATTTCCACGCCTCGTCCCCAATGCCAGGAGATCTCAGATCACATCCTGCTTGTGGCCGCGGCAAACTAGATTTCGTCGTGCACATTTGTAAAGGGGCCTCGTCCACATGGTGAAGACGCTACAGAATTCGGCGCATTCAAAGGAGACGTGGGACCAAATTAGCTACGATGTTGGGAGAAGATGGGTCAGTAGAGATTTGGGAAAGTCCTAACAGATCCCACAGCTTCTGGTTGACCGGGCCAGTTTGCAACCCCTGGATGACAGAGCTGCTATAAATGCACAAAGCCACAGGGACTGGTTGCAAATACACAAAGCCAGAGACTGCACTGCCTTTAAACATTACTTTTGGAAACTAGAACCTACTGCAGTGACTTGCCTGTGACTATTAAGGGTTAACAGATATTCCTTTGCTTTCCTCCTCCTAGTTCATATTAATCTTTATTTTTGTTAAGTCTATCACAACTCTATTACTCCTGTCCAGTGACCTTGCTCGCTGCACTGAAGGACAAAATGATAGAGCTGTGTGACGAAGCCCACGAACACAGAAATATTTCACTGGAATCTGTCGGGCCATGATTGCCATTAACTAGAATGGGGCTATTTACAAAATAAAAAATATTAGTGTGCATGCGGTGACCTTGCAGGACTTGAGTGCTCTGCAGAAGTGTACAAACTTACTAGGTGCCAAAATAAAATAATTAAGCACGTGGAACTGGTGCCATAATCCACCATTAAAATGAAGCTCCCTAGCAGGGGGCCACGAGCTTGTGAGAAGGCTTGTTTTAATGAACCTAAGAGGCAAGGGTCTTAACTCATGGTGCAGCTCCCAACCTGGGCAGGTGAAAGGATAGGACGTGATAAAGAGCCTGTCCTCCAGGTTGGGAGCCCCAAAACCTGTCTGCATAAAAAATAAGCTATGCAAAATGAACCTGGTAGCTACCATAGCCAAGGGCAAGAGAGGCCAGAGTGATGAGGCCTTACTTGTCCCTCTATAACTTCGACAGTGCAGGGATTATATTGAAAGCATGAGATAGTAGGGATTCACATGGCAAATTGTGATCGCAGCTTCTGATCTTTGCTGCTGTTGTGCATTGGCTTCACTTCCAGGCCTGGGAGTCATCTCAGTGGACTCAGTGGATGCATGTGAAATAAAGCAGATGTATTTTGCAAGAAGAGGGGCTGCAGATCCCTGGAATAAATCTGCAACAGCCCAACAAGGCCAAGATTGAGTTAGTACAACATGGAAAAAAAATGAGGAGCCATGAAACAGGCTGAATGATCTGAGCCTTTGCTGATCATGCACATCATGATGCCCCTTTTGTACTTGTTGCAGCCATTTATACTCCTAGCAGCACAACAGAAAGTAGCTACGAACTACTGGATTGAATTGTTCAAGTCAGGTATAGACTTTCACTCTCAGGAACAATCCTTCCTGTGTTGCTTTAACAGATGCTATGTAAAGAGGTTACAAGTTCTGGGAGAAAGTTTCTCTGGATTTTTTTTTTCAGATCAATGGAGAGGATTCTCCAGAATTGGAACTTTTCCTTTTTTATCTGATCTCAAACTGATAAATAATTAACAGCAACTGTTATAAGCACTGCCTCGTTCCAGGACAAGCAACAGTCAGAAATGCATCCTAAATTTTGTTTGAGGGTTTTCAAAAGCTGGTTAGTATTTGCTTATCTTTTCGAAGCATACATTTCCCCAAATGGTACTATGGGTATAGAAACTCTTTTGAGGAGGAGGACTCGTCACGCAGGTATCCGGCCAATGTGAGAGGAAATGGTGATAGCACCCATGCAGTGCGGGAAGTGTCTGGTTGATGCTTGGGTTTGGTGGGGTGGAGCGAAGAGCAAAGTCCACTGGTTCCTAAGAGGCCATGCACCTGCCAAAGAGTCAGCAGTGCCCCTGCTCACCCTGCACGCTAACGCCCGCGCCGTGTCCATAGCACCGGGACTGAGAGGAGATGTACATCATCAGCACAGATGATTTCTGTTGTGCTGGGGTTCAACATGCCCCTATAAAAGTAAAATAAAGGCAGATTCCCATATAAATATAATGGAAGCAGGAACATTTTCACTTCCACAATGGAAATTTATAATAGCCATTCTTTCTTTCTGTCTTCTTGGGTTTATTGTACCTCATCCTGCAAGACTGCAAAGAGAAAACTCTCATTGTCACTTAGTGATCTTTACTCACAAGCCTTTAAAGTTGCTCCATGCAGCCAGAAACCCAGCAATCACACCGGTAGGGAGAAACAGAATTGCCTCATCATAAATTCCAGCAACTTGCTTTACTGCCCATTTTATGCCGGCATTACTGTTTTCTGCCATTTAGCCGGGGTGAAGAACCTCAGGCATAAGATGCATTACGACTTCTGCAATGTACAAGGCCAGGTCACCGGCTGGCATATCACGATAGGTCCGCTGTCCTCAATGGAGTTATGGCAATTTAAACCATCAGAAGACTCTGCTGATCAGGCAATAGGGACATCTTCATCATGAACTCTACCTGGTGACCACTTGTGACGATGCAATACTACATGGACATACTATCACACTTGCCCGAAACAAAGTGCAAGTCCTAACCCAGCGCGTGCTAACGTTGAGCCTCGAGAGGCCTGGTGGCTGCACATACTAACACATATATTGCACACATACAGATGACCCGGTCTGGGCACGTAAGACAGTTATACAGGTAAAGTTAAAATTAGTTCAGTGCCTCAGTGCAAATCACAGCAGGATCGAAAACGGACAGGCTGCTGCCACCCTGGGTAGCAGCAAGCAAGAGCATAGGTGCAAGTGAGTAGCGTGACTCCTTGGACTACTGTGGGTACCTTGGCATAAACTGTAGGCAAATGTCTTACATCAGTATAGTTTTACCCGATTTTTCCCAACGGAAAGCCACCCTGGATGCGACTTAGCTGCATGTGTCATGTGTCCAGGGCCTCAGAGCATTTGAAGGGAAAGCAAAAGTAGGAGCACTGTGCAGCACAAGCTTCAGGTCAGGGCTGACAGTGCTGCTGTTTGTGCAGTGTGCCTCAAAACTGTGGCCCCCAAGGTCTCGTGGGTACTTCTTCATTGGAGAAAGGCTAAGGACATCATCCTGGCAGACATACGCCCTTGCGCAGGCATTAGGCAGTCAGCAGCAGGTCTTATCCATTGCTCTTTGGCAGAAGCTACAACCATTGAGGCACCAAATGTTTGAACTCGGTCTGGCCTTTGGATTCTGTCTCAATGGTCTAAAGCGGGGGTTGGTTCTGGGCAGCCTCCGCTCCTCCGTACTCTTGCCTAGGCATATGCATCCGAAGTCCTGGTGTAATGTTTGCATGAAATCCGAAAATCAGCTTACTCCTGACACCGAATAAAATCCAGACAGAGATAGTTGTGTGGGGTAAGTCGTGGCGACTGAAAGCCTCCCCTTGTGCAAAGGGTCATGTGGAGGAAATGAGAGACAGCGTGCCGAGGGTGTCTGCAAATACAAGCCAGTACTGGCCAGAACATCGGGGTTGTCCCTTTGACAAGCACGTAGTGGTGGATCCTCACCTGATGTACATCGTCAAGCCCAAGTTGACAGCTCCGTTTTTTTGACTCCGCCACATTCAGAAACTCCTTGTAAAGCAATAACTTTGTGCAGTTATGCTACCACTTTCATGAGCATCCGCACGTGGATGGGAAGTGGCTCCATTCAACCATCAAGGACTTCCAACCCCCACCCTTTCCAATCTGTTATGCAACTCTGACAGGAATCATATGCAAAAAACCTGTGTTTTAGCTTCCACTGTGTAAATAGGAGACCTGGTTGAATGCCAGAAAGAGAGCTGTACAACCCCTCAGTGAACTGAAGTGAATAAAGAAAGCTTTCAATTGAGATAGCTGGATACCAGATAAACGCGTTCAGCCCTCGGTTCTTTCGCAGCATGGCTCGCTTTGAGCGGACCTGCACGTGGGGCTGCCCTGGAGGTGGTACAGGGCTCCCTAGCTCCAGGTGAAGAACAAATAAGGATTGTGGCTTTATTCACTGGTAACAAGTCAACTGTTCACACGTAAAACTATTTGCTCCTCACAACTCTCTATAAAGCATGACTTACACACAAAGGGCACGTCTACACGGCATTTACTGCACATTAAATATAGCAAGTTTTTAGGCAGCCGTTAAAGCACAGTAACACTGTGTGTGGACTGCACAGCAAGGTATCTACATGTGTGTTACTGTGCAGTAACTAATCGGGTGTAAATGTGATACCTGTATGATGCACATCTACAAGGGCAGCCGTTAAAGCACAGTAACGCTGTGTGTGGACTGACTTGGAACTAAAATTAGTCCCAAGTCTGTCCACACATACAGTGTTACTACACAGTAAGGCATCTACACATGCATTACTGTGCAGTAACTAATTGGGCGTAAATTTGATACCTGCATGATACAGCTATCAAATTTATGCCCAAGTTGGCATTAAGTCACCATATTTACTGTGCAGTACAGGCATGTGCGTGTGGACACGTGCCCGTACTGTGCAATAATTTTCAGTTACTGCGCAGTAAAAGCGCACATGTAGACACAACCAAACAGCACTTAACATGAAAGCTGGCTAGGTAATACCAGTTAATTCCGTTTCCTAATAGTTAAGACAGGTTTATGCCAGTAAACTCCTTGTTTATTTTGAACCGCTCTGCCGGATGGTGCCACATCAAATCACTCAAATATAGGCACACTCCAGTAAGCATCCAAACATCACAGATGTGTCACAAGTGTCACGAATGTGAAAAAATGTCACAAGTGTCACGAATGTGAAAAACATTAAAGGTAGCTTGATTTTCAGAAAAGGCTGAGCAGCCCCTCTCTGAAAATTAGGCCCTTTCAAAACTGTCTCAAATTGGATGCCTAAATGCACTGCAAACACAAAATTCTGAATTTTGCCTTTTTTGTACTCTTCTTGTGACATAGGAAAGACAGAAAAAATCCTGAAGATCAGCTGTACAATTACAGTCAGCAGAGCCATGGATGTCAGGAAACTGAAGCCACCAGCTGACCTCTTGGTCACTAGACACTGTCCTGGAAAACCCTGGCAAAGACTGCCGCTGTGCCTTGCCGTTCTGCCAAAGGAGAGCTCTTTACACATATTACTGTGTCTCGGCTTAAGTCAACCACCCCGGATGACTCAAAAAGAGCTTACAGGGCCGTATTGTGGAAAGATATTAAAGACCCATTAGTCTTGGTTTAAAAACTAAACAAATGTTTGGAGGTAGTTACATCTGCTTTACATCTCCCCACAATGTACATGATGGTGGTACTAAGCTCTGAGACGTGCATTTCTGCAAGCTACCTTTGGTTTCATTCAAGTTCTTATCCCATGCCCACCATTGCAGTACCTGGGCAACTTTCTTATTTTTAAATCAAAGTTTGGAAATAGTTTCAAGGGAGGGATATTTTTATTGCTCAAAAAAAAATGATAAACTCTAATATCATCCATCAGCATTATGGAGAGAGGACCTAAACTGTAGAGTACAGATCTGAATCCAGACCTTGCTTCTCTGAGGTCCACAGAGCTCTGGCTTGGCCTGCTCACAACTTCTAAGCCAGCCCAACAGCTGGATCCGAGGTCTCTTTCCTTCCATCGGGTGGTTGCAAAGGTTTTGCAGTTCAAATTTCTGATCACATTTTTTCATCAGAAATTCAGCTGACAAAGCAGTGGGTTAATGTTTGTGAAGATTACCCTCTGCTCTACTCTAGCACCCAGAAAATGCTGCATGCTTATTTTATCTCAAATGTTTTAAAAAAAAAAAAACTACAGAAGAGCTAGAACTGATGTCAAACTGCTCATCGAGCTGACTTGCAAAGAAAATCAGGTTTTACTGGCTCCCTGATAATCATGACAGCTGCTTTAGTGGAACAAAACTTCAGAAATTCATAAGGAATGGGTACCCCCGGTTCCTTTAATGAGATCTTCCAAGCCACTCAAGCTGTTTATGTCAGCCAGCGCTGGTGTTAAATGCCCAGTCAATCACATTAGATGTGTTAAATACACTCATGGGCAAGTGCCTTTCAAGGGCTTGATGTTGTGTAAACTCCCACTGCTACCTTGTCTGCAGTCACTAAGCAACTTGGCATCTCAGGAAAGCTGAGTGGATTGAACCAGCTCAAGGGAGGATCAAACAAGCATAAATCCAATGCAGGAACGGAGACGAGGAGAGGGGACGAGTGAATGCACTTAATTTGAGAGACTGAACGGTGAAAGGGTGTCTGATTATATAGCTGTCTCTGAAGATGGAGCCGCTATGGGTTTTACTCCTGCTCCTTATTAATGTTTGCCAGTCTAACTCTGGGCACTCACTCAACAGGTCTCTATTTTCTGGACTGTGGAATTAACCTACAAAGCATGTTCCTGAAATTGCTCCGCGGGACTGCCAGTGACCTTTCCTCCGCGCGCAGACCTCACTAGCTGCCATCAACCTACCGTGCCCATTAGCCCACTCGTGTCACTGAACAAACTGGCCGGTGAAAAGGGGTCACACCACAACCTGGGCCAGCTGAGCTACCTCCATCAAGCAAAGTTGCATGCGGTTCTGCCGACTGAGCCCCGCACAGAGCAGAGGCCCTAGACTGGCCATTAGTCCTGGATCCAGGGCAGAAAAGCACTGCTAGTCTGAAAAACCACTGACTGGGTCACGGTCACATCCTGGATGCCACTGGAGCTGGGAGCAAAAGGAATCAAAACTCATGAAGATTTCATTTTTTAAAAAATCAGCTAAAATTTGGAGTCTTCTGAGCTAGGAGTGTATTCTTTACCCTCTCTCACAGGCACAGCTTTCCTGGATTTTTTGGGCTCTGGTGTTTGTTTCTAGCAAAGACAATCAACTTGTCCTTTGCGATTCCCATCTTACCCCTCTTTCCCGAGCATCATTTCTAACGTGGTTTTAGCAACAGTCCTCCCCAACAGCCAGAGCATCTCTGTGGTGGAAACCACCCAAAAGCAGCCAGGAAGCCAGCTTCCAAGCAGCACAAAGCATTCGCTTCTAACTCCCGAGGGTTATAACTTGTAAGGTATCCGCGGGAGTCCAGGGGGTATGGGTCAAAGCAAGAGAGTAATCAGAATGGACTGATTTGAAAGCAGCGTGTCAGCTACTGAACCAAAACTGTTAATAGATCATAATCCTGTTTGGCTCCCTCCCTGGCTTCATTTGGTCTTTTTGACTGCACACTCTTTAAAGCAGAGACCACCTATCTAAGACTGTACAAGGGGGGCTCAACCCTATTGTAACAGAAATAACTCTACAACTCTGCTTGGAGTCCTGCAGTGCTGAGCTCCAGGGAACCGATCCATTGAAGGCTATGGAAAATCTTCCCCTGATTTCACTGGGCTCTCACTTCAGCACGAAAGGGGAACAATATAAGGCCTAGAGCATCCCTAACGTGGACGTGTATTGACATTTAACCTTTCTCCCATCACCCCACTGGGTGGGGGGGAACTGTTTAATTTAAAAGAATAAACTAAGACCATTTCTGGAGCAGATTTCAGCGCCATCAAAGCATAAGGAACACCTGTAATTGCCCTTCCAGGTCCGCTCACTTGCTCCTTCCTGGATTTAATCAAAGGCAAAGCCAGATCTCTTCACAGCCAAAAGTAACAGCTAACACATACTCTCTGCTTTGTAAGGTGCCTCTAATTTAAAAGCCTGCCTCAGCAAGCAATCAGCTGGCAGTCACGTGACAGCTTCAGTTATTACTTGGCCCCAGCGTCTTCTTTGGTTGAGCAAAATGAATGATTTGGTATTTAGCCAATCCCTCCTCTTAGAAAGACTTCCAGTGCCCACTGAAGCCAATGGAAAGATTCCCATCTTTGGACACTGAATCAAAACCTTAAGACACCTAGCAATGCTCCTCAAAGACACTGCATGTTGATGCTGTACAGGTGAAGTTTCTGCATCACAGCCCTCTCGGTTGGATGACGATACCTTCCTGGGCTAAAACAAGGCAAAGGATTCCCAGCACACTGTCAATATGGACAACCCACGCTCCCTGCACTAGGATGGGAGCTGAAAGTTTGCAATAGCTCCCCTTGAGTAAAATTAGGAACTAGGGACATATTGACCGTGGCGCTCACTAATGGCCAGACGTGCTGTAAAGCAGGCTCAGGAGCTAAAGAAATCATGGAGTCGAGCTGGCTGCTTCAGTGGTGCTTGTAGAAGCAAACAGAAAACCATCCCAGCTTGATGTACGCAGCAAGGCAGGGGCAAGGGCAAACAACGGTGTTGCAATAAAATGACACGCACAACAGCACGCGCATGGAAGAACAGCTGCGTGTCAGGCCAGTGAAGTCAGCAGTTAGTGAGAGTCACTCAGCTGTCCAACAGGTTCAAGGCTGCGCTGAGCAAGCACCTGAAACACCCCCCGCCCCCCAATTTCCCCACCCTCTCTCAGCTAAACCATCAGGCAGGTCAGCCCCATGCAGGCAACCCCGGTCCTGCCTGCAGCCCCTACTTCCTACACCAAGGTTCGAGTGCCACCTGCATCTCCTATTCGTTTGGATATTTTTCAGCACTGCCAGGAGCATTTCCCCTCCATGCTGCTTGAGCTCAAAGCTCAAGTCTAAACCAGAGATTTTGGAGCGTGGATGGGACTTCAGGGCGAAGCTTGAGTCGCCCTGCAAGCTAACACTACAGTGGAGATAACAGCCGTTAGTCTGGTGAGAGTCAAAGTCACTCAACCGAAACCCCGCTAAGGCAATCACTCAACTCAAGCAGATACGCAGCCAATACAGCTTAGCTTACAACCAGGGACGAAATAGCACAGCGTCTTTTGGAAAAAAATGGAGAGCACAATTTTCAGAAGCATCTTAAGCACCCAAGCACCAAGTCCAAGTGACTTAGATACTTCAGAGTCCGACTGAAAGTCAATGGCACTTAGGCAGAGAAGTGCCTACGGGACAGGTTTTCCAAGATACATGCAGAAAGGCTCCTGGTGGGATTTTCAGACGTGTTAAAGAGTTTAAGTGGCTGATACCCACTGAAATTATATATGAAAGCACCAGGCACATTTCTTATTAGGCAGGCATTACCTACTGTTTTGAAAATGGGATTTCGGCTCTTGGTCATGTAAGTGCTGTGAAATTTTTACCCACCAGGCTTCTTAAACAGTCTTTGGAAAACAGGATATTTCCTCCTCTGCCCCCCACTTTCTAAGCATGGCTTACTCAGGTTGAATAACACCTGCATTTTAAACACAAGCACCAGGGATTTGTGCTTCACTTTCCTTTCACAGCAGACTCCAACATGCTGGGGATTTACTCACCTCCTCCATAGGTGGCGGCCAACATAATTGAAGACACCCAGGCAACCTCACTGTATGATGTGCCAAAGAAATCCTGGATTTCTTTGAAGAAGATGGCTAAGGCTTTAGGAAAAGCATATGAAAATCCAATAGAAATGAATGCTCCAAATAACACTGCCCATCCCCAGCCCCCATCTGGAGGGGTGGAGGCAAGACCCGTGCTTGCTGGAGACGACATGGCCAAGCTAAGTTAAGGCCCACCAAATTCTTGTCTGGAAGCCCTGAAAAACAAAGTGCACAAACACAGTCAGCCCAAGGGAAAGGCCCTCAGTCTTGCTCTCTTCAAGGTAAAGAGCTGCAAAACTGGCAAGTACAACAGGAGACTCAACAGAAAATTCAGATTTTAAAAAACACGTGGTTCCTCTTTAAACTTCATTTGTGCAGTGAATAATAGCTCATTCTTAAGTTATTAATGCTTTTCATACAGCCTGCCCTAGTCATTTTTTATACAAGTGATGAGATATGGAGGATAATTTTTTTCTTTTTGGCTGGTGCTCAAGGATGAGAGGCCGAATCGTGTCCTTTCCCACGTCTCTGGTGAGTTTGCACAGGGAGGCTAAGGAAACAAATGGTTCTGCATGTAACACTCAACTCTGCTTTCTCTGTCCTGGAGTTGTGTCACTTTGTACTTCAAAAGATAAACCAGCACTCCCAGGCTACATGTGCAGCCAGCCAGCAATGGCTGTGCACCCAGATTAACACAGGCATACATGCCAGCATTTGTCACGCACACAGACTATACACCAACCGGGTATGCATCTGACATACAGACTCCACACAAAGCCCCCCCTACACAGTACACGAACTGTACAGGAGAGCCAAGCAGATGGCAGCATGCGTGTTGGACTCCATGTCTGCCCTCTATGCCCAGTGCTCGAAAGTTCACGCGCATGTGGTGCATGCACCAGCATCCCAACACATGTTCGCACAGACTGAACGCAAGACACGCAGCAGACAATGGCTCACATGCACAAAACACACACATGGTATGCACACACATGCATGCATAACACGAGACGCAGGCTGCATGCAGCATACAGGAATGTGGGAAACAACCCAGACAGCCCTCATCACACACACACGGGCTCAGAGCCAGGCTGTGCCGTAACTAGACAGACATGCGTGCGCACTTAAGGCGCACCCCCATGAGCCTTGTACACATGCTAGATAACCATGGGGCATGTACACAGAGCAGGGACTCTGCACAACTTACCCGAGGAGCATACATAGCACATGGTGCACTCCTGTGGCTGCCATAGAGACAGATGATGAATGCTCTCACACACACACACACACACACACAAATGCAAACACACATGCATGTGTATACACCCATACGCATGTACACACATGCACATGAGTACACAGATGTACACATACATGTGCATCCACATGTGCATGCATGCGTACGCATGTCTGTACGTGTACATATACATAAAAATACACACGCACACACCTGTACACATACACGTACATGCACTCACCTGCACACATACATATACCCAAGCATGTGGACACATACACATACACACACCTGTACATATACGTGCACATGCACACACCTGCACACATACATACACACAAGCATGTGCACGCATACACACGTACCCATGCACACACACATGTACATGCATGCACCTGCACATACACACGCACTCACCTACACACATACATACACACAAGCATGTGCACGCATACACATGTACCCATGGGCTCACCTGCACACACACATACACACAACCATGTGCATGCATCCACATAGAAATGCACACACCTGTACACATACAGAGGCACAAGCATGGGAACGCATACACAGGTACACATACATACAAATACACACACCCGCACGCACACACTTGTACACACGCGCTCACCTGCACACCTACACCCACCCAAGCATGCGCATGCACACGTACACACACGTGCAGCTATGTGCAGACGTCTGCACACGCACGGAGGGCCGCCGCCTACCTGCGGGCTGAGCGCGGCTCCGACCCGGCTGCGGGGCCGGACTCTGCTCCGGCCCGGCGCGGGAGGGAGGGAGGTGCAACCCGGCCCTGCCCTGCCCGGGGAGGCGGCTGCAAGGCGGCCACATGTTGCATGGGTTGATCCGCACAAGGGCCTCGCTCCTCCTCTGCCCGGGCAGGAGCAGCCCCGCTTCCCCCTCGCCCCGGGCCCGGGCTGGGGGCTCTCCCACCCGCTCGGGAAGCAAAGGAGGCTTCCTCGCTTGTTTAGACCCATGGCATTTCTGCAGGGGGTGCAAGCAAGAAGGGAGCCTGGGGGTGGAATCAAGCTGGCAAAACTTCTGACAGCTTTCCCCTCCCACCCCCCAAAAACGCACAAAGAACAAGGGCCAAGGGCCAAGACAATTTTCCTGCTCTGCTTTAGCTTTCAGGGCTCCAGTTGCCTCTTCCATCAGGTTCTGGCTGCAAGTTGTGTAAGCTGGCAGAACAGAGCCCTCGCCATCTGCTCTTAGTCAGAAGTATAGTATAGTATAGTAGTATGATTTTTATAAGTGGCATGTCATTTTGCTGTACACTGTTTTGGTGAAAACCGTTAATAAACTACTAGTACTACCGCCACCACGCAGAAAAAGGGTTCGGAACTACGAAAAGGTCTTCACATGAAATGGGAAATGGCCAACGACAAAATCCAATCCAACTTTTCCATGCCTAAATATTTCCCAGGGGAAAAAAAAGAAATGTTCTTTCTGAAACAAAAATCTGATCCTTTGAAAGTTTTTCAGACCAAAGTTTGCCACAAAACTCTGGAGATTTTCAAGTTTCCATTTCCATTTTTGGTTTCTCCTTTTATCCTTTCTTGCTCTCTCATGTGACAGAATGGATTACTCCTTCAGGTGCCCTTTGTAACTTTTCAAAACTTCAACTTTTGAACAGCAGAGAGTTGCCAGAGTGCAAAATGGCAAATCATTTCTTCTGCTTCATATACGGATTTTACCTGGTTTAACGTTTCAAAACCCACCAGACTTCTCAGGCAGAGATCAGAGGAAGCACGGGCATCCCTGGGATTTAAAGGAACACTGAGCGCGTAGCAAGACCTAGCATCAGATAAATAGAGTGATTTCAGGGACTGCTGGGTGCATCTACATGAGACGCAGTAGCCTAATAACACCGTGCAGCAGCATACCAGGCAAAAATCTTGCTAATATGCTACTGCACACTTAACATCTCATGTAGCCTAAGATTATTGCAAAGTAAACACCACTAAAAATCAGCTCTAGTGCACAGGAGTGCAGGTATCACCCTCCTCCCCTCCCCCCCCCCCCCAGGTGGGACTGGATACTGGCCACCACTGTCCTGAAACCCTGTAAGTAGGTAGGCTTCAGGTACTGGGTTGAAGGGGAGACAGAGCTGAACGCCGGCAGGGTCATCAATATATAAACATTTCTTTGAATCTCTCTGGTCTTTGACAAAGTTCGGATTTCAGAACAATTAACTTTATGGTAGGTTCCAAAGTGTGTTAATTAATCTGCTGTTTTATTTGTGTACCTTTAGCAGTTCTCTTAGTGATTATTAACTAAACCCAGTGAGAGATATGGACAGGACAAAGACCCACCATATCTTTCTGGGGAGAGATCCAAGAGGAAGCAGCTCTTTGGGCCTGCTTTATAATCTGGTTTCAAAGAGTGATCTTTCTCCCCCAACAAAGCTTAATACCAGGAAAAACTTCTTCAGTCAGGGTGACCAAATCAGCTCCCTCCAGAGGGGGTGTGGTCACCTACCCGGGAGGTTTTCAAGAAGAAACTGGACACTCATGTCGCTGGGGTTGCTTGAGCAGGGGCTGGACCCAATGATCTGCAAGGTCCCTTCCAGCCCCTAACATCTATGAATCTCAGTGATTACACATTGATCTAGTACTTGGTTAACCAAGTACTAAACTTAATGTGCAGTAATGATGACGCATTAATGAACATGCAGATAGGCTCACCCCCTGAGCACTTTGCAAGAGAGAGAGAGAGAGAGAGAGAGAGAATTTTATCATGCAAACCTCTGTGTTCCCTTAAACCGCACTGATCTATTTAGATATATCTATCTACATATAGATCTATCTATACATCTACATCTATATCTATTGATAGATAAACAATGTATAGATAGAGCTATATAGATAAAAATGAAAACTGAAGCTTGAAAGCATCCAGAGTTTGGTAGGATGTATTATATCTTGCAAAGTGCTCAGTGTTCCCTTAAGTCTGGTAGGTAAGTAGATAGAGAGGTAGGTAGGTAGATAGCTTGGTTGGTAGGTAGGTAGGTATTATGGTATACCATCCGTCCCATTCTCAATAGCCAGCATCTCAGATTCTACCCAACAGGACAGCTCAGCTCAGAAAAATAAAACAAGCATGATGTATTTATGGAGCATTTTATAACGAGGGAAACAAAATTAGAACCAGAACCACACCGATTTTCCCTGAGTGGAAGATGCGGCCCTTTATTTCCCAGTTGGCATCAAATAGTCTTCCTTTGAATCCCCAAGCAAGCTATTCCTCCTCGTTATTTTTTTTTTTTAAAAAGCACGCGTCAGGCATTTCCTAGTGACCTACAAATCTGCATTCGATCTGCTTTCCAAAAAGATACAGCAACAGTCAGAAAACAAGTTGCAATTTGTTTTTCTCACTAATGACGTTGCCTTTCAAAATTGTGTTTAAGCAGCACTGGCGCTTCTGGTTTTTTTCTTTTTTCCCACCCCCTTTTTAAGCCTCATTCGTGGCCCAGCTGTAAAGGCTACATATTCCAGAGCTCAGCTTTCCACTCTATCCAAGACGACTTTGATGAGTGAAGAGGTATAGGGAGTCAGATATCATTCCTGGATTGAGTCCCTGGGACCAGCCACAATTTAGAGGTGCCTTTCTATCTTATGCCACTGAGTGCAAGTCCTTCATCTTACTTACACCTGGCTGTAATATCTGCTCCTCTCCACCTCCACACTGCTCCTACCCAAATCATTCTCCTTCTTCCCCATATACCAGCCCTACTTTGTACAGGGAACACCCAAGGCCACGAGAAATTTTCCGCTCGCTATCCCCACATACTCAAAGGCCACGATATTTTTATTCTGAATAATAGGATCATTATGCTAATGCGACTGTTGGCTCACACATTGAATGCAAAGCTTTATGGAACTTCAGTTTCCATATGGGGTTGCCCATAAAAGAACGCTAAAATTAGATGAACTAAATTTGCTCATGGGAAATCAGGCTTTTTAAAAACATAGCAAAATAGGCAAGAAATAGAGGGAGGTGGGGGGAAAAAAAAAAGTCTCAACAATTTTGTCAGCAAGGACAATCTAGGTCTTTATACATTTACTGATCCTGTTTCTTAAGATAGCATTTTATTGCTGCCATTGCTTTCTTACAAAACTGACACAGCCTAAAATATGCATGAGACTTTTACTCTCAATTGCCAGTGTTGGAGCGTGACAATCTGGGGGGGAAAAAAAATCTATATGCAACTTATGGCTCCCCATTTGATTTTATGAACAGCCTAGGTGCTTATGGCTGTCTTGTGCTGTGGAGCTGGGAATGGCATTGAGAAGCCTGTCACTGAAGCAGATACCCATTAAGGATTATTAACTAGTGGAAAGACCTTGCCGGGAGCGGATAATGGAACGGCTCAGGTCAAGAGAAACCAGTTTTCCTTGCAACGTGGCTATGGTTTGGAGCAGTGGGATGAAGACACTCGGTTTGGAGACTAAGTCTTATAAACTCAGAGGAAGGAAAAGGGGAAAGGAAAAGGACAAGAGAGGACATTTTCTAAAAGTGCGAACAGCTAAAACCACCGTTTATTTGTGAAAACAGGCAGATATGGTAATAGCTACATCAGGGGTTCCCAAACTGTTGTACGTGTACTCCTGGGGGGTACGCAGGATCTCTCCAAGGGGGTAAGCGGGGAAATTGTGTAGTGGCAGATTTAATTTTCATTATAATAATATTTTTTAAAAGGCATTTAAGGGGTTAAAGCGTGAAATGTGTGCTGGTAGGGGTACAAGGGCAGCTGGAAGGGGGCATGCAACAAAAAAAAGTTTGGGAACCTCTGGGATATGTGTTTGCCTCATTTTGCTATGCACAAGATCTGCTGCTGAGTTTGATTTATTGTTTTTGAGCACAAGATTTCTATTTTAGAAAAACTTATTTTGGAAAACAACACTAGGAGCCTGATACTGTCTCCTTTCTAATGCCAGGTTGTTAATAATGAAGCAAAGAAAGCTTTTTATCCTTTTGGAGTTACGGTAAGAAAATCGTGCAGAGGAACACTATCAAGATCTATCACAGCAAGTGTGGTCATTAAGGGGAAAACCTAACCATACAAAGATGCAGGATCTAAGACAAAACAATAGCATTAATCAGATCTGCCATGTTTCACTTGATTTGCACCAGGGTAGAAAGTTAGCTGACAATTAAAAATTTGCTGCAGATAAACCTTATATATCCCCAGATCTAGTCCATGTTATTATTCAGTGATCTCCATGGTAACAGTTTATTAACCTGGCCTATTGTAAACTGTTTTTATTATTATTATTATTTTGATTGGCCTGCAAGGTGGCAAGATGCGACTTGATAAAGAGCATAATACCCGAGTAATCAGAGATATATGAGATATTAACTTCAGCTCAAGGCTATACAAGGTAACTTGGCTGGAGCCAGGGCAAAACTCACCTGAGAAGGGAAGAACAAGTACAAGGCAGTCACTGGTATAAATCCCTTTGCTCAGGGCATTTTCCAGGGAGATGTGCTTCAGGCTTATTCCAGACAGGCTGGCATGAAGGCAACCACTTGTATTAAATCTTTAGCACTAACTGCTCCTGAGATCCAAGGGTGGATCCAGAACTGGAGAAATGAGGCACCCTCTATTAAGTGGAGTCCTAAAATGGGCAGTTTTAGGGAAGGGGGAAGAATCACAAGTTTGAAGCCCTTTCCACATCATAGGGTTCATTGCCTATTTCCTGTAAAGTTTTCCACATTTTCATTCCATATTTTAATACTGATTTAAGAATTCCTATATTATTTTAGCAAAGACTGTAGAAATTATGTTAAGGTATCCAGGTTGTAGCTGTATTGAGCTAGAGGAAAAGGCAATCAGGACTCGTAGTAAGTAGAGATGATAGCTTTGATTAGACCAGCAAGATTTTTGCAAAAAATAAAATGTCTTTAATTGCAAGCTTTTGGGCACAAACACCCGTCATCAAGCATTGGAGAAAAGACTGTAAAAGTTCTCCTGGGTAGAAATGAAAGTTCGTATGTCATAGGATTTCACAGAGGTGTCAGTAGAAAGATTTCTATCTATTTTCCATCTATTGACACCCCTGTGAAATCCTATGACATACGAACTTTCATTTCTACCCAGGAGAACTTTTACAATCTTTTCTCCAATGCCTGATGACGGGTGTTTGTGCCCAAAAGCTTGCAATTAAAGACATTTTATTTTTTGCAAAAATCTTGCTGGTCTAATCAAAGCTATCATCTCTACTATGAATCCTGGTTGAAATTACTTTAATACATTTTTAAACATTTTTTAACAAATCCAGTAGCAACATTTTTCACTGCAATGCCCCTGTTCGGACAAACAATTTTACAAAAAATGAAAAAATAAAAACATTGCAAAAGTTATAAAAGAAAAAAATGCTCCTGACACTATTTGTAAAAGTTGCGTTTTCTAAAAGATTTTTTTTCTGTGCAAATTTTGACCTATTCTAGAATATTTAAAAATACAACCAAAATGAATAGATTTTACTTTCTTAAACTGGCAAGATGAATGTGTAAGTGTCTCATTGAAGCTAATGGCAAAACTCCTACTCTACCTTCATCAGAGAGAATGAAAATATCACACTGTCTAGTCTGTGTCTGCACCAGTGCATAGCACATTGCGGTCCTGGATGCCGTGGTCACCTGTAAGAGCAGAGGGCTGGACCTGAGGACCCAGGAGAATAATTTATTTCCTCAGCGGAACCTTTTGAAGATGGTCACATAGGTTTCGTTTCCTAGCAATGTGCTTTATTTCATCCGGCACATATTTCTATGGATTACTATTCAACAACAGCTTTTAATTCAATACAAATTCTTTTCATCAGCCCTATAACAGATGTAGTCGTTAAAATTCAAGCCTGAAGACATATCAATATTTTTGATAGTGGGAGCATAATGCATGGCAGTATTAGCCTTATCCTCTTTGGACCAGGACTTTGGTTTAGTCATGCTCAGTGGTGAGGAAATGCAAACTAATACAAAATGCATTCTTTTGTGTGTAGCCTGAGGAGCTCCTGCACTTAGGGATTTATTCCTACTAATATTTTCATGTCGGGGGGTTTAATTAAAGAAAACCTTATGTATTACAGTATGTAACCTTATGTATTCAGTATTACAGCTCTCCGTGCTGCTATCTAGTGAGGAGCAAGCAGGTCGAACTGCCATTGATCATCACTGGAGGGTGAAGAGCAGCTTCTCTAGCTCTTCTAGATCAGGGCTAAGAGGACATCTGGGTCAGTGTTTCTCAACCCCGTGGGTCACAAGAATATATGAAAGGGATGCACACAAATTTAAAAAGTGGAACAAAGTTTAAAAAGGGATTCTCCTTTAAAGGAGACAAACGTGGGAAACTGTGGCTTTTCCCTTGCAGGCTGGCAGAGGGCCTGCTTAGGGCCAACCATGCCCCTCGCCCCACATATTGGGGGCTGGTGCCTGGGTTGGGAGTGAGGGTCCCTGGATCAGGACTGGCCATTGCTAAACGTCAATGGGATCCCAGTGTAAAAAAGGGTGAGAACCACTGATCTAGGACATGTCTGCACAGGTACGAGGAAGGAGACTCTGGTGAGTCAAGAACCAGGCGGAGGCTCCCTGCTGTACGGGTACCAGCTGGCCCATTGGTTAAACAACGTGGGCTTGAAGGTCTGTGAATTAAGGGTGCATGGATGACTAGAGTCCCCGATGCACTCTCTTAGCAAATATACAAGTATTTTGGTGGGAAGCCTGACCTGGATATGAAATCCACTTTGCCCCTTCTCTAGGCTAACAAGGAATAAGCTTGTCCCAAAGCAGGGCCGTGTGACAGATGGCAGCGTGGAATTGCAGAGTCTCTACTGTCCAACCCACCCTGCATAGCCCAACTGCATTGGCCCACCACGTCTCTCCATTTGGCATGCCTTGGTGCAGGGGCATTAGCTCAGGCACCTAGCCCTTGATGAGGGCTCCAGTGAACTGATGTAAATTGAGTATAGCAGCAAGCAGATAAAAGTCTGATACTGCTCGTTTCTGCTTCCCACTGAGTAACGTTTTACAAGGGGCCAGGGAGAGGTCAGAAGAGAAAATTATGAAATGTCAAACTTGGTTTTTTTGCTAAGCTCCAGTATTACTGGCGGAGACCAAGCCAAGCTATATGAACTCTTCCGACAACATACAATAATTCATTCCTGCCCGGTGAAACTCTTAAATAGCTCCAGGCCCGTGTCTGTTTGGTTAAAACTGCCAGGTGTATAAAATATCACTGCTGGAAATGATGGGTTTCTGTAAACCAGAAAATAAAGTTACCAGCAAGAGATTTGTTTTTATGCAAGGATTTCAGTTGGAATGAGCTGAACAGAAACATTCAGAGGGGTAAAATGATAGATGCGATTCCTTTAAAGCCAATAACTGGGATCTTTTAATTTGGGAATTACTCCTTTACTACTGCATTTCAGTATCATTTACTTTTTAATCCTCATGCAGACACTGCACTGTTGCATATGGAAAATATTATATTAAAAAGGGCGGGGACGGAGCGGGGAATAGTACAGCTGAGAAATTTTAAAGCAGCGAGGAGGATTTAGTCATTCGTTTTGATAGCTATAACAGTGTGGAAATTTCAACCTCTGTATTTATGTCTTTGATTACAGAGCACATAAACTGGCCATGTTCATAAAATTACACTCAGAGAGGGCCAAGCATGTGACTTGTGTAGAAGGGCAATGGGTACGTACATCACACGGTGGTCAGGCCTGTGCCTATTCCCCTCCTAATGGGAAAAAACAGGACTCATTTGTAAAGAGCATAAAGGGGCTTCTTTACTGAGGACACTATGTCCTGAACTAGTCCCCACCCTTTGGTTCTCTGCTCCCAGATTCAAGCCTTGTCTTCACTGCTAAGAGATGTATTTTTACAGCAAGTAACTAATGTGCCTTGATTATTTTAAGGTAAAAATGCAGCGAAGATGAGATGCTGCTGGGTTTACTGTGAAGCAAACCAAACAAGGTCAACCCTATATGCCCACCCCCCAGCCAGACCCAGTTTATATTATCTGGTCCATGTGAGACAATTGTACTGGTTCACCTTAAACTGGGCTTTACATACATCCATGTAATGAATCACTAAAAGCAGGTCATTTATTACAATTTAAGAGTGGCTAGTTTCAGTTTAGCGTAAACACTTGCCAGATAGACTCAGAACCTAAGTAACCTGATTTAAACCCAAATACATGGGTACACACGGGTCTTGTGCACCAGTTTAATTAACTCAGTTTTAAATCCCTTTGCATTCAACGGATACATCTCTCTCATTTGGCAAGCTCCAAGTTGGCTGATCTAGGTACAGAGGGGGGCAAGAAGTTGGGCACAGCTTCAATGGATCCATTCATATTCAACAACTGTTAGTTTTTTCCTCCTACCACACCTCAGTCCTTGTTCTGCCTTTTATCATGCAAGTTACAGCAGTATACATTTTTCTTCCAACCTGTAGGGTCCCTTTCCCTGACCTGCCAACAGCTATATCATACTGTTACTCTTCCTGTCTGAATTGGTCTCCCACAATAAAACAATCCCCTGGTTTATCTAGATCCAACTGCGTTAACGGCTCGAGTTCAGGTTGCATGTCGACCATGGATTGTTTTGAATGAAGTGTGGCAGAAAAATGCATGGTTCCCTGGAAAGCAGATTGGAAACCACATTGGGTGCAGAAAGCCTTATCTCGCTGCAGGTAAAGCTGGCCTACTACTTCTGCTTTTCTTCATTGCCCTTCCTTCCTGCTGTTGGCTGACCAACAGATCAATCCTGAGGTTTTAGCATTAACTTCCAAGGTCCCCCTTGCATTGTTCCCCAGAAACTTGTTGAACTTTTGACGTGCGATGTTCCACCTAACCCTGTAGATCAGGAACGACAAGGCTTTTGATCCTGATGTAGTATTTGTTCAAGCTCTCTTTAACCCTGGGTCTATGGACTGACCTCTCAAATAGCCCTAAGAGCATCAGAGAGATAACTCCTTTAACATCAGTTTCAATAACACGTTTACGCACCAGATCTGTTTACCGGGGCTTCCATGACTTAGCATTCTTGGACCCCCTTACGACAACACTTCTTATGGAGGTCGAGACGCACAGAACATACTTCTAAAAATTTCATCCAGACTTCAGCCCTCTTCTTTCAACTGTCTCAAATACCATCCCCTTGGGCTGGAAACTTTGCAGGCTCCTAACACTACTAACCTAAAGACGAATATTTGTGAATACAGGAAGAAATCCTGGCTCAATTGAAGTCACTGGCAAAATGCCCATCGACTTGAATTAGAGCCAGACTTTCACTTAGCATAAGCCAAGACTGTCCAGAATTTAGAATCAGTCAAATGTGGGGAGGAAAATAATATATATTTTACATGCACACACACACACATATTCACACACACATACACACAGCAACTTCTTAAAATGTTTTAGAAAAACATTTTTTTTTCTTCTAAAACATCTTAAGAAGTTGCTGTGTACAGGTAACTCAAAATCATAGACTTGAAAATTGAAGCTAGGGATTTCCCAAGGGGATTTAAATCAAACAATTGAAGTTGTACACTAAAGTCTGTTAGGCAAATTTTAAAATCTCAACCCCAAGTTTCCCATGTGGCAAGTGAGAAACACACTGATGGCAAGATCCAGTGAAGCTTTTCCATTCCAAAACATTTCCTAAACAAAAGTGTCCTTTCCAAAATGGAGACCACCAAAAATCTAATCCTTAAATGTTCTTTGGACCAAAATTTCCCACAAAACTCTGGGCATTTTCAAGTTTTAGTTTTCATTTTTGTTTTCTCCTTTTATCTTTTCTGCTCTTAGATGCGATGGAATGGATCACACTTTCATTTGTCATTTTGCAACTCTAACAGTACAAAAGTTGAAGCAGTTTTGCAAAGTTACAGAGTGGAAAATGGCACATTATTTCCTCTGTTTCATATACAGATTCTACCTGGTTTAAATTTTCAAAAGCCACCAGAGTTCTCAGGCAGTGGGATTTAAGGGAATGCTGAGTATGTACCAAGATTTAGCATCAGATAGCTTTTATTAACAAATCAAGCTCTTATGGAAAATAAAAGTGGGTAGAAAACCCCCTTTAGAATGCTAAGAGTAAGTCATTAAATATGAAGTTTGAGTAACAGCAATTACAGCCTTACCAAAAAGTGAATTTAATTTTCTTAATTTTCTTTCCCATTCAAGATGGTATTTTTACCACACTGATATTCTCCTATCATCTCATTAGTGACTTCTGATAAGATCAGGCTCTTGCACACTGGGCTATCAATCAAAACAATAAGGTCATTAAAATTTGATAAAGTCCAGATGATTAATAACAATAATAAAAAAAGCCTGGGTGAAAGCCAAAAATTCCCATCTCCAACAGGATTTTTTTTTTTTTTTTTTTTACAGAAAAATAATTCATTTAGCAGCCTGCTCTACCTGAAATATGTTATCACACAAACACCATTTAATATCCTTTTCCCATTCTTTGCAGAACATAAAGGCAGTCAGTGTGGCACTTGCTACTAATGTGAATGAATTAGGGTATTTGTTAAGGTGCCACCTTATCATCCCTGACAACTGAACTTTTCTGTTTACCCCTAGAAAAGACTGCAGAACAGACTGTAAGATTTTCCCATGCTACAAATGGACATCGTCTTCATGGCGGGACCAGCTCTGTTGGGATGTATCCTGGCACAGCTGATCCAATAGATGGGCAGAGAGACATTGCCCAGGGCTGTTGTGCACCGGCATGAAGCCAGGAAGCCCAGCAGGCACGAGCCCCAGGTTGGGGCCAGGCACTTGGGGCCGTTCTTTGCAGAATCAGGACCCTGAAGCCTGGGGAGTGCCTGCCCAGGTTGGCTAGCCCCAGACCACCTGTGCTCTTGCACCGTAAGCAGACAGACATCTGCCACAAGGAGGCAGCACCAATTATTACTAGGAAGTTTGGGGAATTTGTGACAGGACGAGGGGCAAGGACGTCGGTTTGCTCGGGTTTTGTGCCACCTTAAACCTTTTTTATAGTGGCACAAAGGTAACATCCATTGGCAGCCCCATACTGCTCCGCAAGGGAGCT
Organism: Crocodylus porosus; assembly: GCF_001723895.1. Classification (NCBI taxonomy): domain Eukaryota; kingdom Metazoa; phylum Chordata; order Crocodylia; family Crocodylidae; genus Crocodylus; species Crocodylus porosus. Next base: position 10,973,671 of record NW_017728917.1, read on the forward strand.
CCCACCCAGGCTGAAGAGGTGGCTTGCGTGAGGATGAGAACGATTCATTTCAACCATTAACTTCTCTCTGCTGAGCCTGGCAATTATCATCACTTGTGGCGGGGGTTAGTGACCTTGGTACCTGCCTATGGGGAAACGGACCGTGACCATCTGCCTGCTTTTTAGAGACAACAGCTTTCATTCTCCATTGGCACGGGCTGGATTTGAACCAGCAAGTGAAAGGTTTCCTGTTCTACTGCCAATTTTCTGAGGCATGAACTCACCCTGGGAGTCGCATTCTGGCTATCTAAGTAACAAGTCACAAGTAGTAATCGGTGTGCTGGTGGAGGGATTACTGGTCTGCCTGCGTAGTTTGTAACGTGGTCTTAAATTCATGCCTGTTCTTCAAGAACAGCTTCCCTTTTCACCACCACGGACAAGCAGTGTCCTTTGTCCTACTACCTAACCAATTTCTTACATGTGGTCTTAGGACCATATTTCATTGAGGAGCTGCAATGAAGTTATGTACTTACTCCATCCACATAACATGCACACCGAATACATTTGCAATGCTCTAGGTGTGAAACTTATTGTGATCTTCTGTCAGCATGAATCCTGCTGATGCACTAGGATTCAAATGGAATGAAAATTTCCCTGAGACACAAAGCAGTAGCCACATGCACCTCCCATAACCCTGCCTCAGTTGCCTTTCAAACCCTTCACCCAATCTATTCCAAGTGTGACGCCCTCCTACATTTAGTTAATAGCGAGGTACATACAAACAATTCAGATGCAAGCAGCTGACTAAAATCAATTTTTAGTGGATAGGGCAAAGGCCCCTTTGAAAGCAATGAGTGAATCATTCAATTATTAGGACAAATGTTACTTTTCCCAAAATGGGCTGTGGCCGCTATTTATAGTGATCTGCCCTATAAACAGATGCTTTTTGAGGTGCACACTTATTCAGTTAATGTTATATCTTTAAAAATAATCTTTATCCCTTCAAAATGCTTCTGCATGACATACCAAAATCTTGGTCATTTAAGAAATATTTGCTGTAGTTTTTAAACAAATTCGACCAGAATATTAGTGTTTTATAAAAATATTTCCATAGAAAATCTTTTTGTAGCATTCATTGGCAAACCCAAGCACTCAAAAATGGTCGAACCCCCAAAATCTTAAAAACTGGTTTGAAATCCTTGAAGGCTTTCTTAAAACAACAACATGCAATATGCTGTTTCTTTGTCTGTTGCTTTCTGGTGGTTTTCCACAACTGTGACCTCTAAAAATTCAGTTTTGCTTGAAACGAAATCTCATGTAATCACATGACTCCAGAAGGTTTAGGGAAAAACACCAGAGGTAAAATACTGACCGTAATTAAATCCACAGCAAAACTTCCATCAGGCTCAGCAAGGCCAGGATTGCCTCTACAACATGACGTCCAGTAAAATCCTGAGCACTGGCAATATTTGGTGCCGCGTTAAAGATTTGACCACTACGAAAACATTCACCAATATTCACTAAAATGCCATGATGCAATATGAAACAGGATAAGAACAGAAAGTCAGAAATTCATTTGGACCCCACTGAACTGTTTAGAAGAAAATTATTTTTTTCTGCCGTGTTTTGAAGAAAGATAAGCCCTTCTTTGACCCAAAGAAATACTCTAGGTTTCACTCACCCCCTCCGTAGGTAGTAGCACACATGATGGAAGTTATCCATGCGATCTGGCTGTAGGATACCTTATACTCAGCCTGAAGTTCTTTGAAATAGATGGTGAAAGCTTTTGGGAAGGTGTATGAAAATCCAACAGTGATGGAAGCTCCAAATACCACTGCCCATCCCCATCCGCCATCGGGAGGGATGTAGGCAAGATCTGAGGTTACAGGGGGAGACATGGCCGACTACGATTTCAGGCAACACAATGCTCCTCAGAAATCCTGCAAAATAAAGCAAAGACCCACAAATTATTGGTTTGGCATCTCTGCCCGATGGAATTTGTGAACTGTCAGCAGTTAGAAATTGTTAATATTTGACAATGTTTATCAATCCCTTTCCAGTCTCTGACTTTACCTTGAAATTTCCAATACAGTGTTCAAGCACTAAATGCCATGTTTCTTTTAAAACATGAAATCACCCTTCTGTGATCAACTAGGTCCCTCTTCTGGCTGTATTTTAACAAAGCTGAATAGAGTTCTCTTGTTAGGGGTATGGATTGAGAGGGATCAATTCCAGTACCCAGACAAACACTCAACATTTCTCTCTCACTTGCTGCTTCAGCTGCGTGCATTGAAGTGGATCTGAGCTCCTCTTCCCTTTGTCTCCCCTCCCCACACATATGTTGAGCTTTGTCACTATGATCATGACAACTGTAGGGCACTAGACTTGGTGTTCCATCTAGAGAGGTTCCCTCTTTGCCTCGTTGTCCTTGCACCGTGAACTGCATATCTTACATTCAACAGGATGTAAAACCTCAAACTGCTGGAGGGTTTCTGCTGACAGGGAACAGGTTTTTGGGCAAGCAAGGAGCTAATGTGAAATTTTGGCAAGGGGGCTGATGATAGGCTCTGAAAGGACTAGAGAGAGTAACAATGAACCTTGGAGGGTCACAGCTCTCTGAGTTGTTTGGCAGCTCACGAGGCCGTGACCTGCAGGAAAAAGAGTTTGAAGGAAAGGAGGGTGATTCTGGAAACCAAGAGAAGTCTGAGTGTACATGGGATGTGAATCCTTGAAATGTGGCAATGCCATAAAATAAATACCCTTGACTTTGGGGACTCAACAGTGAGGATTTCTTCCACTTTGGGAGCCTGGATATGGGGTCATCATCCAAAAAGACTAGAGGTCTTATTTTTAAATCTGAGCAGACGGAAGGGTGTCCTTCAGGATTTGGGATTCTCTGAAATTGGGGGGTTGTAAAGTAATGATAATGAGTAGTGGACAGAAGTGTTTTTATGGGCCAGTGGCAAAGAATGATACAGAATCATCAAGGAGGTTTACCAGAGGAAGGAAAGCAGCATCTCTCTGAAACCCAGCTCACTGCTCCAGTGCAGAGACCTACCATAAAGCCACCCCAACCCCTGTGCCTGGCTTTCCCCTACAGATTTACCCTCAAGGGTCTCTTGCCCTGAAAGCTGGGACCCAGCAGGGCTAGAGCTCCAGATGAGCTTGGGGGCTCAGAAGTAGGCAGGTTTAATGTGGAGAGGGACAAGAAGAACACAAGGAAGCAATGGAAACTGAGGTGCCTTACCTGAAAAGTTGGGTTTGAAGGGTTGCACTCCTTCAAGCTTTCACTCTGGAGAGAGCACAAAGCATAGACTGTCCCCGTTTAGGGTAAATGCTTCATCGTGTAGTTTTTAGATGTGGGTGGAAAGCCCTGTGCTTTCAAGAAATCCCTGCTTAACAGAATCACTCCATTACATGAGCAGCAAACAATGAGTTCCAAGGTGCACCTGCTTCCCCAGTTCTTCATGAGCCTTTTCCAGCCACTGATTTGCACAGAACCTGCTGCAAACTGCTGACAACTTCTTGTAAAGTAAATGGAAGTTCCCCCTGCGCTGGGCAGCACTTTTGTACATGTCTGGTTCCTGCCAGGAGAGCAGATTAAGTCCAGGAGTAACATAGGCCAGAAGGGATATTGCATGAAATGGAAGTAAGATTTAAAAAAAAAAAAAAATCTCCAGAAGCCTTTGGGAAACCAAGCCATGCCCCTCCCTTCAAGATAAAGATGACAGGTAGATGGGAAAGGCAGGCTCCACAGAAATAATGGAAAGGTAATCATAATTTTCCTTGGGACAACTGCATGGTTTCCTGCCCTTTGTCTGTTGCAAATGCAAAACAGGAAGAAACATTTCAGTGGCTTTCTGGGGAGTGGATCAGAAGGGTATCGTTGATGTCTGCACTGGTAAAACTAGAAAGCAAGGTGGAATAAGTGAACTGGAAAGAAGGAAGAAGTTGTGGGATGCTTCTAATTATACATCAGAGGCAAGGGCCACAGAAAATGCAGTTATGTCAGTTTACATCAGCTGAGGATCCAGCTCTGTATAAGAGAGGCAATAAAGTGACTATCAGAATTCAAACTATAAACAGGAGAAAAAGAAAAGCTTGTCTTCTATTTTAGTTCTGATTCCTCATCTAAATTCAGGCATTAGAAAAGTGCTACATGTGCCCCATTTCTCTTAGTACTTATCTTTACTGGAAGGCAAAATGAGAGACCATCATCAGAGTCATGCACATGCAGAGCCTGCTCCAGCACACCTCAGGCCCCCTGAACTCCCACAGAGCCATTGCCCAGTGGGTAACAAGAATGGGGTGTGTATCAGGTTCAGGTAGCCTCTCCCACCATAGGTTGCTTAATTGGCTGAGAGATGATGCAAGGACTAGATGGGAAATAGCAGTCTGTCAGCAAAGACACCTTGATGTGTTATTGTGACTATAAAACATCCTAGGGCAAATACCTAGCAGAGGGATGTAGCATGCAGGACGCCTCCTGGGTACCTGGTATCTCCTGCCATCACAGGCATCACTTCACATCATTCCTTTCACAAACTGATCATGCTCCATTTAAAGATGAGTTCAATTTTTGTCCCCAACTCCTCTGCTTTGGAGGCTGCTACAGAATTTCAGCTTAGTTGTGGCCAGTCTTCACCCATTTGTTGTTGCGATAACTCTGTTCTTTAGCCTAAATAGTTTCTCCTCCACCACCTTCTTCCCCCTTTGCTTGGTGTTTAGCTCCCAGTGCATATTAGAGAAAGCAACGTGTCTCTTCTCAGCCTTTATTTTGTTGGACTAAAGAAACTTGTTCTCTCTTTCTCCTGATTTGGTAGGTTCTACATTTCAATGCTCCACTAAATAACTCTTCTCTGTGTATCCAATCATTTTAATAGCACTTAGAAGGTGTGAAAGGGAACATGCCCTAGAATAATGAAAAGCAGCCTCGATGTATTATTTTAAACAATGTAAGCAGATACAAGGCCAAGATGAATCAGGTAACCCAGACACTACATGCAATTCATTTTTTTTTTGAAGTTTTATACTGTGTGTGGCTATCAGGTCTGCGCATTTTTACTGTGCCTCCCCCTTCATCTTATGACATCAAGTCTGCTGTACAAATGCAAGTCAAGTTAGAATACCATGTAATTGAAGTACATCCCATTCCTGAATGCATCCTAAGCAGGCAAAATATTGTTAATGGCCCCCTTCTAAACAATAGGTAATTATTATTTCTTGTAGCAGACATCTTGCTTCACATTTAAAAGCTATGATAAAGTTATGCACATTGAAACACACCAGTACCCATCCTTATCCTTCCTGCCTTCCTGCAACTCGCAAAAAGTAGTTTCAGATTTTAAACATGCTGTCAAGAATTAATTAGGAGGAGTCCGGTTTACAGTGTAATGCATTAGGGCTGACTGTGACGCACCTCTCCAATTCCCACATTTATTATTTGCTCATAGTATTTGCTCATTGAAATGCATTTTTGTTAAATAGTTTTTCAGTAAAGGTATTTGAACAAATCCATTGTATTATGTGCTTAACTATCCAAATTTTTATTTATACACACGCTTGACTGAGATCTGCCCCCTCTGCAGTAGAGATGAGGCCCTCAGTCTCTTCATAGCGTGCACCCTGCTCCCCAAACATGGGCAGCAAATTACAACCAAGGAAACCACCAAGTAACAAAATCGCTGACCCCCTTTCTCCCCCTACGATGAACAGGGTGTGCTGCTTCCTTACCGGGGAGAGTTCCACGCAAGCCCCCGGAGTGGTCTTCGCTGTTGTGGCTCCTTCTGGTCACTGTCTGCTTGACTTTTAAAGATGAAGTTAACCTGCCTCCCTGTTCAGCTTCAGTGAAGACCAAAGGTCATGATGGGAGGCAAGGTTCAGACCCTCTGGTGCCTCCACAAACTGCAACCAGAACAACCATCAAAATGGCAGATGTGCAGATTCACTGACCCTTGACTAACAAGAAGTTCTCTCTCTTCATCATCAGGAACAAGTGCCACAAACTCTTCCATTTGCTGCCCTCCGTTCAGTGGCTTCAGCAGTTGCTGGCTGCCCTCCCCTCTCTGTTGACACCTCTGCGTTAGATTATTAGCCAAGAGCTCCTTCTGTTTTTTCCACCCTTTCCTATAAAGATTAATTTCCTCTCCAAGTTTTGCTTCTCTTGGCTCCTTTCTTTCTCACCCAGCATGACTGAATTCACCCAGACCAGATCCCTTGGAAACAGCCTGTCAGCCTCATGTTAATCTTTTAAGCTGAAATTCACCCCTTTTCTAGAAACTATACCACACTTAAGTCTCATGCAAACCCTACTTAGATGGCTTATTAGGAAGGAAGAGGGTCAGAAGCCTGGTGTTGGGTGTCTGCACAGGATGGAAATTCTCCCTTCAGACAAGGTTAGAGCAATACAAAAAGACCATGGAAATGTTTCAGTCCTATAACGAGCAGGTTGAGTTGGACTCATGGAAGAGCAGTCAGCTAACCCAACACTGCATATAGCTGAACTTTAATAGGAATGATTGCATAGTACTTGTATGATAAACCCCCATTTGGGAGATTTGAGACTTTCCCCAGTCATACTGATGATCCAGAACACGGCTGCAGGGGGCTGAGGTCCAAGAAACAGAACTGAGGGTAAGATAGGCTGATACAAGTTCATGGTCCAAGCTAAGCACAGTGAAACTGTCCTCAATGCAAATACTGCAGCTGAGTTGGACACATGAGAAACTGAAAGCCTTATCCTGCCTTAACTCTAATCTATCAGAGCTCCAGAAAGATAGACTGGTAAAGGTATTTAGCCATCTAGCTCCAAGTAAGAGGTAGGCACCTAAATACTTTATGCCTCTGAATGTATGTCTCAGCAGCAGCAAAAAAGTCTACCTATATAATTGCTTTCCACTATTTGTCTTCCAGAGTTTAATAGTCTCTTTTTAAAAGGGACCAGGCTATCACAAAGGAAATGTAAAAGGGCTTCAAGTAGCTTAAACCAAAATCTGACCTATTTTAAGAGCATAAATATTCCAGCAATGAGTGATTTCCATAGCTGTCCAAAATGCATGAACATAATTTCACTCTCTAGAGATTAAAGTCATTAAGCAGCTTCTAATTTAGCTCCCACTTTTAATAAATTACTCTTGTTCTCTTCCCCCAACAGTTAGTGAAGGGGCTAAGTGCCAACTAATATTATTTCTATTATCATGGAAACAAACCTTGGGGTGATTTGAAGTAATTTTTTTTTATAGATATAAGAATGGGTTAACACAGGTAACAGCAGATACAGATTGTCTGAATCCCAGCCCTGTGCTCTCCCCAACCAGCATTCAGGCAATAGCAACTTTCCCGGTAGGTCATAAAGCATAAAACTACCTGCTACCTCTCCTTGTCAGCTGCATGCGAGTAGGACTATGCCCAGTCCTCCTTAAGAATTGGCATTTGGCATAGAACATCTACACATTTTCGCTTCATATTAGACCAAAGTTGTAAACTCTGAAATGTCATCCATTTAAATAAAATTCCAACCACCCATTAAATAGTTTCTCCAGTAGCAAGTCTTCCTGTCTCACAATTTCATGGCTTTTAGCAGTTGCATGGGATTTTGTTTTATGATTGAAAAGTTGGATTTACAAGCCCTTTTGGACTGGGGGCAGGGGGTCAAGATCTCATAACCTGTCAGCATTTTATATGGGATTAATCCCTAGAACATCATAGACTAGTCCCCAAAACATCACTTGATCAGCGCAGAGAATCTCAAATAAAAACATTTTGTCCTGGGCACCCTTTACTATAGTTGGTTATTGAAGGCTGTTGGTTGAAGAGATTGTGGTCACACTAGAACAAGAGTTCATAGAAGTCACTTCTCCTGAGGTTAAATCCTTTGAAAAATGTTTTTGTCTAACAGTGACATTGTGAAAGGTGAAATTCCTTCAGACTTTTAGAATTAAGCAGCTTCTGTGCTGCTAGTCTTTGGCTGCCAAAAAAGTTGTTTCTTTTCCAGTTTTTCTCCTGCCCAGGCAGGGTGTTGTACTTGAAGATCTATAAGGTCCCTTCCGACCCTATTTCTATGATTCTATGATAAAAGCTGCCATGAACAGGATACAAATGAAATCAAACTAGATTAGGATAAAAAAATTAAGAGGACATTTATTAAAAGCTTTTTACAGCAGTCATCTAGTTTTTTATCCAATGTAACGCTACCTTGGGTGGTCCTCATTAATATTTATGGCACCACACAAGAACATTTCATCTTTTAGCAGCTTATGTTTCATGCATCTAACAACATGACAGTATCATAACTAAGAATGTTTCTCTGGTAGGAGTGACCAGAATCAGATTTTGTCCCCTTTGTTTGATGGTAGGAAGGATAACAGTAAAAGTGAGAGTTTGGGTCATGCAGATAATTCACCAACTCTTGAAAGATGGATGTCAGCTATTTGCAGCCAACTATGTGCACTGTTAGTGGTTGGCTGGAGTGGTTAGTGCTTACCAGGAAACTGAAGGTGGCTTGAAAAGCTTGGGGCTGGCTCTACTTGGGCCTGCCTGCCTAATTCAGGTGGTCACAATGTCCTGGCCTCAGGTGGGTCACTGGAAGTGAAGGCAAGCATTAGGAAAGAGGGCAATTTAAGTTTCATCGGTGATCTTTTCAGTTCTCTGCAAGACAAATGCAGACAGGGCCTGCCACTTCACTTACCTCCTCAATGCTGCTTCAATCATCTTTCAGCTTAGACATGAAAGAGTCCTAGTTTTGGCAGAAAAATTCCTGCAGTAAATGCTGCACTGCAGAGGGCAGGAGATAGTTTGCTTCTCCTCTCAAGACTGAGTCTTTTATTGCTGTTGGTAAGTCTGTGAATGGAAAAAAGCACATGCTGAGCAGTGTTAATGTTATCAGGAGGCTGCAAGGAGGAAGAGGAAGGACAATGCAGACAGAGGCGGCAATAAGAATAAATTATGCCAAGTGGCCCTCTGGAAGTCACGTAATGCTTAGGGACTGGAACATATTGGATAGGTATCATACCTAGAAGTGGTTTCATACAGCTGCTGCTGATGGCTATTCAGTCTTGGTAGAAGGGGTTTAACACGCTGAACTGTAGATCAGAGCATAGGACTGACAGCACAAGGTCATCCAGAATTGACTTCTTCACACTGCCTGCCTAGGTAGCGAAAAACCCAGCCCATTAATGCTGAGTCAGAAGACATTCATTGACAGAATATTGGGTTTGCAAGCATGGGAAGTGTGAAAATAGTAAAAAAAAAAGTCAGAAATCCTGGAGAACATACTCTATAAGCAGCTAGTGAGAAATTTTTAACCAGAAGTTGCTGGCTGTGTGGCAAGAGACTGTAATTATATTCAAAGATCCTGACAAGCCTTGAGCGGATGACTTTACCTCTCTTTGCCCCCCTTTTACCACTACTTCCCTAATTCGTAGGCACGGTAACAGGTTCAATAAGAAGCGGCACTTTTGTGTGATACTTAATAGGAACCGCTGTCCGGAGTCAAAAGCACTATTTGACATGATATTAAGCAGTCCTGAAAAAGTGTCGAGACCTCTCAACCCTGAAAAAAAATATCAAAGCCAGCTCTGTTTGTGCGAGTTAATGTGTGATCAGTTTGCAGCTCTGTGGCTGGAGTAGACACGGATGCAACAACGAAAGGAAGCCCCAGTGCTTTCCATCACAGTGGAATGTGAGACTGTCTCAAAGTACAGTAGGAATTGGGGTTGTAGAGTAAAAGAGTTACTTGTTCCAAAAAACCCAGAGTCACTGAATGAATTTCCACTTGATAGTTCTACCTAATTCAGAAAAGACAGTATTAAAAATGGCTGGAGTCATTATATTTCAACAATAGGTTTATTTTAAGAAACGTAACATGACATTAAGTAAAAATGCAAAATTGTGCAATTATGGCAAAATGTTTAAAAATCCACACATTTGCCGTCATAGGACTACAGTACTTCTTACTAACATACCTGAGCACTGAATGTTGGATGCCATTTCTAAACAGCCTTAAGAAACAGGGAGCTCTTACATTTCTTGCAGAACACACGCACACTACGTCTGATGCACCAGGATCACTTTTAGCTATTAAATCAGCAATAACATTTAGAATAAAACGGGGGTTAACAATTAGGTTTCTTCCAAAATAATTCTGATGAGATTTTTTGGGAGGAAGGTTTCCACTTACTTGGTCCTTTACATTTTGTCAATTTATTAAAGGCAGCCTAACCCAGAGCAGAGGGATCACACAGGCAGAGAGAACGTACAGAGCTCTGTGTAATTACTAGTACCCTTGGTGCAGTGTTAATTAATTGTTCTCACATTGTGCAAACTGACTCTTAAAAGTCTGATTTTAAAGCACAACTGATGAGGAATCTGACTTTCCAAAATTTTTAAAGCATTTAAGAAGTGGCAAAATATCACAGCTATGTTAGTTTCAACAAATTATTCATGCAAAAGATTCAATATAGTCTACTCCCTTGACAAGTTCCAGGTTTTAGCTTTTAAACACGTTACTGTCTTAGATCACACCCTTAGTTTGAATGGTTAAACACAATGGAGATCCTCATATTTTAGTGCAGATAAACAAAATTAACAAACCTACTGCAGAATTAACCACAGCATATTGTACTTCTAGACAGCACATGACCAGTCAATTGCTAACTCAGTTCTATTTCATATTTTCAAGTAATATATTGAAATTTGTTCTACTAAATAAATATAGAAGATTGTCAAAAAGCAGCAAGAAATCTTGTAAATATTCAACCAAGCTTTAAAAACAAGAAAATTTTACATAACACTTCGCAAAAAAAGTTGGTTTTACACACTAATGCAACACTGTGAGGGAGGGTGCTTCAGAAAGCTTGCAGCTAGAGGTGTACAACAGCTCAAATAGAGCTAGCTACACTAAAGAGAAGATTTAGAAAATAAAAGTAGTTGTACCAAAAAAAAAAAAAATGCTTATTGTTGGCTGTGGATAAACCATCCTGAAAAAAACTAAACATAACAAGAAACCACACACCTCAAGATTATTTAAAAACACAATCTTAGCAAATGCCGTCAAACAAACTTTGTTTCAGGGAAATTCCAGCACCCACACCTAAAAAAAAGTTTGGTGAATCTCTGGAAGATGAGGTATGTAATGCAGAGAGGCATTTTTTTTTTCCTTTTAGTTTCACAGTTTCTTTAAATTTTTTTTTATTGTTAAATATTTTTGTGCAAGATTTACGATTCAAAACCAGATGAATGTTTCCTTAAATAAGGAAAACCCTACTGGGGGATAACTAGACCACACACTGAATCAATGTTCTCTTAGGCATGCCAGGGGATAAACTACTACTGAGCTACATATTTGGCTTATTGAAATATCAGCTCTTAAGCCAGATAATGGTAAGCATTTATAGCAAGGGCTGACCATTAGTTTAATCTGAAAAATTAAATTTAGTTAAATATCTACGTAAGACAACAAACCACATGTAGTTGTGGAGAGAATAAGCTCTGTAACAAATTAAACCTGAAATATATAGTGATATGAGCTCTAGGATTAACCTTTTCCCTTTTATATCCAGTTTTCACTACTGACATAGAGGCTAAACTTTAAACCTAGTTACCCATTAAAAAAATAAGTTAGATGTTCCATACATAGAACAAATGTGATAATATTCTATACCTGCATCTAAGATTCCTTTAAACTATGAATATCTACGGTCAACTTTGTTTTAATAAATTGAATCACAAAGACAGCTCAGTAGTGCAAATTTTCACATTACAGGTCATAACAGAACAGTTAAAAGTGACTGGGGAGATTGGGCAGGGAGAAAAGAATGATCAAATTAACTCAGTATTATCAGAACATGTGCAAACACTGCACATAGCTCTATACTTTACAAGAGGCAGAATGAGCTCTCCACAAAGCCAAAAAGGTCATATCCTGTCATCACACTGCAAAAACTTCCACTGCAGTGAAAATGTAAGTAAAAAGAGGATGCACATTTGCAGGACAGAACTCCAAGAAGACTGTTTCCATTAATAGCAGGTTGTCTTAAAGAGCAGTGGAGAGTTAGCCCATTTCAGACATACAAGTATTAAAAATATACTAGCACCATCAACTTTGGGGTTAAAGCCCTTAAAGGGATGACCAATGTTTAAGCAATGTAAAAACGCTTTTCAAGCACTACATTTAATTGGCAGAGGATAGCTATTTTTATACCATTAGCTTGATTTTAACAAAAACCCACAGTCAGGAAAATGGTACAGTAATCCAAAACAGGTCTTCTGTTTTTTGGGCAGATACTTTATGTTCTGCTTCCGACTTCAATATTTCTCCCATACTATTGTAGTGCACAGACAACATTATGAACATTTTAATAAACTTCAAAGCAGTACAAAAAAAGATAATTATGAATCAGGATCTAGTATTCCTCTCGCTCTCTTCTCTGTCAATCTAAAATAAAGACTTAGTGATATTGCCTCAGATTTTACCCGTATTGAAAAAAAAAAAGTCACTTCAAAATAGCTTGGACATCCTTAGCTATTAATGCTAGATTTTCTTTTACTGTAGTGCATAGTTATCCTGGCTCTTCTATTTTTAGTTTGCCTTTATTACTATAACACCCCTCTAGAATGACATGATTAAGTGTTTACCAGAAAAAATGCTGATAATTGCACTTTGTAACCTCCTTTTCATTTCCCAGGAAAATATCAGCAAGTATGACACTTGAATGAATTCCCTCCCCAGACTGCAACCTTTAAAGAGCACCCATCCCCATAGACAAAAAAACTGTCTGTTTCAGCTCACATGAAATACTGACAGAACGTCTTTGTTTTCTTTTAAGACACATTTTCTCTAGCATCAGATACCACTGAAATCACTAAGGCCTGTTACCAAATAACATTAAATAACTTTCTGAAGACACTGTGGATACAATTTAGCAACAACACATTCAAAATGCCGGCCTAAATCCCAGAGCCTATCTGGAGTCTCGTATACCTTCTGCCACTGGTCAGTAACCTCATCGTATTGATATAGTGAATTCTTCCTGCTGGTTCTGAAAACGTGTTCTTCAACAGTGACTTGAGTAGCTCTGACAAACAAATGGAGTTTATTTTTGAGAAGCACAAGTTTAATGTATGGATTAATAGACTGATCACATGGGAAGTCTTTTTTTCGAGTCCACTTATTTTGTTCAATATCATAGGCCTCTACGGTAAACATACGCTGATGATTTCCACAGGTTCCAGCTATGTAGTAGATGGAGTCATGGTATACAGCTGCCAAGCCTTGGATTCTAGGCACAGTCATTGGGGTTAAAAAGCCCCAGTAATCTTTCTGAGGATCATAGCAGAGGAAAAATTCTCCTAAAAAGGAAAGAACCCAAAAAGTATAAGAATATTGAAGTTATAATTTTTTTAGACACTGAACACAAATCCAAGTGGGTCCCAGACTAAAATCAGAACTTTTTTTCTGTTCTCTCCCTCCATTTACATACATTGATCCCAAAAAAGCAAGCTTTATACCCAGTTTCTTAAGAGTGTTAACAGCCTATAGAGCATAAATCCCTAAAGAGCTTCTCTCTAGGCTGAAATGGAATGTTTGAAGGCTGCCAACATGGAAAGGCTTTATGTGCATCCCACCATTTTTAACCAATGCTTGAGAATCTGAGGTCAAACCTTTGCAAGACTTTAAGGTGCCTGAAGCATTAATCTGGTTCCTTGACCTCTTGGTAAAATTAATACCAATGATCTACAGTTCTCAGAATAAATTGCTTGAAATCTGAGCAAGTATTTGTGTGAATTACACTACATACAGATTTGGAAACGGTATGTGGTGAGTGCTAACAAAGAAACAGCTTCACAAATCACATGTTGATCCATTTAAAGACATTCCAAATGGATCCTTGTGTGAACCTGCTAATTCACTATTTTCATGGCTAAATAGTATGAAACTGTATATACTGACTAGAGATTAGAATCTACAGACTAAGGATGGCAGAAGCTCAGATGCACAGAAATAAGATGATGCTATTCTAACTAGCTAAGTATAACGTAGATTAAAAACAACCCGCCATCTCAACACTCCCACATATTTGGAAAGGCTACTTTTTCCCATGCACAAGAAGGTACTTCAAATTATACCTTTCATAGCTGTTTTAAGTACACTTGCCAAACCACATTACAGATAAGTACTCTTCTAGCCCAATTAAAACAAGGAATGAGGAAAGAAAGAAAGAATGGTAGGAGAGAACAAAAGGGGTGGAGTTTAGTTTAAAAGATGAGCAAGATGAGTAATTACTGCTTTCTCCACTGTTAAATTTTGCCTCCATTTAACATCTCTTGATATTACATTTGTATTTCAGTTGGTGTTAAGAATAACATCAGGCCTCATGCATGCTTCAATTCTATGGGGTCTTTTGTACTTGAGTGGGACAACTGTACATTTTTGACTAGTACACAGAACTACTTAGAAAAATCAGAGATGTGGGATTGAAAAATTCCCAGAAAGTTTTCCAGTGCTTTATTTCTCGTGGGAATTTTCCACTTTTTAAAATTCATTGTTTCATAAAATTCATTAGTAACAATGAATGAACGCCAATACAATATTAGGCAAGCTTGACAGTTTCAAAGTTGTAATTAATGTTTTTCAAGTGATTATCCCTAGGAAGTGCGTGAGAGAGTACATATATGTTTTACTGATTTGTAAAAAATGATGGTAAATACACTCACATAATCCAAACCAAAAATCAAGTTATGAATTCACCTAGTTGGCTGTGCAGGTCAAATCAAAATCAAAGCACAGCATATCATGAACAGTTCTTTGGGTGTACTAAAATTAGTGTGTCACCAGTTTTCAGTGCCTTAATTTTTTTTCTTAAATTGAAAAAAAAAAGTATAAGGGAAGTACATGCTATTGTGCATTGTCTTTACATTTTTACAAGTATTCCAATAAAAATTACTTCTTTCCACATAAGGCTTTGAATTTGTTTAAATATAACATTTAAACAATGTTAAGTGTGCTGTATTTAATTTTTTTCCTAATCAAATATTTCAGTTAAAATACTTGTGGCTATTGGGACATAAAATTTACGTGGAGGTACTTTTTTAGTTTTGTTTACTAAATAAGTCAAATAAACATGCTAAATCAGATCACATTCTATTTAGGGCACTGGAAAATTTTCCAATTCAAAGTTTTCCAGAAAACCCACATCTCTGGAAAGAATGACAACAAATACTGTGGTGCTTCTTTCTATCTAAAGAATCTTGAAGACTAAAATTCTTTACACTAATATTTCAATGAAACTCAAGCATATTCCTCTACTCATGAGATTCTGCAGAGAAAACAATACTTTCATAATGCAAAGCACTGGGGACTGGACACATTTCCTTATTTGTGCAATTACTAAGTTCATCCATAAAACACACCAAAACCTCAACTGTTACACGTGCATTTATGCCTCCTGTAAACCAGAGAAAAAGCAATATTCTGATCATGAGTTTATAGACATATGGTCCATTTGACCATAAAACTTCTATAGTGAATTTTCTCAGTGGATTATTTCAGGTATAGTTAAGTATGGCAGACTGCATTACAAGCTTTTAACAAGATGCTTGCAATTTTTAAGTGGCTCAATGAAACAAAATATAATGGGATATTTTTACTACATCAAATCTACTACTGACGCTTCATTCAATATGACACTGTGAAATAGTCATTTAACTTAAACCAAGTAAAAAGCAGACATATTTAGAGATTCTGCTGATAGTCGAGCACCACTTCAAACTATGCGTTATTTTTCTATAAAGTGAGTAAGGAAAAACTAGCAAAGGAAATACAAGAGGGGAAAGCAGCTCTCACAGGAGTCTAACACTTCCATTGTAGGGTGTAAGTGCACCGTGAGAGGGGGAGCATTGCACTGTTTCTTTGCATGCCTACAAAAGGTTTCCTCCAAGTTCTCCCATGTGCCTGCTCCTACAAGTTAGAAATAACGGCCAGCAGAGGGCCCATTAATAACCAGGCCTTTACAGGTGCTTCTAGATCTGTCAAATTTCTCTACCTATGCCAGGCCATTTCAAGGCCCACCTGTTGGTGTTTTCCCAAAAAACGAATGATTTGTCCTTTAACCCTTTACCCACTTGCATACAATTTGTAGACTAGTTGAGTAACTTTTATTTGGATATCCCCATAATACACAATATCCAGACTAAGATACCAGAAGGGAAAATACAGCAGATTTTTGCTTATCTGAATCCTGCTTATATAAACACTCAGATTAAATGAACTCCCAGCTTGGTCACTAGAATTGCACAAAAAGCAAATATTTGTGCTTCTTATACTAGATTCTGTCATTACATTGCAATTTGTTTTCTGGACTGCCGTGCATGCTTCTTTTTTTACATTCCACTTGCTTTTTTTTAGTGCTATTGTATATTATAGATGTCTTACATATCTGGACATTTCACATACATAAACAAGGGATGGTCCCACTAGGTTCTGATAAGGAGGATCTACTATGTACTTTTCCTCCATGGAAATGTAGAGCTATACACTACTGATATCTTTCTTAAGACATCTACATGCTTATTCCAGTCACCATCGTCTATTCTGGTGCAATGGTCTCTCTGATAGAGATATCAATATTAATCCCAAATCTCTGTCTCAGCTAGATCACATGGGAATTGAGATGCAGGACATGGATATATTCATAGTGAAAACTGAGTATTCATTTTATGTGAGAAGGAAGTAAAAGAAGGAAGTTGAACAGTGCAGGAAAATCTTTAGTCTAATTTGCTGACTCAAAGGAACAGAATTAGCCAGTTTTGGAAGGAGTCATTATCCACCGCTTAATTTTTCATTAACTTAATTTTACCAGTTAGCAAGTTGGGGGAAAAGAGTGATTTAAAAAAAGAAGAATGTATTGCAAACAAGTCCTTGTTCAACAGACAAAACTTAGCTTAATTAAAATTTGAAATAGTTAAAATGTTTGGGTAAGATGATGAAATTTTAGCAAACAGACTTTACCATCAATATTCTACTATTATTTTGCTCAGAAGTGAAGCAAGACTGATTTTTGTGTGAATCTGCAAAGTAGAAATTAGTGACGCTGTCTCATAGTATTAATTTGCATATAAGCCACGGGAAAATGTATGCTTATCTTTAAGTTCTAGAAGGATTTAGTTCATACGCATGACCTTCTCTTTTCAAAATGGATTCATGTTGTGGCACATAAAAACACATTTACCTAGAGATACATTTTGAAGTAACACTATATAGACACATTTTACGTGGATTCTTCTCCATTGCCCCCACAAAGTTTCTCTTTTTCAATCCTTAAATAAAGTACGAAATGAGAACTTTCTATGGTGCTCAAGGGAACGGAGATATTGGGACTGGAAACCTCCAGTTCCTATTGAAAACACGATATCACTTACACTGCTATGGCACCTTACCCTGTAAAACATAGATGTTATCTTTATACTCCACAGCGCTATGAAATTCCATTGCTACAGGCATTGGACAGACAGCTGTCCAACAGTTCTCTCTGCTGTCATAACATTCCACAGACTTTAGTGAGTTTCGCCCATCTCCTTCATAAACACAACCACCTATTGCATACAGTTTACCACAGCAATGAACCAACTTGCAGCCTATTCTGGCTCGTAACAAAGGAGGTTTAGGTATCCATCTATTGCCAGAGTGATCATACATCCAAAAGTCACTCTCTGCTCTGTGGTCTATGGAGATCTCACTGCTGCTTGGCCTGTAACCCCCTGCAATGTAAATATCATTATCAGGTGATACAAGAATTCCAACCTCCCTCATGTCATTTGGTGGTTTGCATAGTTTAAACACTCTCCCTGTGACCGAATCTAAACAAGGCACTGTTTGCTTCTTTCCTGAGTGTTTGTGGGCAGCATCAAAGCATATGATCATTTCAGATGCAGTCATTCCAAGCCGTTGCGTATAGCCATTGGCACTAGGTTGTCCCTTCTGTACACAGCTTTTGGCTATAGCCTGTGCAAACATGGGAGGGATTTTCTCTAAAAATGTCTCATCCAACAGAGGCATACGGATGCATTTGGCAAATATTTCTGGAAGGTGCACTTCTCTTTTATTTCGCTCATGTTCAAACCACCTTATAATGCTGTCATAAACATGCTCTTCTTTGTCTACATTTAAGTCATCACTGTCCAGTATACTTATCAGTTGGTCTTTTCTCAGCTGGAGAAACTCTTGCTCTTTGGTGACACTCAGAAACTTTTTACGAATGTAGTCTTGCGATCTGTGTTTGAGCTCTTGATGACCATAATGATCAGCAAAGATAAACACTCCAATAGAGTTTTGTGGGTCCAAATGACTTATCATATATTTAGCACACTGATCTTGTATGGAAGGGATCTGGAAGATACTAGCTGCAGTAAACAAAGCTTGAACATTGGCCTCTGTCAGCATTACTCTCGAGGTATATGCATAGTTCAGTACTAAATGCATCGACTCTGCTTCAACGCCAACTATACGAACTTCTTTCTGTGTACTCTCTGTAAGGCCACTAGTGAACATAGATCTGCAAAAGAAAGATTTGGCAATTTATTTTCAAATCCCTTTCAGCTACAGGTCTAAATCAGACAATATTATACTTAATCATGACACGCATGTCATACTAACAAGGCACTTACAATCTTCGCTGACACTGTAATAGAGAGACAAGAATTTCTTAGGGTGATCGCTTTTATTAGGCCAACTATGTAGTTGGGATAAAGTTAGACAAGCTTTCAAATGCAAGACAGTCTTCATCTGGATTCCTGTGATCAGAGACGTGATGAAGACTGCCTTGCATTTGAATACTTGTCTAACTGTCTAAGCAAATTTTTGCCTTTACCATAATTTCCAAACCACTGTGGCTACAATATCACTTGTACACTACTGGACATCAGAATGTCACGGTAGCTACCTACAGTACAGTTCTACTCCTAGTAACTCAAAAATAGGAGACTGGCATTCCATATTTAACTCTCACTAATGAACCTATATCAAGACTGCTCAAATTTCACATAGGTAGACTCTCTCCTCCACCCGTGAAACTGCCAATATGCACGCTCAACATGGAATCTCAATATCTGATGTATTGCAAGGTATTATGCTAAAATGTGCGATCTAAAAAGGCAATCAGTTTTGAATTATGATAGCCTGATGTCGGGGGTGCTCAGTATAGCTTTTTTAACTACATGAAAGGAAAATCATCTTCCAGGCAATTTTGATTCAATAAGCAGGTGCTGCTAATTCTGCTGCTTACTAAATCTGTAATGTCATCATCATCAGTTACAGGAAATAAAGCTGCAGAAGGATATAAGAAGTTTTAATTACTCATAATTAAAGTATTAAGCAACAGAAGTAATTTGCTGTCATTTTTCATTCAATAACTACTAGCACAGGGAACTCCATATCTGTACCTGAAATAAGGACTGATTGCAGCAAGAACATTCCTATGACAGGAGAATGTTTTCCCATGATCCACCTCCACTACAATATCTGTCAACTGTCCTTCATCATACATTGTTTTAAGTTGCTGAAGAATACTGCAAGCGTGGAAGGGGTCCATTCCACTGCTGACTGTGTTTGAAGAAGGAATTCCATTCAGGGTTTGTGAAAATTTACTTGGTTCTATAAAACAGAAAACCAAAACATACTTATTACATTGAAAAAAGCAAATGCAACAGAACACACGATTAAGACTATATGCATATTTATGTACCTCCTCCCATTTTCAAAAGTGATTAATGATGATTAAACACCATTTTTTTTAGTTTCACAATCTACTACAACAATACTGATTTTACAAGGAAACACCTATGTAATAAATGTCGTACTTGTTTATATATAACCTGTTACTCAGGTGTCCTGATCCATATGGACTTGTATGAAAGTATTACTAACTCATTTGACAGAAATGCAACAGGACAGGTCTTAGGCTTAAGTTCTGCACACTTTTATGAATGAGCTTAACTTTGTAGTCAGCTGGTTAAAGGAATTGCTGGCTCTTCACTTTCACAAATGACTACAAAAATTGCCTAAAATACCGTTCATAATTTCAATAACAATCATACAAGTAATAGCATACAAACAGGTTCACAGAAAATATATAGTTAATTTATAATTGTATTTACATTAGAAAGCAAGCTCTGTTTACCACTTAAATCATTATTCCAATGTGAAAGGACACTACCTTCTATTGTGAAAGAAAATGAGGAAAAGCTATATACATTGAAACAACACGTGACAAGTGCTTAATCAACTAAGCCCACAGTGAAAATTGAGCAATGTTTCAAGTGCAAAAACCTGTTTCATTAGGAAACAAGTTTTCTACTCCACAACAAAAGAAACTCAACAGGAAAAATGAAGTGTTAAAAGCTGCAAGTCAGGTAATGCTGCTGACTACACAGAAAATGTCCATAATGCATGCAGGGCTAAACAAAAAAGGGATGTGATGAATGGGGAGATTTAAATCCTGTCTCATGGCTCTGTGCAGCAGCGACAATTTCCCTTATTCACAATTCAGGCCTTGCGCCCACCCAGAGCCCCAAGGAAATCAATAGGACTCTTCTGTGCCCATGATTGTGCTGACAGCCATGGGGGCCTAACATTTTCAATATCTCACTGAACCACTCCTAGGAAAATCTTACAGAATCCAGCCCCCTTTTCAAAACAGGAACATTTTAAAAGTGTTGCCCTTAAAACTGACTTCCCACAACAAATACACCAGACATGACAACTCCCATATCCTGAACGGGAGTATATAGCCCTCAATACAGCAGGCTACCTGGGCTTGAAGGCTGTCAAGAACAACACTGACATGTTCTACTTGGACGCTCTGCTTCCTGCAGCCCCCCTTCATAGCATCAGATAAAGCCGCTGCTTACGAAAGCTTATGCATCTATGATTTAATTAGTCTTTTTTGGGGAAAGCTTTCCCTGCCTTATATGCAACCATTAAACAGCAAATTCCAACTCCTTAACTTCAACTCTCACCCCCTCCCTCTGGCAGGGCCTGGAGACCCAATTCAAACTCTGGGGGATGCAAGACAAATGCACTTCCTCCCTGCATGGCTCAGAAGAGGCTATATATCTATGTGTTTCCACTCCTAGTGGGGCAAAATGTTTTGAACACTATGGCTTCCTCTTTGAAATCTCTGGGTTTATGTTGCGAATCATGTTTGTGCACCCAACAGTGCTAAACTTGCCCAGCACCTGTGAGAGGGTCTCAAGGCACCCCAACGTGAAAACCACTGGACTTGAATGAGCAGGTGGGGGGTTGACAAGACCCCAGCTCAGAACCACCAGTGTAGGATCAAATAACTCTCCTGATGATTAGTGATACAAAGGAGCTGCCATATGAGGACAGACTAAAGAGGTTGGCTGATTCAGTTTAGGAAAGAGATGCTTGAAGTGGGGGCAAGATAAGGGTTTACAAAACACTAAATAGCGAACAGAGAGTCAATGGGAATTTATTATTTACTGCCGATCTCTGTCAGTACGAGAACCAGGCGTCGCAAAATGAAACCAGTAGGCAGTAAGTTTAAAACCAACAAAAGGAAGCTCTTTCATGCAGAGCATCATTCAAGTGTTACCTTAAGTCTTGCGCTGTCAGGGGAGGTGGCGGTTTTACAAACAGTTTAAATTACAGATTTGCATGGGAGGGTTTGGGCAAGGCTGAGCTCGCCCCAGGCAGGGGTTGGACTAGATGTGACCTCTGCAGGTCCCGTCCAGCCCCACGTCTCTCTTTTCTCACCATGTGGCACTCCTTGCCACCAGAGGTGGTGGAAACTGACAGTTTGGGTTGACTCAAAAAGGGACTGGAGCAATTCTGGGAGGAAAGGGGCCACTGGTGAGTGTGGGCATCAGGGGCCCCGACCCCCAGCATCCTAGACCTCAAATGCAAGTGGGAGAGAGGAACTGGGGAGTGGGAAGGAGGTAGGCAGGGGTGTGAAAAAAGACAACCCTGGTCAGTCACAGCTTGTGCTGCTGAGAGGGTCCCATGGGGGGACCTGAGGAGCCAGGACCTGCCTGGGAGTCATGCAGGGGCAAGAGAAGCATCCCTGGAGGCCCTCGGGCACCGCTTGGGAACACCGCTGCCT
>NW_017728917.1:10996059-11013412 GCF_001723895.1 Crocodylus porosus
CCCCGGCCCGACCAACTGACCGACCAACCTCCCAGTGCGGCCATGCTCGGTGCCGTCGGCGGGCAGGGGGAAGAGGGAGCCGGCGCGCGAGGAGATGTCAGCAACACGGCTTGCCCTGGGCCTGCGCCTCTGGGCGGCCCGGATCCTGCGGCGGGGCCGAGCGCCGCCCCGCGCCTGCCAGCCCGCGCCGCGCCCATTGGCTCAGCTGCCGCGCGGGGCACGCCGGGAGCTGCTGTGCACGCGGGGCATGCTGGGCGCGGTAGTTCCGAAGGGAGGGGAGGCGAGGGGGCGCGGGGGGTGCTGGGAGTTATAGTCCCAACCGCCACAGCCCCCTCAGGCACGGGAAGGGGAGAGGGGGGCAATGGGCCCGGGCGGGTGGGTCTGGCCTGCCTTCACCGCGTGACGTCAGGGGTTTATCGTCTCGATGATGTCACCAGAGAGGCATGAATCACACATATGCGGGGGATAACAATGTATGCGCATCCCGTCATACGCGATGCATTACGTCATAGATACGACGCGTGCAATAGAAAGTGGTCATCAATACCGTGCATCTCATAGATTGTAATACTGCAATATATGATATAATGCATAGTGTAATTTATGCACTACTTGGTATAATTATCTATTATATAATTATATCTGTTCTATAATGTTATATATAATGCCCTCTATTATACAGAATCTATAATGTAATCTATATATATATAATGTCCTCTATTAATATCCATAATATATTATAGATATTAATAGAGGACATTACATATAATAATCTATTAATATAATCTATAATATCGATTATATACAATGTAAACTATAGATATAATGAAATCTGTTGTATGTAATGTAATCTATTAATATAATAGATAATGTAATCTATTATATACAGTGTAATTTATTAATATCTATAAATGTAATATAATAAATCTGTCATGTCATCAATATATATAAGGTAACCTGTTATATATAATGTGATCTATTATGCATATTATGTAATTATATCTTAATAATGCTTAATATCTTTATTAAGATAATCTTACATAGTATTATATATTATATACACACCTCTTATTCTGTATTGCAGGGCTCAGTAGGGAAAGGAAGCTCCCACCGGCCAACTCCCTTAACTTCCAGAGCTCTTTTGGATGATACCTGCTGAGCTTTACTGCTGTGACTGGTCCCCGTTGATTTCAGTGTGGGTACACACTGGTGTCAGGTCAAACATGCGTTCAAGTCTTGGAAAGCAGCCTAACTTTGTGACCCCACCTTTGCTGGCAAGATTCCCCACGCTTGAACAGAGACCCATTTTCTTCCCAGAGGCTTCACAAAGACCTGAGTGCCCTTTCAGAGTTGACGAAGTGGGAGCTGAAAGGGCTTACTTTAAGGAAGATTTGTTTCCAAGTTATTTGAGCCTGCAGAGATCACTTCATTCACTGAAGAAAAATGTACATGGAATATGCAATGGGAAGAAAAACAAAAAACAATGGCAACATTTCCAGGGCTGGAGGAGATAGGGTCAGTGTGGCCCAGTACTAACTAGATAACACATTCAGGACTTCAATATGTTGCATTGATTTTCCATCAGAAACATATAATTGGATTTATTTAGATTTTAAGCTCTGGATCAGGAACAGTCTTTTTGTTCCTTGTTTAGACACTGTCATGCAGAGGGGAGTCACAGGGGAGTTTGTGCCTAGCGCTAGGTACTATTAGGTAGTACTGCAATACAACTAATGCACCATGAAATACATAAAGAGATCACAGAACAACCCCCAATGGAGAATCAAGGCCCTTTAATAATGCAAGCAAAATCTCCTCAGAATAGAGATGAAGCGGTTGAAGGCTCCTGGTTTTTCTGTTATTTGCAACGATAACCAGTACAAGAAAACAGGAAGCCATGTTTGTTAATGACTGGGCACTAGAAGCTAGCTACAGAACTGTTCCCCTTTGTGAACTGCAGATAATAAAAGGAAAAAGCACTAAAAATTCTGAACTATTCAGCAGGCCGATTTGTGTTTCTCCTGTTCTCTTTGCAAGTGGACAGAACAGGTTCTGTGGTTCCATGGTCAGCTGAGAAGCTCAGCCCATACTAATTTTGTTTTTGCATATGCAAGAAATGAAAGGCACAGTTCATTTAAATAAATTTTAGAATTTAAAGCCTTCACCGCTACAACTCAGAAATAAAGCAACACAGGTGCATTGCGGATGCCATAAAGCAGATAATTGGAAGGTAAGAATAGTATCATTTGGTATCATCCGACTGTTGCTTCCACTTGCAGAGAATGGCTTTGCCGCCTTTTAGCAATTATCAGCAGCGTCCAGGTTGCTGTCGATAATACTACTACACAACACAAGAATGATAGCAACTCTGATGAAAGAGGTGTAAAAGAAAATAGAACTTCACTTCTGCAAATCGATTCTGCAGTTTTCCAATTTCCCCATTCAGTACTGGTAGGGGCTGTGAAATTGAGCATAGCTGCATCAAATGAAAGTGAAGGGAGAATACCTACAAGTCTTTGGTTTTAGCAAATGATATTCTCAGGTATTTGTCCTCACGCTGCAGAAACTGCTGTCCTGATGTCCGCAGCGTGTCATTTCCTTTGGTGTGAAGACATTGCTTTGGCTGGATTAGTGTACAAAATGAAACAAAAAATGAAATGGAGAATGTTTTTAATAGAGATATAACATTTAATCTGAAGCTTTAGAGGGCAATGCATGTTCTTGCAAGCACTCACTTTTGTAAGCTTTTTGGGTGGTCTCTATATAAGCCCTAAAAATCAGAGGGTCTGGGCCCTGTTCCAACACTGACTCCTTGTATTCCCTTCTTCCAGGCACTTAGCTTCTTTGGCTTTGATTCCCTAACAGTACAGTGGGGAACTGTAAAGTCTGACCTGCTTGGATGTAAACTGGTCTATCAGTAGTATTATTTTAGAGTTTAAACCCCTATGGCCAGCAACCAAGTGAAGCTAACAGCACCCTGATTGTCAATGAAAGTGCTCAGTACTTTACAGAATTAGGCCCTGACAGATGGAGGGTCTCAAATGCCCCTTGGATATCTGGATGTTTGGAGAATGAGACTTTACATTTCACACCCAGTTTATCATTCATGGAGATACAGCTAGTAAACTCACCAGATGTGAACATCTTATGGCAATGGCTTTGCTCCTCATTCAGCAGTCCCAGAATCCAAAATTAGGGATGGCAGGAATGATCAAGAATAAACGTTCATTCTAACCCCCTTTATTTACAATTACTGCAATTTTCTTCTTGCCTCTTTACGCTCTGGTGCCATGCTAAGCTCGGATCTTGGTCCTCTTTGTTCACTCTGAACTCCCACTGATTTCACAAGGACTCCTGCCGGTAAAAGGAGCATAGGTGAAGATCCTTTACTTCTTTCTTGTCAAAGAGCCAAGCACAGGAAGAAGTTAGAAGAAAGAACAGGGGCTTTGAGCAAAAAGATGGGAAATCATTTTAGGTACATGAGAATTAGCTGAGTATGGTAAAGCAGTTTATTTGCAATCACAGTGTAGATAATTTGCAGTGTTTCCTCCCTGAACTGTGGCCACAGATCACCTGCTTGGATGTTTTGGTTCTTGGAAAAAAGAGTAGCCAGGTACAAAATGCAAATTTGGTGTTCATTCTGAAAGAGCCTCTCATTGCTGAAATGGCTCAGGCCCAGGGCTCTGGGTTGAGCTTATCTCAAGGCTCATTTTTTGTTGAGACAGTTAAACAGAGAGACCACAGTTCAGCAGAAGAACAAGCTTTGAAAATCACACCAGGATTCAAAATTGCAGACCAACAGCTTTGCCTGAGCAAATGGAAACAGGAGGTGACAGAAAGTTCTTTAGTAACTGTTTAACTCAGATATGGGGCATTTCTCATTTAAATTAGCAGGAAGTTTTCCCAGCTTGAGCTTAGTCCTGCTAGAATAAGCACTCTCAGAATTGGGGTGCTGATATAAGAATGAAGAAATGACAGTCTCGCTGCTCTGAGAACCCAGGCGTAGGCAGGTACAAGTTAAAGGAAGCTGAACTGGAATCTTTTACACGTGTCCCAATGCTAGCTAAAAAGAAAAACAGCTTTGCTGCCTTGAAAAACACAACTCTGCGTTCTCAGCATCCCTCGGTGGTTCTGTGCACAGCCTATCTACTAACAGAATGCACTGGAACAGCTAGTAAATACCTAGAGTTTGGTCCCAGCCAGGCATGGAGTTCAAAAAGTCCCTTCTTGTCCCAGTTGCCAGGAAAACAGTGAAGGAGAATATCAGGGCTACACAGCGGCTTAAGCCTTTCTCCTAATCCCCTCTCCAGGAGTGGAAGAGCTTGAATCATAGCACCTGAGTGACAGGCGGATGTTGATTCTCTCATCTTGCCCTTGTGCAGAACTGGAGCAAAGAGGTGCTAAGAAAGGGGCTACAAGCCACCTTCATGCTCTCAGAAAGCTCTCAAGTATGCCAGGCTACAACTTTCTAGGGCACAGAGTACATGGCAATAGACAGTGCACTCCAATTACTTTTCCCTCCCTCTCTCTCTGGCAGGAGGGTCAGTAGCAAGTTGTCCTATTAGGTGATAGCAAAGCCACCTTGTGCAGTGTGTTGACCCCTAGGAGCTATTTCCATCCCGTTATGACACCAGATCAGCATAAGTATAAGTAGTAGCAATATGAGCATGACTGCACTCTAAATAAGCCTAGCAGTTTAACTGGGAAAACCCTTGGCATTCATTGTGAGCAGTCTAACCTTGGAAAAATCATTCTCTGCAAGTTGTCTTTTATGCACGAGACACAATGCATCATTTGCAGCAGTTCTCTTGCCAGGGGACACATTAATTTAATTGCTGTACAATAATTTAATATATTGATACATTGATTTAATTAGATTCTTTTGTATTTAATGGTTCCAAGAAATAACACATTTTGCTGGTGGAATCTTTAAAAAAAAAGACACCATCTAAGTTGGGAGAATAGAAGATCATTAGGGGAAACT
Source organism: Crocodylus porosus (assembly GCF_001723895.1). Lineage (NCBI taxonomy): Eukaryota > Metazoa > Chordata > Crocodylia > Crocodylidae > Crocodylus > Crocodylus porosus. The sequence continues at coordinate 11,001,044 of NW_017728917.1, forward strand.
GCCCTTGAAAGCAGATTGATCTTCTCATACCGAGCACCGTAGGCACTGCATCAGAATAGAGCAAAGACTGGCAGGGGGCAATTAATGGGGCAGATATTGGAGTGCCTTTTCTGATTACCACATACAGCACAGTGGATTTGGCCTTGCTGAGACAGGCGGGTGGAAACAAGAACCCTGATGAGCTATGGCTCTGCTAATGTCAAGAAGTGCCACTTCTGAGCAGCAGGGGCAACTTTATTGAAACCATCTGTTGTTTTGGAATACATACAGCCCACCCCCCTCCCCACAAACTCTTTTCCTTCCCTCCAAGTGTTTAACCTTTCTTTTCAGGCCACGCAAAACCACACAGCAAATCCCTCCTTAATCTAAGAATGACAAACCCTACTGTTTTCAACAAGTCTCAACAGCTACCCGACATCTGATAGCCTGTTTTGAGTGAATGATTTTCATCTGTGACAGCAGTGTGTTTTTGTGTAATTAAAACAAAATACATACTTATGCATTCCCTCAACACCCTCCCCAGAGCATAACACTGTATTTATGAATGCCATTGGTATACTCGGTATGTGTGTGCCTGTATGTAAGAGAGAAACCTACAATGTATAATCTCATGAGCCTCTTTGGATTTTCATTTATACTGCACAGAAGGGCACAAAGAAAGAGAAACGTTTTGGCCAATTTATCTTCACTGAAAACCCTGCTTTCAAGAAGCCAGTTCCAGCAGTGCTATTGAAGGAAAGTGAGGCATTTGGGCTACAGTGGGCTTTGTATTTGATTTATGGGCCTGATCTGTATCACATGCTTAAGTCCATCTTCCTTGGTTCCATGGGGCTTAAACAGCATGGGACAAAAGTTAAGCACGTGCCTAACTGCCTTGTTGAATCGAGGTGTCAGGCTCCAATAGCATCATGGGGAACAACCAGATGTTACCTGGAGGTGAGTAATTCAATGCTCTTTAATTGGTAAAAGTTTTTCCAGCAGGAGACAGGTCTGAAAGCCTAAAAAACCAGACTCTCAGAACACTTTTTTCTCTTTTTTTTAGGTGCAACAACAAAAGCCACTTGCTTTGTGGGCTCTTGGAACAAACACTGCGCGCTCAGCACAGGATCTCTGACCTCCCCGGCAGCAGCCATGACTCATAACACGTAAGCCTGTTTCACTCCACACAAAGGCATGCCTGCACACGCGCGCGTGCACACACACACGCACACACAGAGAGGAAACATGTCTCATCCACAGCGTCTAAAACCAAAAAAAGGAAATGCTTGCTGTTGCACTGTATAGAACAAGTGGTGACCAAAGAAAACCTACCTCATCAAGCAGCTTTCTTGCACCCGGTCAGCTCCCTGTGACCACATCCTTTCTAGCCACGCATGCCAGTAGAGCGGAAAGATGACAGTGCAGTGGGGAATATCACGTGCTACCACTCTTCTCCTCTACCTTCGCCCCTACCTTCTGTGTGACCAGGGCCCTGCAGGTCTCACAGGCAAAGGCACACCTTGGGCCTTAACAGATACAGATAACTCACAAAGTGGTCTGGATCCGTGGAGGTTTCCATTAGCTTGTTAGGAGCTAGACTGGCATGGGCTTTAGTCAGCTGTGCAAGCTCCCCCTCTCCCCCACTCAGACTGTGATTGCAACTGCAGGAGGGGGAGCAGGAGCTACTGAGGTACATAGGGGTCCTCTGGGCCAGTGTTTCTCAACCTTTGAAGTAGCAAGTACCCCCTAACTTCTGAAAATGTTAATAACTACACCAACACTCAATTTTCCAAGGGATTTTATATTTACAGACTAATGTATGCCATATGTTGGAAGAAGGGCTGTGTATATAAGGCTGTAATATGACAGATGTCTGATCTGGTGTGGGTGAGGTTGCCACTTTTTAAACCAGGGGTGCGCAGCTCAAGTATGTACCTGGGCTAGAGGTAATGTTGGCCAAACTTAGAGGGCTGAACCCAGTGCCGTGCAAAGCGTAGTACGCCAAATTATTCCTGGGGAATGTAAAGCACTGTGCAGTGTGCAGTGTACCAAATTTTTTGCCACAGTTTTGAGAGGGGAACGGGGCGAGAAAGGAAAAGAAGGTGAAAGAGAGACAGAGAGACAGTGTTGGGGTACCCACGTACCCCTTGCCTTTGTCTCGTGTACCCCCAGGAGTACACGTACGATAGGTTGAGAAACTATGCTCTGGACCACTGAATCCAGGCCTCATTGTTAACAGACAAACATTTACCCAGGGATTCACCAGTCACTGCTTCCAGTCCTCACACACAGCAACAAGCCATGAGAGTAATAGGTTAATTACTTGCTCGGTTCTCTTCACTGGGTTAGGGAGGGCAGAGAGACACGGGCTAGAGACAGAAAATTACACATAAATGGGTATAAGTGATCAGAAACCAGTCCAAATCTGTAACACAACAGAAATTCACTGCACATAAACCACTTTCAAAATGGCTGAAAAACCTAGATGGATGTAATATCAGACTTAACTGATTTAGGTTAAATTGCTTTATTGAACTTCTGCTCCAGATCAGGGAGTGGGAAGAATTCTGGCTTTGCTTTTCTCCCTTACTCGCTATTTCTTGGCTAGAGTAACTCTTAAATTTACAATTCCCTTTCCCCTAACTCAGAGAAAAAGGGGAGAGGGGTGCTAAGCACTGATGTGAAGAGTGGCCAGAGGAAGCCATTTGCAGCTCACAGCAAAGTTTTAGGTCATACAAACCTCAGGAACTATATTCTTGAGTGCCATCTAATGGTATACTATCAGTGTTGCTACTTGCATATCCAGGGACGTGGAACACTACAACAAGCAGGAGTGCCCATTGCTTCCAGGTCGGTGAAGACCACAAAGTTACAATCATGCAGCCTTATGTTTTGTTCATATATGCCACCAAAAAAGTGAAAAGAATTATAGTAAACTTGGATCGCTTTGTGCATTTTTACAGGTCTTTGAGAGAATCATTCATAGCTATTGTGTGTGCTTTCTCTTTCTTGCTATCTCTCCAGGGTAGAAAGGAGACGGTTATGTGTGTGTATGTGTGTATTTAAAAGACTTGAATGTGAACTAGACAGTCCCTGGGGCTACAATGAAAAGAAATGTATATCCTTACTTCTCATTTTCAGCTGGAAGAAAATCTAAATACATTGGAGTTATTTTTACCTTTCAGAAAGCTTTGTAGGTTAAAATAATCTCCCACAAACATGCTATTTCTTCACTTTATTTTTGAATACACACTAATCAAAAGCCTGAAGATGAAATAATTTGGTTTTACCAACCCAGTTGTTGAATTCTATGAAACAGGTAAGTAATGTTGACATGAAAATCTTATGATTCTTGAAAAGAAAATGCGCAATGTATACATGTTTATGAGCGCCCCAGCATTTGCCTTCTTATATACAAAAGAGCTAAGTGTCAATGTTTATAAAGAATGCTGTTTATTACCCAGCATTAGATTTGCCAAATAACATGGTGTGATAGAAATGTTTCATTACACATAAATATATTCTTTTTTGCTCATAGAAAACCAAATCCAACTGCATAGTTCATGTACCACAGAGTCAGAGTATTGTACTGTACCTTAAGACTCCAATTTATGTGCTTCTTGGACCTTGTAATTTTTTATTTTCAAATCTGCACAGTGGATCCAACCTTTTTCAGACTGTAGTCAATAGAGGTTTTGTCCTTGACTTCAGTGAAAGCAGGATCAGACCCAATGTGTAGGCATAAAAGCCAGTTACCATTTTTTAAAGCGTGCCTTAGGCTGGCCATATGTGAACTGGAGAGAATTGGATGCTTTCCCTCTCTGAACTCTCTGCTGAAACAAAAATAAAAGAAAGCTGTCAAGATCTTGGAGATTATTTGCAAATACTCATTCAGGGATGAAAATAACAGATGCTACTATGTCCTGCAATGTGGAACACCTTCCTTGTTATCTTCACCGTCATAACTTTGACCATACAGTATTTTCTCCTTGTATACTGTCATGATTGCCCTCCAAGGAAAGCTAGATCTATACTGCAATCAGAGTCGCAACACGTCTGAGCCAGCTATTGTTGGGCTAGCTTGGTTACCAATACAGCAAACGGGCAGCCTAAGGCTTCAGGGTAGGCCAGCCATTCTGAATACAGAGCCACGGTCCTGAGTGGATTTGTGCAGCCCAACCTGAAGCCTGTCTTGCTATGATTTTGCTGTTCTTGGTATCTCAGCCAGCCAAAATTTAAGCAAGATTAGATCTGTACACACCTAATGCAATCAACATCTGCCTATGATATAAGCCAGCAAACAGCATGGAGACAAAGCTATTATTTCTTTTCAAACCGCCAGGCTTCTGAAAGATGCACGAATGGTAATTAGCAGTTTGAGAAAGCCACTTCTCAGAGATGCCCTCTTATCAAAATTCTGACACGTGGCATTACCTTAAAGCCTGAAACGGCATTCTTTATACAAAAGGCCTTGAACTCTCTTTGGATAGAGCACTTTCATATCCTCTTGGATGGAATACTTTCATATCCTCTAAGCTCATGCATTTTATGGTAATAAGCTGTGGGATTTAGCACTGCTGTGACAACACGCCTCCTTTTGTGCCTAGCAGAATAAAGAGGGTTTTTCCAAGTGAAAGGTGGTGGTGGGTTAAAATGACACTTGGATCTGATGCTGTATTTACCTCCTGACTTTGTACAGAGTTTTATTTTTAATGCTAATAAGATTTCAGAGATGAACTTTAGAACTACTGTTCAGCATTTATCCACAGTGGGTCAAAATCTACTACTGCAATAGAGTTATGGATTATGGGAAGAGGGCTGATTTGTTTTGTGGGGGTGGTTAACTATTTTAATCTGCATCTTCATTACATTTTTCAAAAGAAAAACTTCATTTTAAAACAAAACAAAACAAAAATCAGTGATTAATTAAAAAAGAACACATTGAAATTAAACGTTATTTTTTTACTTCTCTGCTATTTTTTCAGCTGATACAATTCATAGAATCAAACTTGTTTTTTTTTTTTTAAACATAGTTCTTCCCCCCCAACTCTGAAACTGCCCGTTGCAGCAAATAAACCATTTGCTGGGGGAAAAGAACTTGCCTGACTTTTGCTGCCACTATAGAAGTTTTGCTATTTTCAGCACACAGCCAGTGGGAAACACTCTTTTAAAGCAATCTCACACTAATTAGTGCTTTGGATCAGATAGTGCCACTTCTTCCATGACACAGAGGACAATGACAAAACTGAAGGATCATGTCTCACTTTAGAAAAAGAAAACAGCTCTTTTATTCCCTCTTTCCAGGAAAGAGCTGACTCTCCATCTAAACAACTAATTTAATCCTGCTCATTCACATCCCTAAAAAAACATGTTGTTTCTTCTCATCTGTAAAACAGAAAGACATTTCAGGAAGCTACAGTCACGTTTTATTAATTAAAAGCCCTGCAACATCAGCAAAACTTGCCTATTGACTTCACAGTATAAATAAATATCTTATTTGTGTTTTCTGTGGTGTCCCAAGGTTGTAGCACTTACTCCCTTTGAGGTTGTTGCAGTTATTTACATGAGTAAAAGTTGCAATCATGCCCGTATGGAGGACTCCATCAGGCCTTCAGATTAATACAGAGGTGCACTTGTGTGAGCTCCAGGAGACATTATAGCCCTGCCCTTGTACTATTTTTATGCACAAGGACTCACAAACCAAGCAGTTTATCTGGGACCTTCTCATTCCCATCTCCATCGGAAAACCAAAAGCAGAACTGGGCAACATTTTTCACACCAAGGTTTTTCTTGCCAGAAATGCAGATCTGCATAGCTACAACTGAGACCGTTGGGGGAAGCATTGACTTCACCAACATTTTCATGTGAGAAGCCTCTTTTTTTTTTTTAAAGAGGACAGCTAGCTTTCACGTTTCCAGAACACGCTGGTGTGTGTTAGTCTTTTTGTTTCAAAAATGTTCTTTTTTCACATTCAATGCTTTTGTCCTGAATGGTTGCTTGCATTTCAAAACAACACAAATATTTATTTCTTTTGGAAAATTTGAAGTTGCTAATGAATTTAAAAAATCCTTCTTTCGCCCAGTGGCATCTGGAAGTGCAGTTATAAGCCTGGCCTGTATGGAAATGTAATGGGATGCTCCATGGGCTCTATTCCCCTTCCACATTCATGCAGTACCAACCTAGATTCCTAGTGTGGCAATGTGGTTCTGAACTTGAGCTAGATATGCACACCTGCCCAGTCTGCTATTCTGCTGCCATACATGTGAAAACCAAAATGCATTAAAGTGAGCGTTTATTATTCTTTGTGAGCTTAAAACAGCCTGTAACAACAGTGGGAGTGCAAGGGACTTGCTAAAACAATGTGTAATACCTGTACTGGTATGGGGGTTGGGGCACATGACTTGTGAGGAGAGGCTGAGGGAACTGGGCTTATTTAATCTGGAGGAAAGAAGACCAGGCAGGATTTGACAGCAGCCTTCAGCTTCCTGCAAGGTGGGTACAAAGAGGATGGAGCTGGACTGGTCTCTATGGGGGCAGATGACAGAACAAGGAGCAATGGGCTCCAGTTGCAGCAAGAGAAGTTGAGATTGGATATTAGGAGACATGTTCTCATGAGGAGGATAGTAAAGAGAAATTGTGGAATCTCCATCCTTTTGAAGACCCAGCTAGACGAAGCCTTGGCTAGGATGAGGTAGTTGGGGGCTGGTCCTGCTTTGAGCAGGGGGTTGGACTAGATGTGACCTCCTGAGGTCCCTTCCCACCCTCATTTTCTATGATTCTATATCGTAGCACCCAAAACCCTGTATAAACATCAGAGCCCTGCTAGGATACTGTGTTTCTTAGTTTTTGTAGGCCCCTTCTCATAGCTCATAATCCAACCTTCACATTGCTGCTTTCCACTAGCAACATCACGAGCTCCCTGCTTTCCTTGTTCTCCCCTGAGCAAAGGAAAAGTCAACAGTTTGCAATTAGCTTCACCTTGTACTGAGCGCTGCCCATCTGGTACTGAGGATGGCACACAGTGAAGCAGGCTTGCAAAATCCCTCCATCAGTATCAGCTAAAGAAAGGTGATTGGCAGGGCCTGCCACCCAGGAAGCCTGATCTACCTAGGGTGGGGAATAGATGCTGTAGCTCTCCAATCCACCAACCTCAAGAGATCCCTGATGTTAAATTTTTTATGTGGCACTTGGGTACCAAGAAGCTGGATACCAAACACAAGAAATTCATTTCCCAGAATTGATGTTCTTTTTTGTGAACATTGGGGGAGGGGGCTATTATAAATGGGGTTTCATTTGGAGCATGCACTCTCTTTGGCATGTTTGAAAGCACCAGTTGGGGGCATCCTCTGTTGGCTTTACTACCTTATTTCTAGTTTGGGGCACATGTGGAGCTGAAGTGGATGAGCAAAGGGGTCTTCTTGGCAATGGTCTCAGGAGTGCCATGAAAGCAGTATAATACTTAGTCCCCGTGATAGAACCAATATACATGCTACCTTAAGATAACAAGCTCTACTCTGGACTATTCCTGAAATCCATTCAGAAATTGGCTGAGTGAATATCTGCTTGAGGAGGTGGAGTGAGTCCCCTCAGTGAGCTTTGCACTAATTGCTTGTGGGCCTCAGGTGGTTTAGCCCCCACTGGGCTCCATGCTGAAGAGCTGCTCTGCTGTTAGCAAGTTTAAAGCTAGCTGTGATATGAGTATATGTGCTGCAGTCACCATTGTGTAGATGTGCTCCTAAATGGCTTGAGGCCTGCCTAGCTGGAAGGTAACTAGCACCCCTGCACAGTACAGCACCCCTGAGAGAAAACCCAATTCATTAGGAGCCAAACTTGCTTCTTCTGTCATCAATAATTAAATCTCAATTTAGCTCCGGTAGAGACAGAAGCAGGTCCTGTAGCAAAGCAATAGGAAGTTACCATGGATCAATCATTTGCTATCTGATGAGGTCATAAATGCTTATCTGAGGGCAGAATGTGGTCCTGTGAAAGAATAAAGTCTCCAGGCTTGGCGATACCAAAAACCTGGATTCCCTATTGAATGCGGCCACGTGTGGCAATGGTGATACATTTTTCCTAACCCAGCTGGATTTACTCTGGGATTTTTATATACATGCTTTGTGACCTCCTGTATTAGAAGTGTCCAATTGTCAGTAATGAATCCAAACCCTATAGTCTGGGCATTTAGCTAAATAGATACAGAGCTAGATATAATAAACATGCTGACAATTGTCGCGTACCTTTGTTTTCGAAAAATCTTACCTCTTCGACATGGGGACCAGGCTTAGCTCTCAATCACATTGTTCTCCTTTATCTAAAGCTGAATTGTGGGATTAGTTCCACTCTGTGAGTTCAATGCATAGCTAAGCTTACCTGATGCAGCCTGAGGACAACAACTCAGCAGGGAGGTTTGAAACTTAATAGTGGAACAGGAATACAGGAACTCCCCAGTGACTACAGTGCACTAGTGTGTGAAAGCCTTCTCTGTCATTTCAACGGCATGTCAATATGTGAGCAGTGGACTAGCTTTTGGGAACTGCACCCGATAGAATGAGCTGCACTTCTACAAGAAGAGATTTAAACAATGTAAGTAAGGGAAAGATGAAAACACTCAGCTATAGCATTTGCAGCATTTCATTAAAACAGTTTGATTGGCAACTTCTACATTTTAAAGTTTTAGCACTGATTTTTTGTTTTAAGAAACACTCTAGTTTTCCCAAGTGCGATAGTTAATGTAGTTCCAATTTATTCTGGTATTTTTAAAATGTAATGCAATTGTCTAAAGGACAAGGAAGGATTAATAATGAAAATAAAGAACAAACAACAAAAGCTAAGTACAATATGGAAGTCTAGTTGTCATCATCATAAAATAATGTTTTACTTTTGTCCGAAGGTCTGGGTCACAGGAAAATTCTAGACTAAAGATCCAAAAGAAAGAAATAAGGATAAGATAAGATAGCACCTGTTCAGAAAGGGGAAATATGATGCAGAGACAAGAAATGTCATTGTACAGCAATGACATCAGTCCAGCATGTCTCCAGCTCTGTTTCACCACGTAGGTCAATTCTTCATACACATTTCCATTGCATCATTAATCTGTCAATAGAACAAATTCAAACACCCTTCACTTATGCTATATGTGCTCTGCAACCAGGACTTTGCTTCTGTTATCTGTCTGCTTAGGTCATCAAGGGCCTGAAGTGGATCCTTTCAAAGTCAAAAGGAGTTTTGTCTAGGACTTCAAAAAAAGCAGAATTAGGTGGCGAGTGAGTGAATGAACCTACTTTGTTGTGGGATGGCACTAGTTTTGATTGAAAGCTTGATTTCATCCATAAGAACATCTTGTTTATGCCAATGGCCATAGTTTTAAAAGAAACTCTCTCTAAACCAGATCTACCTTCTAGGTAATAAGAAAACTCACTGCCATATCACCTCCCAGTGCCAGTGAGAGGCAGTGTGAAAAATGGATAGGGCATGGGACTGACACTGGAGTGAAATCCTGGTTCAACGGGGACAAGATTTCAACCCTATATTGTCTTCCCCATTCCAACACCAAGTTGACATGTGGCCTTGAGCCAGTGGCTTTCCCTTAGTGCTTCCATTTAGGAGGTGGTGCTGTCCCCTACCTTGGGGGTCTTCAAGAGGCGGTTGGCTAGATATCTGGCTCAGGTATTATGATCCCAGCACTCATTCCTGCCCAGGGCAGGGGTCGGACTTGATGATCTGTTCAGGTCCCTTCCAACCCTAGAAACTATGAAACTAAGTCTAACAAAGGCTCATTATTGGCACATGCAGAATCATTTAGGGGTGGGCGTTTCAATGCTTTTATCCCTGGGGCAACTGATTTTGATGGGAGCTGAGTTAGACTAATGCTGAGAGGTTTTGAAAAATCCCAACTATATATAGTCTAAAGTTTAGACTCTAAAACATGTACAGTGGGCTTGTCTAGCCAACAGAAAATTGCTTGCCATATAGAGTCAGTGTGTAACCCCTTCAGCTGATCTCAGGGGCTGAGAGTACTGGGTTACTAGCAGCCCCCCAAACTGACTAGGAGGTATCAATTTCAGCACTGATCATAAAAGTCCTGGATCTCTGGATAAGGAAGTATGGAGCTGTAAGGAGGCACAAATCTCTGAGCTCAGACTAAGGAATGATGTTGAAAGGATTAAGGGGAAGTGAAAAGCTGATTTCTGTCTCCTCCAGCACAAATGAGCAGGTCTGCCCTAGCTCTTACCCTCACTCCTTTCTCTGCTCTGCTTCACTGTCCACAGTCCAACAAAACACATGCAGCTTTGAGGGGAGAGTTCTCCTTTCATACAGTTCTGCACAGAGCCCCTCCACTGTTACACCAGCTCCATGGAGGTTTACAGGTGGGTCAGGAGTCCAGATTGACAGCTGTCGCAAATCAGTACAATTGTGCTGTTTTACCCCACCTGAGGATCCAGCCACAGAGAACTACAGAATATAATAATGCAAAGCACATCTGCAATCAACAAACCTCATTTTTGAGGTCAGGATCTTTCATAATCCCTCTACTCCTACTCCTTACCTGCCAAACCATCAACACATTTGTAGACAGATGAGCTGGTTTTGAGTCAGTTAGTAGATAAAATGAGATGAAAACAAAATGAGGGAGAAAAAGGCCCCTTGAGAAATTAAAAAGTGGCTCTTGATGCTTTCAACTTATTCATGATTTACCAGAAAGTTGTATAATGGGGCAGGCCTGAGAGCCAGCTAAAATACTTCTAAAGGAAAAATATCCCAGTTAAAATACTCAAATGGTACCCTGAAAGCTGAGGAAACCATTTCAAGTCAAGCTAGAAAAACCCCAACCCTTTGATTAAGAAAGCAACAAAAATGCTAATCTTCTATGGTTTAGCAGAAAGGCTTAAAGAACTGGCTCACAAACAGCATGAATTATTCAGGGCCAAGGTTAATGTTGCTGTAGCCTTATCATTCAGGGGTCTGAGTTTAAGCCCAGCAAAAGTAAATGATTTATAGGATCACTTCAGAGTTAAAACAGATAACTCAAAGGGTTCAAATACCTTGCTTTAATTATTTCTCTATACTAAATATGACACATCCTCTTTGGATCTGTATTTCCACAATCAGCTCTAGACTCTGTTTTAATTTACATAGATTTCAAACCATTGTAACTCCCCTGATTTCAGCAGCACTCTTGATAATTTATTGTGGTCTAAAGCAGGGTAAGGATCAATCCCAACTTTAATTTTACAGCAGAATATGAAAAAGATCCACATGCTGGACTGGACCACTCAAGGCAATTAAAGGTCATTATCAAGGTGAATTCTAAAGGGAAACAGTCTCCTTGCAAACCGGGTGCCAAGAGGACTGGCATCCTGAAGCTAAGGCTTGAAGATCATCTAAACTTCCAGAGAGACTGTCTCTCACAGGCAATCTTTTGTTTTGGTGACCATGTGATCACTGACCATCCAAAGGCATTCCTTATAATCCATTACTTTTACATCCCAGTAGTATTTCCATATGATGAAACTTAATAGGATATCCATTGGAACAAACCAAAAACGTGTGCCGGTAGACCTGACATAACAGACCCGCTGTACACAATCCAAGGGTCTAGTTTAGGAACTGTGGAGGATACATGGATTGCAGGTGATGGAAATGGTGCCCAAAACAGGATAACTAAATGTGGACACTTTCTGGCACAGTGCAGACATCAAACGTTGCAAGCCTTCCCTATAGCCACTCCAATGAATGGTCAACATAGGCTACGCCAGCCATGCGTAGGCCACAAAAACTTGGAGGTGTTTTTCTCTGCAGTGATGCAGCTACCCAAGCACTGCCAACAGTGGACTGCTAATGTTAGAATAGACAGGGCATATTTGGTTTACTCCTATGACGACAAACTCATTTCAGAGTTGGGTTTGTCTACTGTGGCAAAAACCCCAGTACCCAAACGACACGACAGTCACCAGCACTGGGAGGACCAATGAAGAACATCCTCATGCATTTTCTTAGGTAGTGGTCCGGCAATTCAGCTTCGTTAAAATGAACTAAAGAGTATGTTTCCTACCAAGTAAACTCTACAAATGGACAGCTAAGTCAGAACTGAAAGCACATAAGCTGCACAGATATGGATGTGTAGCCCTCAGTGGTTATATAGAGCCAATAGCACAGCACAGACTTGGAGTTGTCTGTTCTGCAGAGCTGTGTTTCTACTGATACAAGGAGGAGAAAATAAGAGATTTAAGCATATTCACTACTAAAAGAATCAGAGAGGTTGAACATGATGGGGCTTCTGCTCTTTGTCATTAGTCTTACCTCAATCCTAGGCAAGCTGTTTGAGAAAATTATTCTGGTACACATCCAGGAGGGGCCAGCAGGGGACTGCATGCTTAGGGGCAACCAACA
>NW_017728917.1:11014347-11038814 GCF_001723895.1 Crocodylus porosus
AGGTTAGATGAACACCTTGCTGGGGTTGTTTGACCCCAGTACTCTTTCCTGCCATGGCAGGGGGTCGGACTAGATGATCTACTCAGGTCCCTTCTGACCCTAGAAACTATGAAACTATGAAACCAAGGAAGACTCAGCAGCTGGCAGACAGGTCCTTTCATACTCCTCTTTACTCTTTATCCATGGAGCAATCCCATGAATGTCCCTCTTTGGAGGGACCTGGGCAGTAGCACTGACTATCTCAAACACACTTCTAGAAATAAGGCCCTACACTAGATCTACAAAGATATTTAGGTGTCTAGTGACAAGTAAGATTTAAAAGAGTACTAAGCACATTAGGCCCCCAACTCCCACTAAGAAACACTAGTAGAAATAGACATCTCTCCATCTTGAGGCACTATTGTAAATCCCTCTGGAAGCCTAGATACACTTGTAATTCTTTGCCCCCCAGACCCTCATGTGCTGTAGGCCACATTAACTTTAACAGAGCCATAGCAAGTTACAGCAGCAAAAGGTATAGCCTTCTGCTTTTTAATGCTATGGCATAGTGCTGAAAGTTCTCTAATGACCTACAACACAGCAATTCTCAACCTAGGTGCGATGGCACCCAGGGTGCTGCCAGATCCTTTGAAGGGTGCTGCAAGGTGGGAGGAGATAAGCAAGGTGCAAGGAAATAAGTGATAAGCCAGCTTCAGGTTTATCCCTGCCTGGCTGATTCCCCACTGCACAGCCCCTGTGTAAGGAAGTAAGCATTATAATATATATGTTAGTTATTGAAATTGAGTGCCACTCAGGTCACAAAAGTTACAGAGGGGTGCCTCGAGTCCAAAAAGTTTGAGAAGCACTGCTATAACATACCCGAGCAGTGAGGAAGACACTGCGGGACAAAGCAACACGGCTGTGAATGACATGTCTGCATTACATTATTTTATTTCAGTCAATGTGCTTTGCAAAAAAAGGAGTGCAAGCTCTCAGCTTAGTGACTAAAATCCCAAGGTAAAGCTTTTGATTTAACACATAGCAGTCAAGTTAAAATTATAGGTGACAATTACTGTAACTCGATTAGGCACAATAGCAAATTCACTTCCCTAAATCACTTTCACAACTCTCTTAGGAGGTCTGAAAAATGTAGTAGATGAGGTTCATTTAATTTCTAATGTAGTAATTATCACTACCAAGTTTTAAAAAAAAAGTAACGGTGACAAACCAAGGAAATAAACGTAACACTTGAGGTTTTAATAAAATTTTTATGTGCAACCCAGTTGGTTAAAAATTGTTTAATCAATCTCATCTGGTTTACAGACTTTCTGCTGAGCCCTTGCTTCATGTTATTGTACTTTCTAAGCATCCTGATTTACAAAGCCCCAACTGCAAGCATGATTATAATGCTAAGCTAAGCTTATGCTCTCAAGTTTCGGTGTTTGGAAGTTACCTGGGTGTACACCAGGGCTCTGAGTTGGGAGCAAACACCAGAACTATAGATCAGCTTGAAAAGCGCTGACATCCGAAGGCACTGTAATAAACTATTGTGGCAGGAATGCAAAAGGACCCCATTCAGGTTGCAGAGCCCTGTTGTGCTAAGTAGTGACAGAGGCAGGGACTAATACTAATAAACCTACCATAGAGCCAGCAACAACTGACTTGCCACCTGGGGCCATAAGCTAGTCCCCTGAGTGAATCCCCAAAGGACCTGAAATCTCACCTGTTGTGCTGGTTTTCCCAGCCTAGCCTCTCCTTCCAGAACTAGGCTGCCATCAGCTCCTCTGCCAAAGTCTCCACCCTGCAGCCCTCTCCAAAGTGGCTGTGTGCATACAACTTAATCCTTCAAGGTGCAGCAATGACTCTTAGGCTAAGTACAGACACTCAGGAAGCCCAAAACAAAACTGATCTAAGTTATTCAGTTTTCTGTAACTGGCATAGTTTAGATGGGTAGTGAACAGAACACGCATTCACCCTTTGGTTGGAGGGGCAAATCGTAGACCAGGTTCCATCATTTTTAAACTAGCATATGCATGCTGAACTTCTGTTCGGTTACAGGTACAGATTATCTTTGTGTGCTGAATTTCTATTCTGGTACAGGTATAGACCAGTTTTGTGTGTCAAGCTACTGTTATGGGCATAGACCTGATCACTTCCAACAAGAAAAGTGTAATGTCTGTACCTGGCCTTACTGGGAAAGCTGTGAGTGGACACAGCTGGGCTTCCATGGACTCTAGGGAAAGGAGGCCATTTTGGTATACTTCCTCCCTTCTGCCGTTTCTGGGGGTCTTCTGCTCATTTTAAATCTGTGCTACAGCATGCTGAACTCCACAGCAGAGGAGAGCCACAGGGCAGAGGTACTCACAGGGTGTAACATTTTAGAAGGGTACAGTAGCACCTATTGACCCCAGCCCACATTACAGTGCCATTGGCACTGTGCAAAAGCAATGATAGAAAAAGATTTGCCCTCTGAGGAACCTAAATTAGTCAAGACAAAGGATTCTTGACGAGCAGCATCATTATCTGTGTATTGTGTATGTGACTGAGGCTCAGCGATACTAGGGGCCTGATCAAAACCCCTTTGGAGCAGGCTGACATCAAAGGGCTTTGGAAGCAGTAGCTTCCCCAGAGTCACGTGGACAGTGGGAGGCAGGGGCAGTAAGTGAATTTTCACCATTTTTCTCACTTCACACAAACCGTCTCCACTGTTGACTAGAAACACCTCCATCCTCAACATGAAAGCATAAGGAACTCTTTAAAATGCTTACATTAAAAAATTTGCTGATATAAAAGACTTAGTGCCACTTTAACTGAGTTTTTGTAACACTCTGAAATACATAAAAATGAGCATGCTCACCCAGCGCCATGTTTATTTATCAGGCATAACATACAGCCATCAACCATCACTTTCTTCCTCCCTTTATTAATCAGATACACCTAAAACGGGATTTGCGTTTGGGTGGGTTTTTCTTACCAGGGCACGTTGCCCAAACACGTAGGCAGATCCATCATTAGTGTTTTTATTGTTTGTTGCTCAGCTACTGTGCTAATAATTTCCAAAATGACCCATTGATGAACAGGTAAATTGACAACTCCCCCCCTCAATCAGTATAAAAGTCAATACATATTTGGACACTGTCATAAACAAAACTTAAAATACAACCGATATGGTAATTTGAGCTAACAGAATAAACTGCTGACCAGAAAATTAATGCAACTTTCTTTAATTGATTTATTTCGAAAGGAAGCTGATTGAGCAATATTTCACCCATGTACACATTTATGTGTTTCATAAGTTGTCCTGAAGTCCTTTGGAGGCACAACCAGACAAATTAAATGCAATTTTACGTGAACTTTCAGGGCTTTGTTGCTGTCCTGCCTTTGCATTCCTTTCCAAGTCTACCACATAGGGGTCTTCAGACTACTTGACCGTGGGCTTAAATGGGCCCAAAATAGCCAGTGGAAATTTCTGCTGGTGCAAAGTTAGGACAAGTGGTGAAGGAAGCCCCCATACTAGTGCTGCCTCGCAGTGGGAGAAGAATGAGCAAAGCGGGCGAATGCTGCATCTTGCTCATGGTCACTGTGGGGTCTTATGCTGATGATGTTACATTGCAGGGCTGGAAAGCATGGGTAGCACCTGCTGTCCCCACCTCTCTGCTGCCTCTGAACATTGTTTGAAGCTTTTATCATATGCAGGGTTTTCCGGAGAGTCCAGGAGAGATGCCATGGGAAAATTCCTGCAAGGGGTTCCTTCGGCTTTACTAATCTTGGGAAAACGTACTGGGCTCTCAGTGCAATGCAATCAGCGCTTCCAGGGAAGGAGAATTCCCTGGGATTTTACAAAGCGACTAGGGATTTGTGCTACCTCAAACTCTGGAGGACCTCTTTGAAACAATTTAGGACCTGATTTTCTAGGAGCAGAAGCTCAGCCTTTTATGGCAATTCAGCTTCTTCCAGGTGTTTCAGATTGCACACCCAAAATCACAGCTTTTGCAGAAATCTTGACCTTTCCCCTCCCTTCCCTGTATGTACTGTCCCAATGTTTACTGCTAATCACAGCAACCACCGAATGATGAATTAAGCATAGCCTGGCCTGTGAGTTTTTTTGCTCTCACCTCTGAGTCAGAATCCAGGTGTCACTTTGATACTTAAAAAAAAGACCCTTATCTAATACAATCACTTTTTGACAGACCAGCTAAATACGAGACTGGGGTGAGCTGCATGGATGAAGGCTGTCCCAGAAAATGCTACCCTAGGACATTCAGTGGAAATCCTGCCAAGTGTGAGACTTTTCTATTTCAAGGTGGTTTTACCATCTCCTTTAATTGGAAGTGCGCTGCTGCCACCTGCTGTCCTTGATGCAAATCCAGCTGGGGAAAACGGATCCATTTAACGGGAACGGCTAAGGAGAGAGAAACCATTCATCTTGCTCGCTCAGCTTGGATAAGCAAGAGGCATGTCAGCTCTGGACAGTAATAAAGAAAGGACTAAGTGATTCAGATCTTCTCTGATAACGGACACCTGTGTATGGACACTTGGCTCTGCTCCTGGACGCTCCCCGGTGACCCCTGAATAGTCCCATTTCCTCATCGGACGAGCGCTCTAGCTAGCTAGCACAGAGTACGAGACCTGTTACTTGTGATCCACTGTGACAGAGTCCAGTACACATGCTAATGGCATAAGAGAGGTTTTCAAAGCCTCTGAGCTGAAGGAGGTGTTAAAAAAGCTAAGTATCTCTCATAACTAGTATCAGATAGGTGCTGGAAGGCATGTTTCAGTTGGCAGAGTCTTCTCACAAGTTACCAAGCAGCATGGGCCTGGTTCAGAAGAGGGGCAAGTGGCTGGCTCCTAGGGAAATAGTGAGGTGCAGTAGATCAGATAGCTTTTCCTCTGCCTTAATTTGTATTCCGGAACCTTGTTCTCTTCAAGATTTTATTCATTCCCCTGTTTATCATCACAGAAGACCTCTTATCAGGGTCAGAGGTATCAGCCCACAGGTGCTAGCTCTTGGGCAATTCATCTAATGCAAAGGTGCTGTTATTTGGACTCCAGTGGTTGTTATAATTTTGTAGGGTCAAGAGAGCCAAATCTAGCTCTTCTAAAGTAAAACACTTATCTATTTGAGTTGGGAATGTGGTATTCACTGTTCATTCTGACTTCCTGTCCCAAACATAAATGGAAGATTGTGAGAGCCCATGTGAATGGGATTGTAGAAGTGACAGCAGGCAGACACACCTACACAGCAGGGACAGGACGGTCCTCAGAAGAGTTTTGCTGGTTTACATCAGCTGAGGATCTGCCCCATCATCCATAAGGCAGGATATTAGCAGAGCATCCTGTGTTGCAATGAGCCGATTATTCTCAATGCACTGCTTATTCCTGTCAGTATTCAGCAAGCCCTCACCCACCAGAGCCAGCACAAATCCTGCCTGAAGATTGCACACAGCCTGACTCCTATGTTGTGGTCACCTACAGAAGGAGGGAATGAGGAAAAGGAAGTCAGGGAAGCCACAGCCAGTTTGTATGTTGGAGCACAGTTTTAATAAAAGATACCGGATTTACCCAAAGAACCTTGTAAGCTACCAGATGGGCATTCATTGTGCAACGCTCTTGATAACCACCATTTGGGGGATTTGTGGCAAACAAAATGCTCAGTGCTTTCAGATGATAGGTACTTCGGGGTCACCTCGGGCCCACCAACTGGGGATCCTGAAGGCAGCAACAGGTGGAATCGTGCTGCTTCTTTCCATTAAAACAGATTCATCTCTGTGTACAGCACTAGATCATTTCAAATGCTGCCCAGGGATGGTTGCAGCATTAATTAGGTGACCGCATCCAGATGTCTCTGTAATCTCTCATGACTCTGGTGCAGCACAGAGAACATTTTCATTAATGGCACCCCAGAAAAACCAAAGCAACTGAGCTGGGAAGAGAGGTCTTCACAGCATAGGGGGCTGATCCCCCATGCACAGCTCTGCTGCCGCAAGGAGAAGGACAACAGGACACAACCACTCCACTTGTACCCATTGCAGTAATGAAAGCACTTAGAGGAAGAAACCCTTGCTCCTTGGTCCCAGGTCTGGTCCTTAGGGAACAGCCAGGATGCAGCCGGTACCCGCTTATTATAAATCAATCAGGTGCTCCTCTACACATTGCAGCCTGCTAGCAGAAGGTAGATTGGTTCATTAAAGCTTTCAGCATTCAACAGAGCTACAGCCGGCCTGGATACTAAAGCTGAGCAAATAATTCATATGGAGTAATTATTCCAGCCAGTCACTGGGAAGATGCTTCCAAAGTAACACACATTTCCTAGTATGGCAGGCCCCACACATGGTGTGGAAGGAAGGTGGACGCGTGCCACGTATCGGGGTAGCTGGTTTACAACACATTTGTCTGTTCCAAGGGATCTCCAGGAGGTAGAGGGGGGGGAAAAGGACAATTAAGGGCAACTCCAACGATGGAATGAGCAAGACTTGTGTTGCACACAGTCAGGACGCTGGATCTTGGGGAGAGGCTGATGATCCTGTCTGATACACTAGGAGCAAAAAAGTCTTAGATAGATTTTTTGAAACAATACAGAGTGCAAAGTGAACACTTGCATGGTCCTTTAGCTATTTATACATTTGAAAGCAGGGAGAAGTTGTATTTACTAGCTACTGCAGACATAGCGATATTCACATCGCCATTTAAGCAGGCATTACATTTATATGGCATCTGTTTTCAGCCACATGCATGTTTCAACACATGCCTTCAGCAAAACTCATGCCAGATTAATTTTTCTGCAAACTTGGGGGAAATAAATTAAAGCTAATTAATGAACTCAACCAAACTTCACATTCTAAGTAACACTTCATGAATAATTCTGAGTTTTGATTAGGGAAAGAACAGACAAGAAAAATGCTCAGGCAATGCCTCCTTCTGGCTCTTACTCCTTTATGGATGTTGTTAGCGGTTATTTGGCTTGTGGGACCAGCTAGCGGGCCTAATCAGACTTCAGGGCCCTGTTGCGTTAAGTGTTGCACAAACAGTTTCCAAGACCTTTCAGTTGCAGTATGAATGGGAAACAGGAATAACAGACAGACCAAAGGAGTGCCTTTGAGATGGGCCTGGTGGGTGTAGCAAGGAGTGCTGCCAGCAAATACATCGGCTATCCTGATCAATACTGTTGTTCCAGATTTAGCCACGTGTCCAATAACCAAAATCAGGATCAGACCTTTGGCCTTCAGTCTCTCCTCTCAAAAAGCACCTGAGGCTTGCCCCAGTGCCTACCTACCTCAGATTCCTGTTGCAAGGGCTCCACTGCAATGGGATCTCTGATCCTGTCTCATCGTCTTCTTTATAACAGCAAACAGAAAAAGTTTAACAGTATTTTCCACTGTGTTGGCCATTATTGTCTTCAGGCTGCTTTGTTGTTGTTGATCAATGAATCAATCTGTCAGTCATACCAAATGAGACACATCTTTAATACAGGCTTCCAATGTTTACTGCTTTGGACATTGCTTCCTTCCTTTCCCAAGCAATGCATGATACAGGGCCTGCAAAATTCATGTCAACGGAGGTTTGGTCATTGACTTCAGTAACAGGAAGGTCCTGGCCTCAAGAGGCCCCAACACCTGCTTACTGTCTTGATAGTTGGGCCAAATATCTAATTTATCTGTTGGTTTTGTTTCCACTTGGGGCTGGCAGTGAAGAGCTCTATTGTACCTGGTTTCCTGCTCCTGTTTACAGTTGTAGATGTTATATTTCTTCCCATCACAGATACACCATCAATGCAATTCCATGTGTACTATCAAGGATGGGACCACCAATTAGACTGTGCTTCCTCAACATATTTACCATCATCTATTTTGTCACCACAGAGAACTGCAGTATTTTCAGCCCCACTTTTGCAAATACTAAAACATTCAGCAAACTTTTACATCAGGGCTGAGTTCATTTAGTTCTTGGAGCTGTTCAGTTAGCTAGCTCCTACATGCTCTCAGGCTAAGATAGCATGTTCATTATAGGTATAGTTTCTCAAAGCAAGTGGGTAACTTTAAGCATGTACTTGAGTCCTTCAGTGGACTGCCACTGAAGTACGCGTGAACCTCAGTGTTTCTCTGAACTGGGACATCAAGGACTAGGGCAGTGAATCTGCAAGTGTAGAGCTTACGCTTTCACTTGGACACTCCTGAATTTGATTACCTCATTGTTGCTGTGCAGTTCAAAGTACTGCTGGAGTCTCCAACCCAACAATTTCAAGTGTATTCACAATGGTCTTCATTTTCTGATTAGGTGTGTACACACTAACCCCAGGGCTTAATCCTGCCAAGACTCAAGCCATGTGCTTAACGACCTCCTGAACTGGGAGCAGTGGAGCTGCCATCGTACTGCGTGGAGGGTTAGCGAATTAGATCTGGCTCTCAGAAGAGCTAATAAATCTGGGCACAGCACTGCATCAACATGGCCAGCCTGCTTTTGTAAGCCAAACATAAAGACAAGTGCAAGACTGGGCCCATAGTCCTCACGACTATAGTTGAACTCATTGCACCCTTCCACATGTGGATGATGGATCAGATTCTGCTTTAAGAATTCCCTTAGAATCTCCTACTTTCATGAACTTCTAAGAGCAAAGCTGCACTTAAAAATAAATAAGCCACCAAACCTCTATTGGCTCAATTCTCTTTCTTTCGGCACCACCACATAAAGCAGGCTCCACAAGTTAAGCATGAAATAAAGCCACCACTAAAAGAATGATAATTATTTTATCAGCTCCCCGGGTATCATCTACTCGTAAATTGAGCTTCAGTTAATAAGCAGACAATTTCCAGTATCACACTGCTGCACTTTCAAAGCTAATTTAACTGTTCCATTAAAAAATGAAAACATATTCAAATTAAAACACCCATAAGATATGAAAGGTGGGGAAAGAAAAACATAATAATAAAAAAAAAAGAACTCCACAAGAGAGGACATGAATTGCATCAGTAATTTCCCATCAGGCTGCAGTTCCCCTAACTGACCATGACAGTCAAAGATGAAATAGAAATTTCTATATCAAACAGGAACACAAAGGAGAGATGACCTTTGATCAAATATGTGTTTGTAGTTTTGACAAGGAAATTTGCATGAAAAGAATTTATGCTGGACACTTACATGAGAAGTTAAGTCTCAGCTTGTAAAGGAAGCAAGAGGTCAAACCATCTTTAAGATCCTGTCAGATGAAAGCTGTGTTCGCACCCCCATGTGTACGTGGAGTTTTCAAACAGTTTAGAAACCTTTCATGGAGCACAATGCAGAGGCTTTTGTTGTGCAGCTTTTCAGAGTGATATTTTTCAGGGGCTGCGAAGCCTGGTTTCAAACCCAGCACCAAGCACAGAATTTTTCCCAAAGCAGATTTTATAGAATGACAGCATTATATTTATATGGACAAGTAGCAGAACACCTCATTATTGTTCAAATGCTAAATCCTTAATCTCAGTTGTTTTCCAGTATTAAAAGCGTATGGTAAAAAATAAACCCCAGTGGGCTAAGTCATTAGCTAGTATAAAAGAGCAGCTGAGAAGCTGTCCCTGTATCTGCAATCTTATGGCCATAGCTTTGTCCCAGTTGTGCAA
Source organism: Crocodylus porosus (assembly GCF_001723895.1). NCBI lineage: Eukaryota > Metazoa > Chordata > Crocodylia > Crocodylidae > Crocodylus > Crocodylus porosus. The sequence continues at coordinate 11,023,923 of NW_017728917.1, forward strand.
ACACACTAGCAGTTTTATCTGGATTTAGAGGGATGAGGCTTGAGTTTAAAGTTAAAGCGGCTGAAAAATGACAAAATAAGGACCCATCTAGCATACACAGGCCATCACAATCATACTGCATCATCTCTGTCATAAATATGTCACACTCCTTCCTAAAACTCATGAGGGCCCTGGCCCCCACCACTCCTTTTAGGTTGATCCAGAATCTCATTCCTGGAGCAGTGAGAAGCCTCCCAATTTTCAGCCTAATTTTGTCCACAGCCAGTTTGTTTTCACGTGGTTCTTAAAATGCTGTACTGCCTGCTCTCTTCTCTCTACCAATCACATTTTTAATACTTATAACTGTTTGCCAAATGCAAAAAAACTTAGGCAGTATCAGAAAGTATTGGGGAAGGGAGCAGGGGTGGATAATTTCTCACCTGTCTGAATTTCCTGTAGGAAAACTTGAACTTCCTAACAGGACAACATGAAAAGTGGATTTTCCCTCTGAAAACCTTCATGGGATTTCCAATTTTCCAGCCATAGTTGGAAATGGAGCTCAGTGGTCCTTAGTCCATCTGATCTCTGATGAAAAGCTCATTTCAAAATTAGTTCATAGCTTCTGTATTCTAGTAGCAACTCACACAGCCGGTTTAGGGGCACGTCTACAAGTGTGCTTTAAAGTGCATTAGCCTATTTTAACATGCAATCACCAAAAAAGTGTGTTCACTAATGCACATTGAAATAGGCTAATATATCTTTTTCTAATACCTCACAATGGATGTACTAAATTGAATGTGCATTAGTAAAAGCATGTATTAATGAACATGTAGACATGCCCTAGGTGTCTGGCCAGCAGTTGGAAGGGATCAGACTCCCTCCCCAGGGCCTACCATCACCCACACCCCCAACTCATCTTGAAAATTTGATGGGAGCTCCAAGGAGCTGATCTATCAGCCAAGTTATATGTGCACAGACACTCTCACAGAGATACCCCACCTTTGCTGAGCAGAGTGAGGCTTTTGCTACAATCTGGCAGCCAGCATAAGAGGTGGGTTGACTCTTCCTCACCTCCTGGTGTTTGCCACAGGTCCCAGCCAGAACTAGTGTCACCACCACTGTGCTAAATGGCTTTTCGTTTTGAGGGGGCAGCCTACCTGGAGCACTACTGAATGAGGGCAGTACTTAAAGCCATGGTACATTTATCATACCAATGTGGCCCTTAAAGTTCAGTTTTCCACAGAGTCCAGTGTAGATGTTGATCCAAGACCAGTGGGTTGTGTTGACCAGTAGTGGGCTGTGTTGGAATTCACCCAGTCAAAAGATTCCTCTCATACCACTTTCCATATCTTCTTTCAGAGAGGAGGCTGATGAGAACCGATTCTTAAATCCACCAGTTCCATCTACAGCTAAATGATCCAGCTTGAGTTTCTGCATGGGCTTCAAAACAACTTAAGTTTTTTAAGAGACTTTTTCAAGAACTTCAAGGCTTGAAATTCTCCTCCTTTATCTCATTCTTGGAAACTGGCACTAACATTTTTCTTTGCTTCTTAATCAGCTTCTTCCATCATATTTGGAATGACAAAGACCGTTCTTCTAGAGCTGTACTCTAACGTTTGAGTGACACAGCTTTTTAACTTGAGTGCATCGTCTTAAATCTGCCACCGTTGACACAAGCACTTTTCTTTTATTGTAACAAGCTGTCCTGCAACTGTGGGTGGCTAAATGGTGTATAGGCTGAATTACTGGAACATCTGGATTTTTATGATATTGGTACTCTGTTCTCCAGTTAGCAGCAAAGTAATACATTCTGTGCTGGAACCCCTGCAAAAAGTGACTGCTGCTGGGTGCAATAGCCACTATCCTCCTAATGCTTGTGACATTGCTTTCTGCAGATGGTGTCCTCTAAAGCATACCAGGCACAACCTACTCCTTTTCAACACCATTTATCTAGTGAGATGGAACACTTGCTGCATGTCCTACTTTTAGCCTGGTATATTGCTCCTTCTTTGTTTAATGCTTCAGCAGAGCTCTTTTGTTACTTCCCGTGCTTTTAATGATTGTTTCAGGTGAAAACCTGTGCAGCCTTTTCTTTCTACCCTTCTGCTGAAGATAGCTTTCCTTATCTGCAACAGGCTGAAATTGCAGGTCACAGTGGCTGGCAAGGGATTATTTCATTTCAAAGCTATTTTGGCTGTTCTCAGATCATTGTCAAGAATAAGGAACTATGGATGCTGACTGAAACTGCATACTCCTTCCATCTCTCTCTTATGGACTGCAGTAATTTCTCACCCATGGGAACAGTAGTATGCGGTGACCACAGGAAAACTGTCAAGCTTTGAAGCACATGGTCTTATTTCTTGGCTCTCAACTGGTTAGGTACAAGAGGGCCATGGCGAGGGAGGATGCCTCCCCAGAGATATAAAATCAAAGGGAAAGTACCTGAAGAACTGAACTGCCCCAGTGTGTCAAGCCAGACAGAGATCTGTATCGTGGCTGTGGTTTTCTGGTGATCTGAGCACATCTATGATGTGTGTGAGCTCTTGGAATAGCACCAGTATTTTGTTACACCTCATGAGGCGAGCTGTGGCCTGTGCTGCTTTGTGGTCTGTAGAGAACAGGTCATTTCTACTGGCAAGCCCAGGACCACCTGTCACCATGACCCTGCCCCTTTCAGATAGGATCCTCTATCTGGTGCCCGTAATTAAAACTCATTGGTGCAACACAACTGTGAAGAAGGACAGATTCCAGCACATATTTAAGTGTTTTGTTTTGCTGAATCAGGACCTTGGAAATGATATGGTCTGTTTAATTTAAAGTGTCATTTGAAAGAAAGCCACCTGGTTTTAGTTCCTTTTCCCCATTGTTCAATCTTGCTGCCGCTGAATCAAGTCCAATTTGGTTTAAACGAACAATCTCTTTTTCTTCTATCATGCGGTTTAAACTCTCCTAAGAGCAGGGCTAGTGAGATGTAACCACAGCTTTAAGAGAAGCAAACCTGAGGAGAAGGCAGGAGGCACTAACATGCTTGCAACTATTTCAAGATTTCAGGAGCAGGATTTTGAAAGAATTAGCTAAAAGGGAGAAAAAATATTCAGAGAAACAAACAAAAAAGTGCATTTTTGGTTCTGTTTTTAAAGGAGTCTATTAAGCTTGAGTATTGCAAAAGGTGAATCCCTGCCAAAGGAATAATCTTGTAAATGTTATGATGAATATTCTGCAACACAAAGTCTCTTTGTGGATTTAAATTGATCTAAAACTCATTCATTAATTCATAGCTTGGGATTAAATTATTGTTTGGTGCCAACCTCCGTGCTGTTTGTTTGTAACTAGATTTCCCTTAAAAGACAGCAGTGCTATTTAATCATAATGCCAACCTTTGAATCCACTTGAACAGCAATTGCCCTGTGGTTTGACATTGATATAATTTATATTTCGAGAATGTATCATAAATAACTTTCCCTTCTCCTTTGAGTGCGAGTGCTCACATAGGCATGCATCCATGAAAATATGGATAGTCACATAGCTAACCTCCACTGCGTGTGTACATTCATACATGCCTGCGTGCACAGCAAATTTACCCAGGCACACTGTACTATTTCTAAACTAGGAACAGTGTAGCCACATCCAAAAACTGCTTCAGGCTGGCTAATTAGCAAAGCTGTGATGCTTTATAGTAGCTAATTGACATAGTTACTCAGTCACAGGCTTCTGATTTAGAAGGCAGACTGCCCGCAACAATGAAACACATTTCTGGCAGGGTAAATTTGCTGCAAAGACACAACTAATGAATCTAGATGATGGGACTACTTTAACCTTTCCATGGCCAAAGCAGTGGGTTAAACCAGGGGTACTCAATCCAGATCCAGCCCCATCACCATGTCATCTGGTACATGGGGAGCCCTGCAGGCCATGGACTCTTAGGGTGGCACAGGACCCAATCCTGGCATGTGGGGGCAACATGGGGCTCCATAGCTTGATCCTGGCATGTGGGGCTGGACAAATGATAAAGTGCTTTGAGCTGACCGGGGGAAAAAAGTAATACTTAGTGGGCGCACCTATACAAGAGGCGTTAATGCACATTAGCCCAATTTAATGCGCATTACTGGTGCATGTCTACATGTGCATGCCCCTAATGCACATTAAAAATGGTGAAATTAGGCTAATCGTGCTTAAATTTGATACTTGCAAATGCAGCTATCAAATTTAGGTGTAATTAGTTAAAGTACATTAAGGCACACATAGATACGACCTGACACTAACTTCTGCCCTTTCACTAGGGGAACATGGCAGGGCTGGAGGGACTTGGCACTAACTTTAATGCCAAGTCCCTGAACATGTAGACACCTGCCAAAAATTGCTTAATGTGCATTAAATGTAGTTACTCTTATTTGAACATGTAGATGTGCCCAGTTACTATGGAAATTATACCATCATTGCCTGAATTTTACTGGCCTCCACAAATCCAGGGGAAATCATCGTAGACAGATTGTGCTCTCCAAAGTATGCTTTGGGCCAGAAGCATAACTGGCTAGCATGCACCCAGGGAAGTCTCCCTTCCCGTCTCCTCCTGTACGTTCTCCTGTACTTCTCATTTTTTGCTGCAGACGCCCATACTGAGTGGGCAAAACACCTCCCATTTTTGGTGCCAAAAAATAGAGCGATGTCTCCCCTCCAGTTGCAGCAAATCCAGTCTAGTTGCTGGCACCTGCATGCCGGAACAGTGTTTCCCAGAATGCCCTACACTCCCTGACAAAGGGGGTCATTCTGACACCCCTCCCCACACTTAGGGCTGCCCAGGACTCATGCCCCACTTGCCCACCCATACTTATGGTACTGCCTTGGGCTGAAAAACCCAGGTGGTTTATCAGCAATGGTAATGATTTTGGTGACTACCATGTTTGTAGGGGAAGAGTCATAGTCATCTCTTCCAGACATCTCCATGGAAGGAGGTACACCACGGAGGGATTTGGTTCTGTATGTCTATGCAGATTCAAGACACCAGGAAGGAATTTGCTTCCAGAGGTCTCTCCAGACATTCAGTAGGCAGCTAAGGGCATAGAGAGAGAAATTCAGTACTCAGAGGTACTCTGCTGTTCACTGGGAAAGGGAAAGGAAGAGACTGTACAATTCATCACTGCTTGAAGAAATTGCCCAAAACACCTACATCCTCTGCCTGAGATCACTTATATCCCCTGTCACTGTGACATTATCTGGTTGTGGGTAAAGATAGTAGCTACTTTTACCTGGAGGGTCTCTACATGCCCGTGCCTGCTGTCTCACTGCGCCTGCCTGCTTATATAGAGCACACTGTTTTACGATAGCTTCTTCTAAGAAGCTTTCCTCAGCCATTGTTTTTTCTGACAGTCTGAAACATTTTTTCATGCATCCTGAAATGCATGACCTATCTCCACAATGCTGCTTCTGATAAAGGCTCACAGAAGCAGGCATCCCTCTGCAGCATCTTTTCACAGGAAAATTGTTGTCGGTGACAGTAGCTGTCAGCAGGACTCAGGAAACTAGTCCCAGCTATGTCATCGTCTCGCTATGAGAACTAGGACAAGACACTGCACTTTTCAGCATCTTGATTTCTCTGTTTAAAGATATACTTAGGGTAGCATCCCTTTCTGAATTTCTAATACACCCAACGTCATGTGTCCCTACAATCTGGATGATACTTGAAATTACTTGAGTGACTTCAAAAGAAACATTCAGATCTCTTGGTAGAGCTGATATCTTTTATTAGACCAGCTAAATATTTGCAAACAAAAATTCTTTATTTGCAAGATTTTGGGCTCACATGCCCTTCCCTCAGGTGAAGGAGAATGCAAAGATTGTAACATTTCTCCTGGGTAGAAATAAAACTTCATATTGTACAGGAGAATTATAGGATATTGTAGTTCTTCTGGGTGGAAAAGTTCAGTTTATGCAAATTAGGCTCAAACAAAAGTTGGAGCAGTCTGTTTACCTCAAAGGAGGCAAACAGAATGTTGAAGTTTGCTTCTTTTTTGGTAAGCTGGTAAAATGGTTGATGGTATCTTCTTTCTCGGTAAGATGTTTTATATTGCACAGGAGTTGGTTGCTGGAACATTTCTCCTGGCTAAGGCAGTTCTGTTGTGTAAAGGTGGTTTTGCAAGTATGCAAATTTGGCTTGAACAAAAGGCTGCTGGAGCAGGGGTGTTAGCCTCCAGGTCTCAGAGTCTTGAATTTTTCTTCTTTTTTGTAACAATTACAAAATTTTCATTTAAAAGAAACAAGCAGCTTCACAGTTCAACACTGTCTTCTCAATGGTGACAAGCGATCAGGGCATTTTAGTGGGCACCATAATATTCGAAGCAGAGGAGGAGTTCAAGTAGGTCATGTTCAGCTCTAGATCCAAGTCAAAACTAGCTTAGGCTTCTAGTGTATGTCAGGGAGTGACCCAGGCTTTGGATTTTGAGGGCAACAGAGCCTTGTAAACTGTTCTCATTAGGATTTGGATCTTAAAAATGTGAAAATCCCAGAAGACCAGCTGCTGTCAGTCATCTTGGACTTGGCTCACATCTGAGCTGGTCTTAGCAGGCCCCTCCTCATTTTGATTCCCTTTCAGACCCAAAAAACAGCAGAGCCCAGCTCAGATCTTGGGACAGGACCCCGAACCCCCATCCTCATGGAAATTCAGAGGAAAAAATCTGAACCCAAGGTTCCAGCATGAGCCACTCTGATTTTCAGTCCACATTGCATGCAAACTCCAATTCACGTGTGAATCGGCTCAGCCCCTCTACAAAGGGCTGCTGCTGGAGTTGCTGAACAGATGCAACACAACTGCTGCAAAGAACATTAATGCTTCATGCCTCAGCTGCTGCCAACTGAGCTGAGAAACAACACTGATAATAATAGAGACACAATTAAGGGAAAAGATAACTCTTCCCAGAGCCGTTCTGACAGCAGGACACACATTTCAATGCAGCTCGTTCTCACCAGTGGACAAGTGAGAAGAGCTCGACTCACCAGGGAGCATGTTTCAGGGAGAAGGAACGGTGAAACTGTAATGGGGTCCAGCTCATATCGAGAAATTCCAGAAATCAAACATTTATCTGGCAAGGGCTGCATGGAGGCACAGAGAAAAAGTATCCTGGGGAATGTTAAGCCTGTTGCCCAGTCTTCCCCAAAGTAACAGCTTTTGTATTGTTAGTCAGTGAGTTACTAGACAGAAGAAGCCAAGTCTGATCAAATTTGTATGGCAATTCAATAGACTAGATAAATATCTGAGACGGGGAGCACATAGCCCTGAGATTGCCCTGCTCACAGCCTTTTCAGATTTTGGGGCCCAGCTTAAAAGCTTCTACAGACTGCAGTTGTGGCAGTGTTGGACAAGGAGAGACTTCAGCGAGGATGATTTAAAGGTTTTTGTTCCAATAACAAATGGAAAAGGAATTGTAGAAATCAGATATGAAAACCAGAGATTTTTCTTTTCTTTCCGCCACTTTAGGAAAGAGACTGATGTCCATTTGTTCGATATTTTTGTCATACATTTTTACTGGCAGTAACACACAGCACTTGTGATGCCGAAAGTACAATACAGATGCTCAGATGAGAAACAGTGATGGGGAAAATCTGATCACAAGTAAAGTACTACTACGTTTGAGGTACACTCTAGATACACCTGGCACTGTATGGGTTAAACTCAGATGCACTGTAAATTCACTTGATTAACAAACTTTAACGATCCATTACAGAAATTAAGGCCATACAGGAGGAATGCCTGAAACCCTAACCATGCGTCTGAATTTTTAAAAGCCATGGGAAAAAATGGCTATAAAGATGCATGGCTGCTCACTGTGTGCAAAAGATGAACTGGCACTGAAAGGACTGGAACAGCATGGAAGTGACTCTTGTTATTATAGCAAAGCAGTTTTTTCATGGCAGCTGCTGTGTGCATCCTCTGTTTGCTCATACAGACCAGGTGGTCCCAGAAAGAAACCAGCCATTACAGCAACAATAACCAGCTCCAAATAACTGACTCAGAGATTTTAAGGCCAGAAGGGGCCATTATGACCAACAGGTTTGACCTCCTATCTAACACGGACCAGAGGACTTGGCCTAGCATTTCCAATACCAAGCTTAGCAAGTGGTGGCTGGGCTAGAGCCTGATTTAAAGTCACCAGAAGAGGGAGAATTTCAGCTCACCCAGTGATCCTGCCCAGGCAGGGGGTTGGACTTGGAGATCTACAAGGTCCCTTCCGACCCTACTTCTATGATTCTGTGATCCTTTCTGGTGCTTAATTAGGCTCATGATTCACAGGATCATAGGAAAGTAGGGCTGGAAGGCACCTCACAAGGTCATCTAGTCTAGCACCTTCTCAAGGCAGGATCATCCCTGATTAAACCATCACAGCCAAGTGTCTGTCCAATTTGTTCCTGAAAATTGCTAGAGTTGGAGATTCCACCACCTCTCTAGGTAGCTTTTTTCAATGTTTGGCAAACCTCATAGTCAAAGTGTTCTTCATAATTTTCAACATAATTTTCCTCTGCTGTGGCTTGTGTCCATTGCCTCTGGTCTTGTCCCTTGTGGCCACAGAGAACAGTTTATCTGTTACAAATGTTGTTCTTAATTGCCAGTTTGAATGTTGCTGACTGCAGTTTCCAGCCATGCATCACCATTCACGGGAATGTGAAGAGAAGCACATCACTATTATTCACACTGCTGGACCACACTGACAACACTGCTGAATACCAAAGCTGGCACGCAAGCCTGGTGCCTCTTCATGCTGAACGTGTGAGAGTTAACCACAAGCATTCTTTCCCCATCCAATTATTCTACATTAGGTCCCTTCTCCGTGAAGTATCATCCAGAGGTAGTGGTCCCAGCCCACAAATTTAATTACTAACCTTTAATTCATAGGTGGCAGAATCAGTTCGTCAAGCATCTAAGTTAATCAGGCTTTTCTGACAGTGGTAATCAATTGTTCAGCAGTCTAGTTTTTGCTTAATTACTGTTGCACTACATTGCATTTTCAAAATGTCAAGCATCCTCTTTTGGAAATGCAATAAATCATTTCTACCTGGTACACAAAGCTAAGGTATGAGACTATTATTCCCTCACACCTGACCTTGGCTACAAGGAGCAGGAATTGATCATTTACTACAGCTGTGAAAATAGCATTTGGAGAGAAATGAGTCTTAACTATGAACTTCAGCTGGCTACAGAAGAGGGTGACAAACTTTCTGAGCTGAGGTGGAACATGCAGGTACAATGCATGAGATAGCACCAATTACGGCTAATTTTAAGAGTGTTTTTAATGAGAAATGGTCCAAACTGGAAAGGAAGTAGCTCAAGGACCAACCATAGCACCAGCAAATGAATACTTATAGTCCCAATAACATCCCCGATTTCCAAACATGTAATGCGTCTTCAAACATTGGCCTTAATTGTTGTGTTTAGTCTCTGGGTGCAGGAAGCTCATTCACACAAACAGAAGTCGCTACACAAGAATCGAGATGAGTCTTATGGGTCATATTTCAAAGCAGGATCCAAGCCACTGGCTCCCAAACTGCCTGCAGCCTGAGCATCATTATAAACCCAACCAGCAGATGTTCCACAGCCAGATCTGCCCATATCCCAAGAGACTCTTGTCCTAGCTCAGACCAAGATCAAGGGAGAACAAGCTTGCATCACCTTTCCATAGTGACTTTTTTCTTTCTAATGAAAAGATCCCAAACTATTTCCCACATCCATACCTGTGAGGCTCCTAGCAGCTAATGAAGATATCATATCAAGGGAAAGAGTTAAGCCCTTGCTTTACCGATTGCACTTGGTGTACTTTAGTTAATTCCCAAACTTGCCTTATTTAACTAGTAGCCATAACTTCTTTGCTAGAGAATAGTGGCCCAGAAGTTAAGAGCATGGACTGGGTTTCAGGAGACATGAGTTTTCTTCCTGGCTCAGAGACTGGCCTGCTGCCTGGCCTTGGGCAAGTGACATCAGCACTCCATGCCTCAGTTTGCCCATCTGTGAAATGGAAGCAATGATCCCTGCCTCCTCAGTGAACCAGCTTGAGCTCTGCTGTTGAAAAAGTGCCATGTAAGAGAAAAGCACTGCTTCTTCTGTAACCTCTTTCCAGGGTGCACACATGCCTCTCCATCCTGCCAAACAAATAGTAAACCAGGAGAAGCTAAAAACTCTAAATCAACTGGGAGATCAAACTAATCATCAGGGAATAAACTTTTCAAAGAGCTACACCCTGTGCTTGCTAGTGTGCTTCAATATGTTACTGCACCAGTTATACATTCCTGTTCTAAGCTGCATCCAACATTTAAACCAAGGCCGATTAGCTGCAACAAATGTTGATTCTATTTTGTTTCAATTGCTGATACCAGCCTGAACAATGCCAAGTGAAAATCACCAAACATACTGGGAATGATGCCAACTTGGACTCTGTCCTTTGTAATCTAGACTGCAGAGCAGATCAAGCGTCCAGATGTTGGAGTTATGGCTGCTGCAGGGTCTGGCTTCGGGTGTTCAAAAAGGCAGAACTCATTAAGACAACTAAATAAGATAACTCAAAAATAGACTTCAAATTCTTGGAGGAAGAACTTTCCGTGTTCCCTTCCAGACAGAGGGATACATTCATTTTTGCTGAAGGCTGGCTTCATCTGGTCCTAGATAATAACAGTGCAACACACAAATGTATGGCTCAGAGACTGAATTCTACTTCTCGGCCCCAGATGACTTGATATGGGTCAAAATTATAACAGGTTATGCTTTGTCATGTGAGATGGGTCTGTATCTGGGGACACTCATGGGAAGTGTCCTCTCCACTCAGTAACTGAAGCGCACTGTTGACTCACGTCCATCTTATTGTTCACTGTAACCCCCAGGTCCTTTTCTGCAGAGCTGCAGCCCAGCCAGTTGGTCCCCAGCCTGCATATCCCTTTGGTTCAACCCTTGCTTGGCCACCACATGTTAGTGTAGGCAGGACATAATTAGGCCAGTTTGCCTCCCATAGAAACCTTCTCCCCATGGGTTCATGTTACTGGTGAGGGTCTCAGAGGAAGCTTTGTCTGCCATAACTCCACTGGAGAGACAGGCAACCCAACACCTCAACCACTGTCTGGTTCCAACGTTGGAGGCATTTCAAGTTGAGGGCTCAACTCCAATTTATTTATGAGACCCGATTCTGCCTTCCTCTGCACTCTAAGGAGCTGGGGTTCAAACAGGGCAGAGCTGCCCATCTCCTTTTTGGATTAAACCCTGTTTTGTTTCAATGTTTATGAAGTGGAAGATGAAGACGACATGTTTGCAAAACCTTGAATATGGGGGTCCTGCTCTTCGCTCATTATCCAGAAGTTCCTGAACTAAGAATAATAAGGAAGATGCTCCTTGTTCAAAGAGAGGGAGACATTTTCTGCAGAGACTGTACTCCAATACATCGAGGGCTGTACATGTATTGTGGCTAGTGTCAGCCAAGATGATACGAAGATAAAAGACATCCGTGGAGGATGCTGCCAGAAATGAGGAGGAAGGGACTGTGGGGTGAATCATATGGATCAAATTTCCTCTCTCATTGTGTTTTAATAGAAAAGCTTTTCGCCCGGTCCCAAGGGGATAGATGAAAATCTCCTTCAAAACAGAGGCAGATTTTTTTTGTTACATACATACATCCAGATAAAAGCGTTTTTCTCTTATGGAAAGAAAAGCTGATTAGAACTACAAACCACTGGCAAACCAAATGCTATCAGGGACCAAAAAAACAAAAAGCTACAAAAACATTCAGAGCTGGCAAAGAAAAATTACTTTTTTTTAGAGACAAGAAAAAGGATAAAAAAAAGTCCTTTTCCTCCTCCTAAATTAATATTCAAGTCTGGCGGATGCAGCCTTTCTTCCCCATTTATGCTAATGGCCTTTATTTAAGCAGCAACTACAAGGTGTAAGCAAGGAGTCACCTTATAGCTAGAACATAATATTCTTAAAATTACTAACATTTCCTGAAAATCTACATTAGCTAAAGCTAAATGTTGGGCCTGATTCCACAGTTTATGCAGAGACAGGTCTTCCATTGAGTCCAGTGGGCATTTTATAGACATTTTGTCTGACCCAGGAATTTTACAGAGAGTACAGTCCTACAGCATCTACTAAAACTTCTCCAATTGAGTTTATTAACATCTGATAGAGAAACGAAAAGGAAGTGATGGATAATAAGGTTTACCATCTACAAGCGGTTGAGAGCAGCTCAAAGGAGAGCAGTGGAAGATGCCACAGCAGAATGTGCAGCATTTTGAGTGCTGGGAAGAGGGTACAACCAGTCGGGACGCAGTTCTGGTTCCCTTCTTACTTGACAGGGAGCAGCTCCATAGATAAATACATCCACTGAATCCACAGGGAAAATAAGCTGCACCTTTCTTGCATCATATTCCATTTCATGCTGTCTTAGATGGTGGCACTGTTCAGACAGGCTTCCTACTTTTCTTCTCCTTCAGGAACGCATGTAAAGTGTAGGCCAAGTAAAACAAAGTGTGCATGGACTGTGGACCCTGCACATGAGCTGCAAGAATTCAAATCTAGCCATGCAGAAGAACCAAATTGTTGTCCCAAGTCTAGGACTCCCATCCGTCTCCAGAGCTGTGGTTGGATTGGTCCCAAGATATCCAAAACCAGCACATCCAGACTTTGGTTCCACAAAGTTAACCTGCTGCTACTTCTTGTCCAGCTGAATTCAATGCAACCAATGTGTTTCTATTCTTGACTCCTAATTAATAGCTCTTTCCCTTATGGCTCCCTCTATCCTGGGGCAGATGGCAGCGACTTAATGGTTATGTCTCAACTAATGTTCAAAGGAAGCAAGCACCAGAGGGCAGCACTTGCACAGTATGAAAGAAAGGGGTTTTCCTGTCTGTGAGTTTGTCCTCATGGAGAAAGCGCAAGCAATTCTGATGCATCTTTCAAGCAGAACTGCTGCTGTTTGTACCATTCTCATTAGCAGGGATCCTGGTTATCTGATAAAAAAATCCAACATTTTCTGATTTAACCCCCCTACCCCTCCACATTTTTCCAGGATTAAAATTAAATGCCACTATATACACACACACACACACACACACACACACACACACTCCTATATATGTATATGTGTATGCATATATATAAGTATAGAAAGAAAGAGAGGCATTTCGTTTTAATCCTGGAAAAATGTGGATGGAGGCGGGGAGTAAATCAGGAAATGTTGGATTTTTTTAACCAGGATCCCTGCTCATTAGTTCCCATGAGCCTTTGTAGGGTTGAGTGTTTTTTTGTCAGAAAACCTGAATCCATTTGACTGGTAAAAATTTGTGGAGTTTGTAGTCAAGGTTGCATGACATTTCCCATTATAAGACCCCTGGCGGGGGGGTGTTCAGTTATTTGTAACTTTGTCAAACTTAAATTGCTTGGGCTGGACTTTTCCATACCAGGTGCAGGCTATATTGTTCTAGAAAGCGGCAGCTAAAACAGCTTAGTTATTTCCAAGAATGGGGGGAAATATATATTGTTTGCCCAAGTAAAAAAAGAAAAAAGAATAGTGCAGTAGTTCTGCCGAGGAGCTCTTGTGCCCCCCAGTGTTGGAGTAGGTACTCAACATTTCAGAGGGACAGTAAATGGTCTTAGTGTCGGAGAACAGCATCCCGCCTCCATACATCTGCATTTGGAGCGTACCCTCTATCCGTTCTGAGGACTGGGCCTTTAACAACATCTGGCAGAACTGAAAGAGGGGGAATGGGTTTTATATCCCTGAAAGCAAGGCTCAGCTTTCAGAAGCCTGGGAAATGATACTATAATCTTTTATATTCAGGCAAAACTGCCACAAAAATGCCTATGCAGCTTAGGTGGAACATTTATTTTTGTATAGATTGTATAATCAGAGCTGACATTTAAATTTAGCTAATTCTCAAGAAGGGTTTAATCTTACAACTTTCTCTTTCTCAAAGCCAAATCAGTTTGCCTCCAATACTTTAAGAATCATGGAGGAAACTCACTGATTTAGTCATACCAACTGAAAATCAGCAGGATGCAACAGGCTGTCATTTAAGATAAAGTCCAACCTACATCGTTTCCTATAGCTTCTGCATTGACTCTCCAGTGAATGATTTCTTCCAGCCTACAGTATTTCCCCTGATAATATGTCCTAATGAAAAAATGACTCTCCTACCTTTAAAATGCAACTAAAATTAAAAAAAAAATACCTTTCTGCTTCAAAACCTGTGTATAACTATGCCCGAACAATATGTATGTTAATAACATATTCTTTGTATGAAAAAAGACAGCTCTGAAATTTAGTGATTTCCCCAGATTATAAACAATGCCCAGAGTAATGCAGGGAGATTAAAATAATCCTTCAGATTCCACACAATTTTCATGTCATTTGTAAAAAAATAAAACCCAAAAAACAAAAGAAAGAAAAAAAATAGTGCTGTGTAATAATCTTTTGAAGGCTTGTGTTTTCTTCCCCTAGGATCATTGCTCAACAGTTAATAAAAATAGTTGCATAGATAACAGTTCCCTGAGGCTAAGGAGTTATTTCCAAAATAAATTGCTTATTTGAAAAATTGCACTGAAATTACTGTATTTGAAAAATATGAAGCCTTTTGTAATTAATCTGGGAATAAGGGGAGGGGAAAAAACCTGAGAAAAACTTTGTCTCATATTGCATTTTTTTTAAAAGTGTATCCACACAGTGGTGGTGTTGCTAGGACAAGAAATAGAGCTGGCAATCAGTAAGTTAATTCATCTCATATTTGGATGACTTGGTAGCACAATAAGCTGCTTTTTCACACAGCTGATAATCAACTTGTCATGTCATTTCATTCCCCTGTCATGCGTTGGTGTTATTACCCAGTACAGTACTCTAATTGATTGCTCACTGTGCATATGTCTTTGCTCTCTACCGGATGCTATTGGAT
>NW_017728917.1:11038825-11062110 GCF_001723895.1 Crocodylus porosus
TTGCAAACAAAAATTCTTTATTTGCAAGATTTTGGGCTGACATGCCCTTCCCTCAGGTGAAGGAGAATGCAAAGATTGTAACATTTCTCCTGGGTAGAAATAAAACTTCATATTGTACAGGAGAATTATAGGATATTGTAGTTCTTCTGGGTGGAAAAGTTCAGTTTATGCAAATTAGGCTCAAACAAAAGTTGGAGCAGTCTGTTTACCTCAAAGGAGGCAAACAGAATGTTGAAGTTTGCTTCTTTTTTGGTAAGCTGGTAAAATGGTTGATGGTATCTTCTTTCTCGGTAAGATGTTTTATATTGCACAGGAGTTGGTTGCTGGAACATTTCTCCTGGCTAAGGCAGTTCTGTTGTGTAAAGGTGGTTTTGCAAGTATGCAAATTTGGCTTGAACAAAAGGCTGCTGGAGCAGGGGTGTTAGCCTCCAGGTCTCAGAGTCTTGAATTTTTCTTCTTTTTTGTAACAATTACAAAATTTTCATTTAAAAGAAACAAGCAGCTTCACAGTTCAACACTGTCTTCTCAATGGTGACAAGCGATCAGGGCATTTTAGTGGGCACCATAATATTCGAAGCAGAGGAGGAGTTCAAGTAGGTCATGTTCAGCTCTAGATCCAAGTCAAAACTAGCTTAGGCTTCTAGTGTATGTCAGGGAGTGACCCAGGCTTTGGATTTTGAGGGCAACAGAGCCTTGTAAACTGTTCTCATTAGGATTTGGATCTTAAAAATGTGAAAATCCCAGAAGACCAGCTGCTGTCAGTCATCTTGGACTTGGCTCACATCTGAGCTGGTCTTAGCAGGCCCCTCCTCATTTTGATTCCCTTTCAGACCCAAAAAACAGCAGAGCCCAGCTCAGATCTTGGGACAGGACCCCGAACCCCCATCCTCATGGAAATTCAGAGGAAAAAATCTGAACCCAAGGTTCCAGCATGAGCCACTCTGATTTTCAGTCCACATTGCATGCAAACTCCAATTCACGTGTGAATCGGCTCAGCCCCTCTACAAAGGGCTGCTGCTGGAGTTGCTGAACAGATGCAACACAACTGCTGCAAAGAACATTAATGCTTCATGCCTCAGCTGCTGCCAACTGAGCTGAGAAACAACACTGATAATAATAGAGACACAATTAAGGGAAAAGATAACTCTTCCCAGAGCCGTTCTGACAGCAGGACACACATTTCAATGCAGCTCGTTCTCACCAGTGGACAAGTGAGAAGAGCTCGACTCACCAGGGAGCATGTTTCAGGGAGAAGGAACGGTGAAACTGTAATGGGGTCCAGCTCATATCGAGAAATTCCAGAAATCAAACATTTATCTGGCAAGGGCTGCATGGAGGCACAGAGAAAAAGTATCCTGGGGAATGTTAAGCCTGTTGCCCAGTCTTCCCCAAAGTAACAGCTTTTGTATTGTTAGTCAGTGAGTTACTAGACAGAAGAAGCCAAGTCTGATCAAATTTGTATGGCAATTCAATAGACTAGATAAATATCTGAGACGGGGAGCACATAGCCCTGAGATTGCCCTGCTCACAGCCTTTTCAGATTTTGGGGCCCAGCTTAAAAGCTTCTACAGACTGCAGTTGTGGCAGTGTTGGACAAGGAGAGACTTCAGCGAGGATGATTTAAAGGTTTTTGTTCCAATAACAAATGGAAAAGGAATTGTAGAAATCAGATATGAAAACCAGAGATTTTTCTTTTCTTTCCGCCACTTTAGGAAAGAGACTGATGTCCATTTGTTCGATATTTTTGTCATACATTTTTACTGGCAGTAACACACAGCACTTGTGATGCCGAAAGTACAATACAGATGCTCAGATGAGAAACAGTGATGGGGAAAATCTGATCACAAGTAAAGTACTACTACGTTTGAGGTACACTCTAGATACACCTGGCACTGTATGGGTTAAACTCAGATGCACTGTAAATTCACTTGATTAACAAACTTTAACGATCCATTACAGAAATTAAGGCCATACAGGAGGAATGCCTGAAACCCTAACCATGCGTCTGAATTTTTAAAAGCCATGGGAAAAAATGGCTATAAAGATGCATGGCTGCTCACTGTGTGCAAAAGATGAACTGGCACTGAAAGGACTGGAACAGCATGGAAGTGACTCTTGTTATTATAGCAAAGCAGTTTTTTCATGGCAGCTGCTGTGTGCATCCTCTGTTTGCTCATACAGACCAGGTGGTCCCAGAAAGAAACCAGCCATTACAGCAACAATAACCAGCTCCAAATAACTGACTCAGAGATTTTAAGGCCAGAAGGGGCCATTATGACCAACAGGTTTGACCTCCTATCTAACACGGACCAGAGGACTTGGCCTAGCATTTCCAATACCAAGCTTAGCAAGTGGTGGCTGGGCTAGAGCCTGATTTAAAGTCACCAGAAGAGGGAGAATTTCAGCTCACCCAGTGATCCTGCCCAGGCAGGGGGTTGGACTTGGAGATCTACAAGGTCCCTTCCGACCCTACTTCTATGATTCTGTGATCCTTTCTGGTGCTTAATTAGGCTCATGATTCACAGGATCATAGGAAAGTAGGGCTGGAAGGCACCTCACAAGGTCATCTAGTCTAGCACCTTCTCAAGGCAGGATCATCCCTGATTAAACCATCACAGCCAAGTGTCTGTCCAATTTGTTCCTGAAAATTGCTAGAGTTGGAGATTCCACCACCTCTCTAGGTAGCTTTTTTCAATGTTTGGCAAACCTCATAGTCAAAGTGTTCTTCATAATTTTCAACATAATTTTCCTCTGCTGTGGCTTGTGTCCATTGCCTCTGGTCTTGTCCCTTGTGGCCACAGAGAACAGTTTATCTGTTACAAATGTTGTTCTTAATTGCCAGTTTGAATGTTGCTGACTGCAGTTTCCAGCCATGCATCACCATTCACGGGAATGTGAAGAGAAGCACATCACTATTATTCACACTGCTGGACCACACTGACAACACTGCTGAATACCAAAGCTGGCACGCAAGCCTGGTGCCTCTTCATGCTGAACGTGTGAGAGTTAACCACAAGCATTCTTTCCCCATCCAATTATTCTACATTAGGTCCCTTCTCCGTGAAGTATCATCCAGAGGTAGTGGTCCCAGCCCACAAATTTAATTACTAACCTTTAATTCATAGGTGGCAGAATCAGTTCGTCAAGCATCTAAGTTAATCAGGCTTTTCTGACAGTGGTAATCAATTGTTCAGCAGTCTAGTTTTTGCTTAATTACTGTTGCACTACATTGCATTTTCAAAATGTCAAGCATCCTCTTTTGGAAATGCAATAAATCATTTCTACCTGGTACACAAAGCTAAGGTATGAGACTATTATTCCCTCACACCTGACCTTGGCTACAAGGAGCAGGAATTGATCATTTACTACAGCTGTGAAAATAGCATTTGGAGAGAAATGAGTCTTAACTATGAACTTCAGCTGGCTACAGAAGAGGGTGACAAACTTTCTGAGCTGAGGTGGAACATGCAGGTACAATGCATGAGATAGCACCAATTACGGCTAATTTTAAGAGTGTTTTTAATGAGAAATGGTCCAAACTGGAAAGGAAGTAGCTCAAGGACCAACCATAGCACCAGCAAATGAATACTTATAGTCCCAATAACATCCCCGATTTCCAAACATGTAATGCGTCTTCAAACATTGGCCTTAATTGTTGTGTTTAGTCTCTGGGTGCAGGAAGCTCATTCACACAAACAGAAGTCGCTACACAAGAATCGAGATGAGTCTTATGGGTCATATTTCAAAGCAGGATCCAAGCCACTGGCTCCCAAACTGCCTGCAGCCTGAGCATCATTATAAACCCAACCAGCAGATGTTCCACAGCCAGATCTGCCCATATCCCAAGAGACTCTTGTCCTAGCTCAGACCAAGATCAAGGGAGAACAAGCTTGCATCACCTTTCCATAGTGACTTTTTTCTTTCTAATGAAAAGATCCCAAACTATTTCCCACATCCATACCTGTGAGGCTCCTAGCAGCTAATGAAGATATCATATCAAGGGAAAGAGTTAAGCCCTTGCTTTACCGATTGCACTTGGTGTACTTTAGTTAATTCCCAAACTTGCCTTATTTAACTAGTAGCCATAACTTCTTTGCTAGAGAATAGTGGCCCAGAAGTTAAGAGCATGGACTGGGTTTCAGGAGACATGAGTTTTCTTCCTGGCTCAGAGACTGGCCTGCTGCCTGGCCTTGGGCAAGTGACATCAGCACTCCATGCCTCAGTTTGCCCATCTGTGAAATGGAAGCAATGATCCCTGCCTCCTCAGTGAACCAGCTTGAGCTCTGCTGTTGAAAAAGTGCCATGTAAGAGAAAAGCACTGCTTCTTCTGTAACCTCTTTCCAGGGTGCACACATGCCTCTCCATCCTGCCAAACAAATAGTAAACCAGGAGAAGCTAAAAACTCTAAATCAACTGGGAGATCAAACTAATCATCAGGGAATAAACTTTTCAAAGAGCTACACCCTGTGCTTGCTAGTGTGCTTCAATATGTTACTGCACCAGTTATACATTCCTGTTCTAAGCTGCATCCAACATTTAAACCAAGGCCGATTAGCTGCAACAAATGTTGATTCTATTTTGTTTCAATTGCTGATACCAGCCTGAACAATGCCAAGTGAAAATCACCAAACATACTGGGAATGATGCCAACTTGGACTCTGTCCTTTGTAATCTAGACTGCAGAGCAGATCAAGCGTCCAGATGTTGGAGTTATGGCTGCTGCAGGGTCTGGCTTCGGGTGTTCAAAAAGGCAGAACTCATTAAGACAACTAAATAAGATAACTCAAAAATAGACTTCAAATTCTTGGAGGAAGAACTTTCCGTGTTCCCTTCCAGACAGAGGGATACATTCATTTTTGCTGAAGGCTGGCTTCATCTGGTCCTAGATAATAACAGTGCAACACACAAATGTATGGCTCAGAGACTGAATTCTACTTCTCGGCCCCAGATGACTTGATATGGGTCAAAATTATAACAGGTTATGCTTTGTCATGTGAGATGGGTCTGTATCTGGGGACACTCATGGGAAGTGTCCTCTCCACTCAGTAACTGAAGCGCACTGTTGACTCACGTCCATCTTATTGTTCACTGTAACCCCCAGGTCCTTTTCTGCAGAGCTGCAGCCCAGCCAGTTGGTCCCCAGCCTGCATATCCCTTTGGTTCAACCCTTGCTTGGCCACCACATGTTAGTGTAGGCAGGACATAATTAGGCCAGTTTGCCTCCCATAGAAACCTTCTCCCCATGGGTTCATGTTACTGGTGAGGGTCTCAGAGGAAGCTTTGTCTGCCATAACTCCACTGGAGAGACAGGCAACCCAACACCTCAACCACTGTCTGGTTCCAACGTTGGAGGCATTTCAAGTTGAGGGCTCAACTCCAATTTATTTATGAGACCCGATTCTGCCTTCCTCTGCACTCTAAGGAGCTGGGGTTCAAACAGGGCAGAGCTGCCCATCTCCTTTTTGGATTAAACCCTGTTTTGTTTCAATGTTTATGAAGTGGAAGATGAAGACGACATGTTTGCAAAACCTTGAATATGGGGGTCCTGCTCTTCGCTCATTATCCAGAAGTTCCTGAACTAAGAATAATAAGGAAGATGCTCCTTGTTCAAAGAGAGGGAGACATTTTCTGCAGAGACTGTACTCCAATACATCGAGGGCTGTACATGTATTGTGGCTAGTGTCAGCCAAGATGATACGAAGATAAAAGACATCCGTGGAGGATGCTGCCAGAAATGAGGAGGAAGGGACTGTGGGGTGAATCATATGGATCAAATTTCCTCTCTCATTGTGTTTTAATAGAAAAGCTTTTCGCCCGGTCCCAAGGGGATAGATGAAAATCTCCTTCAAAACAGAGGCAGATTTTTTTTGTTACATACATACATCCAGATAAAAGCGTTTTTCTCTTATGGAAAGAAAAGCTGATTAGAACTACAAACCACTGGCAAACCAAATGCTATCAGGGACCAAAAAAACAAAAAGCTACAAAAACATTCAGAGCTGGCAAAGAAAAATTACTTTTTTTTAGAGACAAGAAAAAGGATAAAAAAAAGTCCTTTTCCTCCTCCTAAATTAATATTCAAGTCTGGCGGATGCAGCCTTTCTTCCCCATTTATGCTAATGGCCTTTATTTAAGCAGCAACTACAAGGTGTAAGCAAGGAGTCACCTTATAGCTAGAACATAATATTCTTAAAATTACTAACATTTCCTGAAAATCTACATTAGCTAAAGCTAAATGTTGGGCCTGATTCCACAGTTTATGCAGAGACAGGTCTTCCATTGAGTCCAGTGGGCATTTTATAGACATTTTGTCTGACCCAGGAATTTTACAGAGAGTACAGTCCTACAGCATCTACTAAAACTTCTCCAATTGAGTTTATTAACATCTGATAGAGAAACGAAAAGGAAGTGATGGATAATAAGGTTTACCATCTACAAGCGGTTGAGAGCAGCTCAAAGGAGAGCAGTGGAAGATGCCACAGCAGAATGTGCAGCATTTTGAGTGCTGGGAAGAGGGTACAACCAGTCGGGACGCAGTTCTGGTTCCCTTCTTACTTGACAGGGAGCAGCTCCATAGATAAATACATCCACTGAATCCACAGGGAAAATAAGCTGCACCTTTCTTGCATCATATTCCATTTCATGCTGTCTTAGATGGTGGCACTGTTCAGACAGGCTTCCTACTTTTCTTCTCCTTCAGGAACGCATGTAAAGTGTAGGCCAAGTAAAACAAAGTGTGCATGGACTGTGGACCCTGCACATGAGCTGCAAGAATTCAAATCTAGCCATGCAGAAGAACCAAATTGTTGTCCCAAGTCTAGGACTCCCATCCGTCTCCAGAGCTGTGGTTGGATTGGTCCCAAGATATCCAAAACCAGCACATCCAGACTTTGGTTCCACAAAGTTAACCTGCTGCTACTTCTTGTCCAGCTGAATTCAATGCAACCAATGTGTTTCTATTCTTGACTCCTAATTAATAGCTCTTTCCCTTATGGCTCCCTCTATCCTGGGGCAGATGGCAGCGACTTAATGGTTATGTCTCAACTAATGTTCAAAGGAAGCAAGCACCAGAGGGCAGCACTTGCACAGTATGAAAGAAAGGGGTTTTCCTGTCTGTGAGTTTGTCCTCATGGAGAAAGCGCAAGCAATTCTGATGCATCTTTCAAGCAGAACTGCTGCTGTTTGTACCATTCTCATTAGCAGGGATCCTGGTTATCTGATAAAAAAATCCAACATTTTCTGATTTAACCCCCCTACCCCTCCACATTTTTCCAGGATTAAAATTAAATGCCACTATATACACACACACACACACACACACACACACACACACTCCTATATATGTATATGTGTATGCATATATATAAGTATAGAAAGAAAGAGAGGCATTTCGTTTTAATCCTGGAAAAATGTGGATGGAGGCGGGGAGTAAATCAGGAAATGTTGGATTTTTTTAACCAGGATCCCTGCTCATTAGTTCCCATGAGCCTTTGTAGGGTTGAGTGTTTTTTTGTCAGAAAACCTGAATCCATTTGACTGGTAAAAATTTGTGGAGTTTGTAGTCAAGGTTGCATGACATTTCCCATTATAAGACCCCTGGCGGGGGGGTGTTCAGTTATTTGTAACTTTGTCAAACTTAAATTGCTTGGGCTGGACTTTTCCATACCAGGTGCAGGCTATATTGTTCTAGAAAGCGGCAGCTAAAACAGCTTAGTTATTTCCAAGAATGGGGGGAAATATATATTGTTTGCCCAAGTAAAAAAAGAAAAAAGAATAGTGCAGTAGTTCTGCCGAGGAGCTCTTGTGCCCCCCAGTGTTGGAGTAGGTACTCAACATTTCAGAGGGACAGTAAATGGTCTTAGTGTCGGAGAACAGCATCCCGCCTCCATACATCTGCATTTGGAGCGTACCCTCTATCCGTTCTGAGGACTGGGCCTTTAACAACATCTGGCAGAACTGAAAGAGGGGGAATGGGTTTTATATCCCTGAAAGCAAGGCTCAGCTTTCAGAAGCCTGGGAAATGATACTATAATCTTTTATATTCAGGCAAAACTGCCACAAAAATGCCTATGCAGCTTAGGTGGAACATTTATTTTTGTATAGATTGTATAATCAGAGCTGACATTTAAATTTAGCTAATTCTCAAGAAGGGTTTAATCTTACAACTTTCTCTTTCTCAAAGCCAAATCAGTTTGCCTCCAATACTTTAAGAATCATGGAGGAAACTCACTGATTTAGTCATACCAACTGAAAATCAGCAGGATGCAACAGGCTGTCATTTAAGATAAAGTCCAACCTACATCGTTTCCTATAGCTTCTGCATTGACTCTCCAGTGAATGATTTCTTCCAGCCTACAGTATTTCCCCTGATAATATGTCCTAATGAAAAAATGACTCTCCTACCTTTAAAATGCAACTAAAATTAAAAAAAAAATACCTTTCTGCTTCAAAACCTGTGTATAACTATGCCCGAACAATATGTATGTTAATAACATATTCTTTGTATGAAAAAAGACAGCTCTGAAATTTAGTGATTTCCCCAGATTATAAACAATGCCCAGAGTAATGCAGGGAGATTAAAATAATCCTTCAGATTCCACACAATTTTCATGTCATTTGTAAAAAAATAAAACCCAAAAAACAAAAGAAAGAAAAAAAATAGTGCTGTGTAATAATCTTTTGAAGGCTTGTGTTTTCTTCCCCTAGGATCATTGCTCAACAGTTAATAAAAATAGTTGCATAGATAACAGTTCCCTGAGGCTAAGGAGTTATTTCCAAAATAAATTGCTTATTTGAAAAATTGCACTGAAATTACTGTATTTGAAAAATATGAAGCCTTTTGTAATTAATCTGGGAATAAGGGGAGGGGAAAAAACCTGAGAAAAACTTTGTCTCATATTGCATTTTTTTTAAAAGTGTATCCACACAGTGGTGGTGTTGCTAGGACAAGAAATAGAGCTGGCAATCAGTAAGTTAATTCATCTCATATTTGGATGACTTGGTAGCACAATAAGCTGCTTTTTCACACAGCTGATAATCAACTTGTCATGTCATTTCATTCCCCTGTCATGCGTTGGTGTTATTACCCAGTACAGTACTCTAATTGATTGCTCACTGTGCATATGTCTTTGCTCTCTACCGGATGCTATTGGATCGCGAGTAACAGTCCATACCGGGGGTTGGCAATATATGGACCACAAGCTGTATTGGTCGTTGGATCCAGTGGGAAGTGCTGGAGGGCTTTGCCTATGCCCGTACTAGGGCTGAGCAGGGAGGAGGACGCAGTGTAAGAAGAAGCAGTGGCAGTGCGAATGCAGTTTGCAGATACCTGGTCCCAATGCAGTGCCTTATGAGTGCCTTACTAGTTTGCAGATACCTGGTCCCGATACAGTGCCTAAATCCAGGGAGCTGGGAGAAGTGGTGTCTGTGCTCCATCCAGCTGTCTGGTCAAGTAGTAAAAAATGTATAGCCACACAGTGGATGTGGGTGGGGGCGGGGAGTAATGAGCCAGTGCACGCCCTGCTACTGCTGCACCAGTGAGGCTGCCTGGCGTGCACTGACTTAAAGCTGGGTTGTTCTGGCTTGCAGCTTGTAAAAGATTGCCAGTCCCTGGTCTATAAGGAACTGCTCTGCCCTGCCTTCTGCAGGCCTTTCTGTAGCTTGAGTGATACAGCCCTGAGCTGCAGCACAAGAACCTGGGCGTATTCCTAGCTCATACCCTGAAGTATAATAAAGCTATGGTGCACACAACAGTCACCTCCAAAAAAAAAAAATACTGGCATAAAGAAGGAACCTGGAAGAAAAGGGAAAGAGCTGGTCAAGCTCTCTTCAGGCACAGAAAAATTTCCCTACCAGATAATGGGCCCCTTTTTCACTAATGAAACTTTCCAGTGAAAGGTGATAAAAATGATCTTTTTTTATGTGTGTTTTCGTGAAATTTTTTGCAATTATTTTAGCTCCTTTTTTAAAAAAAATGTGTTTACCCCAAACTGAATTTTTTTTCTCTGAAAATCAAGAAAAGGAAAATGATGAAAACGGTAATGAGGAAAATCTCAGTCGGTGATATCAGAAACATTAGCACCAATGCTCAGAGAGAGATGCAGGCACAATATTGTCTTCAACTGAAGAACCTGCTCATAACCAGAGATCTTGGTTTTCTCCAATAAAAAAAAAAATTCCCAATTTTTGGATATAAAAAAATAACCCAAAATCCACACTTTTCTGTGATTAAAATGAAACACTGCCATATCTCTCTCTCGTGTCTGTGTCTGTGTCTGTGTCTGTGTCTGTGTCTGTGTCTGTGTGTGTAGAGAGTGAGCTATATATTAGTGGCATTTCATTTAAATCATGCGAAAATGTGGATTTTGGCTTACTTTTTTATATCTGAAAACTGGGGATTTTTTTTTTTATCAGAGCAAACTGGGATCCCTGCTCATAACTACAGCATGGGAAGAAGTCAAAATGAACAGACACCCTCCTTAGCCCTGCCTTTGCTAAGGGGAAATGGTGTTAATATGCTGTGTTGTGCCTCACTCCAAGGGGAAAAAAAAGACTATTTGCTGAAGTCTCTTTCCAGGCTGGCTAGACTGGGAAGCAGACAAAATATAGAGTTAAACTGTCAGATTTAATAGTGTCATGATCCCAGAGATAATTCTTGAAGGTCTCAAAATTTTTACAAGTCTTCTGCGTATAGGCACAGGAGCATGCATGGAGAATGAAAAGAAACACTATGGTGTCCTTCGTTAAATGGCTCTGTGCCATTGAAGTGGGCAGCGCACTGTATTTTTATTCATTAAAACAAAGTGGCTGCTCCTTGCCCTTCAAGTCCCCAAAGAGTGACTGTTTTTTATAACAGCAGATCCCCGTGAGGCTCATTAAACTTTCTGGGAGCTGTTTGCAAAGGCAGGATGCTAATCTAGGAAGATAAGAAGTCAAACCTTTCACTGCAAAGACATTTTTTACTACTTGACTCCTGTTCTCCCTTGTATTTCATCAAAGGCCAAGACGAAACTCTATCTAATCTGTCAGAAGAACCAATCTAATCTGTCATTATTAAATACTTTTATGGAGAAAAATGGATTGCAACATTATAGATCTTGTGATTTGACACATGAAACAGAGGAGAAAAAATGGTGTCTGAAATTGCTAACAATAAGAAATCTGCTTTCTTAACTAAACAGATTAGTTTGTGACTCAAAGGCATGCAGAAATACAATTTAAAAGACTCAGATTTGGAAGGAGAGGTATAGGGAGTACCTGGGATTCACTGCCGTTAATATTTTTGTAGCAGAATTTAGTGGAAATAGATCCCAGTAAGCTTTTACCCACATGTAGAAAGATTATGACGTCTGCAGTCATTTGAGCAAGGTTCTGAAAATGCTGTTAATTCTATTAACAGCTCCTTGAAAGAGCTTGTCTTTTTCTGTTGTGTGCTGGGAAAGTAATTATTTAGCTGGAAATGGCTTGTGTGTCCATAAAGCATTGCGAGAAAAGGTTAAGAAAAGCATAAGCAAGATTTGCTCCAGTGTTGCTCTACCCCCAGCACTGTTTCACCCCTAGTTTGGGGCCCAGATGCAGCCTCTGCTCATAGGGGCATTGGAACAAAACTGCATATAACTATATCAGCACATACAGGACCCAGGCTGTAGTGAGGTACAATGGCCAGAACCAGAGACTGGGAGTTAGGATTTAGGCATATCACTCCAACAAATTATGCTTCAGTAAAGCAAATGTCGTGATAATGGAAGGCCAAAGTGCCAGCCATGGTGAAAAGTTGACTGAGCTCAGTGATTTGCTCCTAGGAAGAAGAGAGAAAACTTTAACAGGATTTGAAAGTGCACTGAAGGGGATGACAGAGATGAGAAGAAAAGGAGAGGCTGAGGAAAGAGCAAGGAATGGGACTGCAGAAAAGGGAGATAAAAAGGTGGCAAATTAATCTAAATCAAACATCGCACCATGAGCA
Source organism: Crocodylus porosus (assembly GCF_001723895.1). Taxonomy (NCBI): domain Eukaryota; kingdom Metazoa; phylum Chordata; order Crocodylia; family Crocodylidae; genus Crocodylus; species Crocodylus porosus. The sequence continues at coordinate 11,050,788 of NW_017728917.1, forward strand.
AGGAGAAGATCCTCTTCAAAGTGGGGAAAGGACTTGGGAAGAGAAAAAAATTAAGACACATGCTTGTCCTAGCCCTTTACCAAAATGCACGTACAAATGAGCCCCCCACAGTTTGAAAAAGGGAGGCTGATCCTGCAGTAAAGACTCTACAGTGAGGTTCAAGATCTAGGTTGTTCTTCCATGTGGGACCTTGATAAAATTAATTGATAAAATGGGGGGGAAGGTAATCCTCTTCTCAACTACTGCCTGCCTTTTCTATTCAGTCTCAGTCTCCTTGTCCATCCTGTGCCTAGCACAAGGGGTCCTGATCTCAGGAGACATGTCTAGTAACTTCAGGTATAATCACTGAGGTGTGTCCAAATCCCCAAATGCTCTCGATATGGAAAGAGCAGGTCCACTCTCTCCAAGTTCAGCGGTCCCTTCATACAGCAGATGCACGGCTCCACATAGCTTTAAACTAAAAGCCACTTTCTACCCTAATGCAGCAAGCACCAAATAGCCCAAGGATTTGTCATCCCCATCTTGGTGTGTATACGCAACTAAGCATGGAAACACTCAAAAACATCCTGAAGGAACAATCCATCATTTTAGTGTTGTGACGCCCTTCAATGCCTCATTGTATCCAGGAAGAACAACAATCCTCCCATTGTATGGCCAATGCATTCTTCATCAGACTGTAATCCCGTAGTAGGCTTCAGTCCACTCTAAAGCGCTGTTGTCTTTTTCCTGCCACAACACTAGTGTAACAATTCTCACACTTGCGTGGCAGCCTACTCAGTTCCCATTCACAAATTCCTCTGCTATGAAAAGCAGGAGAGCTAAGTCTTTGTCAAAAATTCCTCTCACTGGAAACGAAACTAGTGAAAACTGCCTTTATATGCAATGTGAACATGGACAATAATGGTTTGTAACTATTTTGTTTGATGTGTAATGACGGGAATTAATCACTTTGCTTCACAGAATTACTCTTTGTTATGTAAACTTTGCAGAGTCAGTCTCATGTGACCTTTTTCAATCAGGAACAAATTATTTAAAACTGTCATCTTTCTGGAGGCTGCAGTATTCCTAATAACAGCCTCCGGGATTTCATTGTCATTTCACTCCAGAGTACTTACAGCTGTGCCGTTATGCACCAAATGCAGACAGAAACATGTAGAAATCTCTTTTTATTGCTTCTATTTAACACCCATCTTTTCCACACGGGTTGTTAATGGTGTGTGAATAATTGTTTTCTTATCTAATTTTATGTCAGGCCATGCTAGCAAAATAGGATTTTTTTTTTTCCAATGACACGCATCACCTTGGTATATGAATTCTTCCCACGGGGTGAAACATAAAAGTATTAGGCATGTGCCTACAGCAATGGCAGAGAGCTCAGTCTTGCTGCTGCAGTAATACATCCCATCCACCCAACTCCCTCCCTCTTTATGTATGCTAGATCTGAAAATGAGGCAGTGAAGCTGCCACGTGGGTGCACTGGGACCCTGTTCCCTGCTGGGCACCCTCACTACCATAAAACAAGAGCAGATGAATGGAGACATTTTTGTGAAGCTGAGCAAGGGAAAGTATCATCATCATTTCCATTTTGCAGATGGAAAACTGAGGCCAAAACAAAGATAGAAGTCCAGATCCTTTGTCTTGAAAATCTTTGGAAATGGGCATTGCTTCAGTTAAATCACTATGAGTATGTCAATCCATGCTAGCAGGGAGTAATTAAGGTATTCTGTGGCAGCACCAGAAACAGGACCCAGATCCAATGACTTGACCTTCCTTTCTTCAGTTTTAACTCTTGTAACCTTGAGAGGTGGTGGGTTCCTTCAGCCATCTGGCTGTATTTTCAACAGCAGATTTCCATGGGCACCATGGAGTTAATTCTTACATACACTGCTGTGAAGGGGAGTAGAATCACAAACAGGGTCTCTAAGATCTACGTTCCATGGTGCACACATTATGTATTAGCTTTATAGACTGCATAGGCTTGGTGCTCACAAAAGGTGAGGCCTGTACACCACAGGAATGAAAATGCTGTCACGGTTTCATGTAAGCTTCCTCACCCAGTGGTGCCAGTGCACCCCTGTCTCGTCCAGAAACAGCACTTCACAAGCCAGCCACCTCGGAAACACACCAGTCAGAGACAACAGCATGGTGGTTTTCTGATGTGAACAAACATCCAGTAAGGATTTACCAGCGATCACCTACCTCTAACGCTTGAATCTAACTTTTCAGAAAGAAAACTTTATTGCTTTCATAACTCTCCTCAGATCTGCTCTAAAAAGCACTGTTCTCCTCTTGATGCCTTTGTACAATGCTAGTAGTCAGCTTTAACAGCATTCCTTCTTCACTCCAGTAGTTTTGCACACATAAAATATTTACGCGATGGCCTGCACCTTTTCTAAACGTAATGATATAGATTTCCATTTAAAAGCCAATCAGAAGATAAGCTTGTTTAGTTTGCAAAGTACTGACCCTAACCTTGGCGCACTGCACTTTGATTTCCCTGGGACTTAGATTGGATCATAGGGACTTCTTCTGCTGTAAATTAAGGTTATATTGACTCTCTTGTACGGTAGGTGTGAATGAGAGTTTTACACCAACTTTATCTCCCCATGTTATCTCAACCTGGCCAGCCTCAAAGGCCATCTGTAAGTTCAAAAACAGTTGATTTCTGGGAATACTATAGCAGCAGCACATTTGCTAACCTTGCTACTCCCTCATTGTGATACCATGCTCTTAGGTGGTCTTCCAATCTTATCAAAGAGCTGATAATCCACACAGTATAGTTATTCTCATACTTACTGCTCTTAATAATAATAGTAATAGTAATAAGAATAATAATAAAATAATAATAATAAACGAACCAAAACTGCTAGGTTTGCAAAGTCTAAACTAATAGCATCATACCTGGTACAGTCCCATTAAATAGGTCTTGGCACTTTGTAGCAACTGCTGTCTGTGGATAGCAAAGCATTTCAATAGTTTTGTTCTCATAATACCCAAGAGAAAAAATACCACTGGCATCTAAGGGATAAGTAGTATTCTTATCTCCTTCAGAGACATTAGGGGCTGGAAGGGACCTCATGAGATCACAGAGTCCAGCCCCCCCCCTGCCCCACCATAGGCAGAAAGTCAGCTGGGATCAAGTGACCCCAACAAGAAAAACATCCACATGTTTTCCAAAGTAGGTGCTTGCACAATCTGACCTATCCAGGTCCCTGGCGAGTTCAAGGATAAAGTTAGGCTCCACAGACAAACCTATTTGGAAAACACCATCAAAAACCTGAAGTTTAATGGGCAAAGGATAAACAGCAGTCTCCTCATCAGTCCTGGATCTGTGGCTGCATTAACCATCTCCAAGAGCCATTGCCATTACACCTGTCACTGTGGTTTTGGTATTTGCTCCCAGAGCTCCAGGAATAGGCCTGTCTCACCTTTCTGCCTGTAATTCCCTGTGGCTAGCAGCACAGCTAAGTGATGGTCCTCATCATACTTTGACTGATACCTTTTACCAGAGCTAGTAAGATCCTTGTTGCATGAGTGAAAAAAGAAACATCGGCAAAGGCATTAGACTGTCGTCCAAGGCTACTGCCATCACTTCCTCCGTTGTTGGGGAGCATTGCTAATAGGTCAGATCTATGATGAATGTGCCACCTACCCAAGCTAGCTGGGTCTGTTGGAAACATTGCAACAAACAACTCTCTGCCACCTACAATTTTTTTTCAGCATCAAGCCAGTCTCAAGCCTGTCTACCCAGAAATTCAAACAAGTGACAGCAGCTCAGGCAGACACACCCAACATAGCTTAGCTATCTTAGCTTGGGCACAGACAGGTTGCTTTGCTCTCTCATATCAGAAGAAATGGCCACACACCTCACAAGCCTCTCAGCAAGGGGCCCTCACAGTCATGTTCAACTTATTATCAGCCAAATAGGTCACTGTTACTCTGGGTAAACACACCACACAAATAGACTCATAGGGCATGTCTACACTTGCATTAATGCACCTTTTCTAGTGTGCATTAAATTTAGTACCTCTAGTGTGAGATGCTAAATTAATGTGCTTTAGGCTGAGCTAATGCATGGTAGCACATTTGCACACTTTTTTAGTGACGCTTAAGGTGCAATAGATTATTTTGCTGCACTTTAGCACAATGTTACGGTTTTTTACGTGACGCTTTAATGCACAGTAAAATAGTCTACTGTACATTAAAGTGCATGTGTAGACACGCCCATAGAATCATTGGGGGTGCGTATATAGACCTCCTGTCCAAAAGCACGAGGAAGGAACGCAGCGTCATTATTTCATTGCGTTTCTGCCAAATTAGTAGAAAATGTCAGAGCTATGTAGAGGCTGAGAAAACACCTTGGTATTTTTGTGGCTGCTTAGCACAGCCTGCAGAGGTAACAGGAAATCAAGTGCATCTTCCATTTCCACAGTAACAAAATCCATTCCTCCAGGGTTTCATTTTCACTAAAATTTCTTCATAACTTTTATTTATTTACTGAGTGTCAGCAAGTACGTCTGCCTTTTCAGCTGGCAACTATCTTTAGTTTCCCAAATATTTTGGATTCAAGGAAAATATTTAAGCAACTCTCTATGGAAAATACAGAGCCTTGCAGAATTGGGTCCCATTTTCAGGACCTTCTGAGTCCCTGTAGTCCTTTTTCTGGACCTGGGATCATGCTTTAAAACCACGATGCTCAATCTTTGTTGACCCATGGGTAAGACTATGCAGTAGGCAATGCTCTGTGGGCAACGTCTTGATTTGCTCTCCCAGTCAACCTCAGTTTTAATTTTTAATTTCCTGTGGCCATGCACAACATCAAAGAGTCTTGCGGGCAACATTCCGCCTGGAGGCCAAGGATAAGGGACCGCTTTTTAAAATATCCTTGTCTTTATATTCTACACAGCCCTTTCCTTCTGCCGCCAGAGCTCCTATGGACTTTATTATTAAATATCTGCAGCATGGTAGCACTTAGCAGATGAAAAGTCCCCACCATGGCATGGTACTAGAGATAGTTAGAGACAGGACATGACCCAAAGAGCTGAAGGATAAAAACAGAAATTTAAACGCTCAGAAAAACAAAGGGAGGTACTGCAAGATGAAACAACTTGCCCAACATTACTCAGCAAGTCCATGGAAGAGTTGGGATCTGCTGCTGCTCTGTTCTGCTGGATTAATAAGTTCAGTGTAGGTCTGACTGTCTTTCTAAGCACAGAACTGGACAGCTAATAGCTGTCTAATGCTGTATTCTTATTTAATATGATCAAACCTATTAAATGCCAAGGTCACAAATTCAATCCCTGCATGGGACACAAGGCCTTTCTTGCCTCAGGCCAGGAGTTGGACTAGATGACCTCTTGAGGTCCCTTCCAGCCCCTCTTCTCTAGGATTCTTTATGTTAGATGTAGTCATTACAACTTTGCTTCTCTGTCTCTGTCTCTTTTTAATCAGCTCTATACCTTGCTTCAGTATAGGCTTTGAAAAAGCAGCAGTTTATCATTGCTCTGGTTACTCAGATACATCAGGAAACCTTAAAATCAAACTTCTGGATTTTTAATCAGCAAACAGTTTTCAAACTCAGGTGCCAAAAGCTAGATAAGTGCAACCGTATTCGATCACCAGTTTAAAGCAACCTGATTTTTAGAGGGCCCAAACTTGCACTGACTTCAGGTCAAATCAGTCATGGGCTAGATTTGGTAGTTGATTGGCATATAATGTTTGCTTTATGTGGTTGCAAGACTGATGCAGCTTTACAACGGCAAAACAAAACAGAAATACGTGGAACGTTTCAAAGGCTGGTTTCTCAGTTTCTTCGTTCCCAAGACTCATCTTTTTTATGACCATAACCCTCGACAGTTATTCCTACAAGTTGTCAATTTATAGTTCTTCCTGGTTTTGCTAGAGTGGATCTTTTTATTTATAAAAATAAAAATGTTTTTTCTCCCAATAGATGGCACCAGAGTGTTTAGGTAAATTCGAGAACTTCCCCAAGAACATCAGTACATCTATCCAAACAGCCTACGGTACAAAATGTGCCTATTTCCTGCCTTATTGTTAGCTTGAGATTTGTTTTAAATTCATAGAGACTTATAACTCAGCGCCTGAGGAGGGATGTGGAAATAGAGTTTAGCTTATACTCTGACTATAAAAAAAAAAATCTCAAAAGCTTAACACGCTCTCTCACACAGGTTCCTGTTTTTGATCCGCCTACCTCTTAAACACCTGCACCCCATACTGGTGTCTACATCTTCTATAAAGAAGACTTGCAAAGCATCCTCTTAATAAAACTTGTTCCTGTACTGTACACATGACTGTTGGAATGGAAGACCTTTGCATTTGCAAATCTGGCATTTCTAGGTGTTCAGTTTGTAGTCAGTTGTTTGCATGCTGGATTTTATTCTTGCATGGGAAAACTGCAAGCACAAATGCATAGGTTGTTTTTGAAAATGCCACAGGCTACAAAGGCCCAAATTGGCCCGACAGTAAAGCAAATAAAAGAATTCCCAGTGGTATCAACCAAACATATCATTTGCCCATGGTCCTATTAGAGTGCAGGCATACAAAAACACTTCCTTCCCATACTGAACAGTTAAAACACATCTTCAGTGCTCACAAAAAGATGTCAAATCCACAAGCAACTTTGGCAAGTCCTGCTCAGTAGCATGTTGTATTTCTCCCTGTTGTACAATATAGTAGGCGAGATCATTGAAAGGAACGGGGGAAAGTCCAGTCCAAGCTAACTGCATGTTCCTTTGGCCCCCACCTTACAAATAATGAACAGTCACATGGACTACATCTGCTATAGTGAGTTCTGCCTCTGCTGTTGAAGACTGCCTCTACTCCTAGCTATGTCCTTGGAAGCATGGGAAAAAAACGGTCCTTACAGACCTTTCCATCCTGAAAAGTCACTACAAAGCTCCCCTTAATCACCCTTAGCGGTAGCTCCACTGTAATTGTCCTCATACTTGCTTCTGTGAGAACAGCTAATCTACTAAGGGGTGGCCTTTTCACTCTAGGATATTGCAGAATCCTGTTTCCTTATGTAAAGTCAAGATGTGGGCCTGTCTGATGCAGATAAAAAGATCTAGAGTAGTGCTTCAAATACTCTGGGAATTGCTTACACTTATGTGAAGGCAGTAGATAAGGATTGGGCCCGTGGCAGATCTGTCTACAATGCCACTGCTCCTTTGTGGATGGTTAGCTTTGCAAATGGCTGTTAGTCAGAGCCACAGCTTCTTGTACATCCCCTGGACTGGCGGTGATGTCTACAGAGTAGGAGAAAGGGCCAGTGGAGCTTGTCATTGTTAATGAGATTATACTGTCCTAATCTCATAGTAAATTGGATTTTCATGCTGTGCGCAGTTATCACAGGCAGAGGGTGAGAGAGGAGGCAAGCGCAGCACAGATTGAGTGATCCTGGCTCTTTCAATTAGATTTAACCAACACAGGCCATAAATCAGAGGATGTTCCCTTGAAGACTTTTAAGTGCTTATTTGCAGATGACTTCGAAGACTCGGCAGGCAGGGACTAGTGAATCCAACAGAAACCCCACAACAGAGAGAGAAAGCCTTGCTGGACCTGTCATGCGGTGAGGGAGGAGGTAATCTCAGCTCTAGGGAGAAAGCCTCATTGGGCCTGTTGTGGGGGAGAGTTAACCTCAACTCTAAACCTCGTGTAGGGGAAGAAGGGCATTGCAGTTGGCATGCCCATTAAAAGCAAACAGCTGTGCTATTTTTCACAGTGTTACGCAACTGCTGTGTTCCCAAATTATATAACCAATGTTATGTTTAAATTCAGACTAAATCCTGTTGATCTTGTTTCAGTTTCATACAGAAATCATGTGTGAAATTTTACCAGGCAGGGTCTAACAATTGCTGACCACAGCTGTTGAATTCAATTCTTTCTGCTCTTGCTTGTTCGATGTAACCTGGGAAAGATTTTGCAAACTGACTTGACTGTAAAGAATCAAGTTTTAAAAAAAGAGTGGGATTCTTTTCAGATCACTGGTCCTGATTAGTGCAAGATTGTTGGATGAGAACTTAATTTAAACAAGAATAAAGTATGGTCCACGCTAGGAAGCTGCACTTCTTTCGCTACATTTATGCCATTAAAGAAGTACAAACTCTGAAAAGTAGAGTCAGATACATTGAGATAAAATCTACCTCCATGTAACCATTCCAGCATGGGAAAAGGAATAAGCTATACCCAGGCCCTTTATTCTGGCATAACTGAGACCCCATTAGGTATGTGTCATATTGGGAAAGAGCAGTAACCTTAACTTGTAATAGTTATAGCAGTCCAAAATCCACATGAAACCCAGACACAGTGGTAAGATCGCCATGTGCATGGGGTCTGATCCTTCACTGAGAATCACAATGATGTTCCCAACGTGGGAGTGCTGTACTGGCAGCTGATGTAGCCTGCACGAGCTCCCTGCAATTCTGTGAGTTCAATGCCTTTAAAAAACAGGCCTGATTTTTTTTCAAAGTTTGGCTAGAGGCCCCATCTGGAGCATCCGATGTCCATTTGTTTCTGACAACTGTATTTAAAAGCCATTTTGCTTTAGAGAGCAAAATTCTGGTGTGATCACAGTGGTCACAGATGCAATCACACCAAAACCCTGCAGCTAGCTGTAGAACTGGTCTCCCCTTTGGTGCTTTTGTGAATGCAGGAGGTGTTAGGAATCTGCACTGTAACTAGAATTAGACCCCAGTGCCCTATATCACATCTTAGTGAATACCTAAGCATGAATCCCCTGAACTCAAGAGGGACTTTAAGTAACCTGCCGAACTCTGCAAGTGTTGTAGCTAGGCTTCCCTTCCACTGCCAAAATCAGGTGCTCAGAGCTTAGCAAGCATTTCTGGATCACCACAATCAATGAAAACCATTTGCTTTTATGAATTGGTGGGCCTCCTAGCTTGTCCCTCCAAAAACTTCTGGAATCTTATCCTTAAAGACTTCTGTCAGATTTCCATCCCCATCATAGCCCCGAGAAGATTGTAGATGATACCCTGACAACTGTGCATGTCTGTCTTCTCCCTACAGTCATTTAATATTTCTCTTTAGCTTGGCATTTGATGCCTTCCACCATACTATTCTTCTCAAACATTTGCAAGACTCTGGCTTCCTCTCCAGTCCATGTAGGACTTGTTTCACACCAGATTTCTATAGCAGGTGGCATTTTGCTTTCACAGCAAAATTTCTCCATTTACTTATCCTTAACAAATGAATATGGTACTATTATGTGTACCAACTACTGTTATGCAGCACCAGCTAACATTGGTGTTCTACAAGGATCTACTTTGGGCCTGGAAATTAATTACTGTTCATAAGATGTCTTTGAGCCAGAAAATGTATCTACCTGATACTGGTGTTCGTTTATTTGCCAACAACACACGCCGAAAGTGTTATTCCAGCAATTTCTGGCTTTTTTATGTATGACATATATTTCTACTGATACATTTTCAGGTCTAAATGGGTTCCCTTGAGTCTGTTTTTCTACAGTACCTTGGAGCCTATACAAATCCATTCATATATTACCCACAGTCAAAAACAAAAAAAACCCACCATCATTATGAGTCATTTTTAATATGTTTGTTAGATTTGTTGGAATTTGCCAAACCTGTAGTCTTTGAAAAAGTCGGCTTTTTTCCCCCACTAAAATCATTTTGTTCTGCTACAGGATATAAAACATTGTGATGAGCTCTCCCTCTAGTCATTAGATAAAAGTAAAGGCATCCATCCCTTTACATGTTGAGAGATTTATTTGCAACTAGTTTCAAAACAGCAAAGTGAATCAGGATTTTTGGTTCCATCTCATTCTTTTCTACTTTATAACAAATAAGAGCCCTGATTCAGCAGCAGACCTTCTGCATGTTTCTCACTTGTTAAAGCACTTAGCTATTTTCTTAACTTTAAGCACATGCTTAAGTGCTTTGATGAAGAGAGATGGTCTGCTGAATTGGGACCTAACTAATGCCATAGTTAATTGATTTCCTTTATGAACAGCTTGTATATTTCCCCAAAGGGCTAACATTGTAGTTCTCCTATTCATCACAAAAGCTGGTCTGAAGCTGCAGCACGTTTGGTAGGGCTGGCATTTCTTAGAAGCTATTTATTCACCCATGACCAAAGTATTAAGAAGCTCTCTTCGCAGTAAACATGCACAAGTGGACACACACTGGGAAATTCTTTGTCTTGTCCTCTGCTCTACTGCTGAAGGAAGACACATGGTTTCAATGATGTCTTTGTTATCTGATCAAGCTTCCAGGCCAATTTGCAATTTTAATGAAAATCAGACACCTGCACAGCAACTGATCGGCACTCACAGGATTAACAACAACAACAAAAAAAAGCAGCATTCCCCCCTTATCAGAGGAACTGAACCTACCAGTATCCTGTTTCCAAAGTCCAGACTGTGATTTCAGATGTTTCTAGGAAGAAAGGGACACTTTATCCACTTTTGGACAGAGATCTTCTCAGATGGAGAACAAATCAAATTGCTATGTTCACGGTAACGTTAGCTTGAGCTTTGGAGTATGCTCTGGGGAGTTTTGACCAACCTGGCATCTCCCTATGAGCATCAGATGCATTGCCTCAGTACCCCGTTTTAAGCTGGGACCTTTGACAAGCAGCTAGAGACCCTTCTGTTTTACGCTGGCATTTTCTGCTAGCTCTTTTATAAGGAATAGTTAGCCTTATAGCTAGTAAGAGCAAAGGAGTGTCTTTTATGCTGATTTAGGGGGGAAAAGGTTTTTTCCTGTTCTTATCCATCAGAGATCTTTTATTAATCTATTTATCCATCACCAATTTAATTTAATGAGGATTAAAACCCGTGGTGTGTACAGGTGCCACCAGTGCCTGGATTTGGAGAAGATAAAACCCATTCAGATTACTGTCTTTTCCTAAATCATCATGTTTCACAGCATCTTTTGGACAAATAAAACACTGCCTCAATTGCAGAGATTAGCTGGTGTCTTCCAAATCAAGGCAAGCCCATACTCAACCCAGAAGAATAAACTAGGTCCAGAACAGAAATCAGAATGGGCTTTAAACTAGGCTCGTCAGGGGGAGGGGAAGATGAGGGTGGGGGAGGCTGTGGACCACCAAACCAGGTGGCACCCACAAGGACAGCCCAGCTTGAAGAAAGAGAGCTTTGGGAATGTAAAAGACAGGGGGTGGACAGCAATACGGCACAGGTAAGGAACGGGAAGGTTAGAGACAAAAAGCCCTTTAGGACTTGGAGTGAGGGGGTAGCAAAAGCACCAGTCACAGGGCTCAAGTGCCTATATACTAATGCTAGGAGCATGGGGAACAAGCAGGA
>NW_017728917.1:11062121-11088999 GCF_001723895.1 Crocodylus porosus
GAGAAGGTTGGATGTGTATCTAGCTGGGGTAATGTAGGCCCAGCACTCTTTCCTGCTTATGCAGGGGGTCGGACTCGATGATCCATTGAGGTCCCTTCCGACCCTAGCATCTATGAATCTATGAACTGCATAGAGTAGAGTGGAAATAGAGCACAGGGAAACTTCAGCCCCAAATAGATTGAATAATTTGAAAGTGGATAGTGATATGTCTTGACACAGATAAAGAGAAGCTTGGCGAGAGCTTTCAATAGCAAAGGGTTGTCATGTGAGCTTCTGGGAACAGCAACGAATCCTGTGGGATCCACAGATTTAATAGCAACTGAACTACAGGAAAGCAGATACAGCTACCACATGGCTCCATTGCTATGCCCCATCTAAACCACAACATTGACTGGAGAAGGACCTAAATATTGAGAATGGCCAGGCAGCTGCTGGAGGAGAGAGTCCAGGGGCATTGCTGGTTGGTGGAAGAAGAGTCTCTTCATGAAGACAAAGATGAAGAGCTCCAAGAGAAAAGCCAGAGGCTGGCTCTCTTCCCAGTTCAGCTGAATGGAGGGCAAGTTTTCATTTGCTAAGCAAACCACATATGGGTTTTTCAGAGCTGGTGCTACAAAACCAGGATGAGAAAGCAAGCAAACAGGAAACAGCAGCAAAGGTCTTTACGGTCATCAAAGACACATCAAAGCCCTGTCCATTCTACAAAGTTCAGCTTAGATCCACTTTCTGGTTTGGGCAAAATATTTCAGAATATTTGTATACGTCTATATTTCTCAAGATGTTTTTTGAAATATGTTTCCTTAGTAAAGTCGTTATTTCTCATTGAAAATTTTGGGGTCAACAACCTTCAGATGATGCTTTCAGAAATGAGTTGGATCAAGGTCACCAAGACTTCCCAAAAGCTGAAAACTTTCAGCCAGCCTGACAGTTTTTCCACACAGGGTTTTGTTTTGTTTTTTTGGAAGAAAGAACATTATTCAGTGAATAAAAGTTTGAAATTTTTCACAACAAAACTGTTCCATCCAGATAAGATTCCTTGAAAATAGCCAGAAAACACATTGGAGGAAAACATCTCCTCGGCTCCTGAACAGAAAGCCTCATTTATTGTCTGTTCTGTCATCTTGTTGTAGCATAACTCTCTCTCTTTGTCCCTTAAAGAGTAAGCCAGGCTGCCTCAAGGAAAGGGCTTGTTATAAATAGCAACCTGCAAAGCATAACTCATGCCCCACTTCCCACCCTGTAACAAGTAAAACATCTATAGACCCTAGGTCAGTGATGCATTACATATATTACTGAATCCGTCTCTTTAAGTTTCTCAGAAATGCAATGATGCTTTTTATAGCAGGAGTATTTTCTACTAAACTCTGTACTGGGCTCTGCTGTCCAAATATGGAAAATTTTCTGACTTTTCCAAGAAGGGCATTTAACAGGCCTGGCATCACTGAATGTTTTTAGCAACACTTAGTATACACTACTGCTCACAAAACAATAGATCAGGGGAAGTGCAACACCTACACCTTTGTGCTACCCATGTCATTGGGCTACCTTTGATTCTGCATTGCCCTTAAGATGGTCAATATAGCTCTGGCAGGATAAGGGGGCTTCCATGGGTGGAAATAGCCCCTTTTAAGTCAGGCCCTCCGATCTAACCCTTTAGCTCCCCTAAAGATCCTGCCCAAGCCCAGAGTTCACGCTACCTGCCATAGATACAGGAGAGAGATGGCCAGGGTGTTCTGCTCTCTGGTTATTGCTACTCTACATTGCAGTGAGAGCTAAAAAGGCCACTTGCTCCACCCCATCTTAGCTGATGCCTCTGGGAATCACCATCAAGCCAACACAAACCAGTAACCGCACCACTGTTGCCTACCTTTGAGCTTTCTAGTACCCATGGCATAGCCACTATGAAGCAAAATTTAAAAAGTTTAAAAACCAGGCCAACATCTGCAAAAAGCTTTAGGATAACCATAGCAACAGCACGAGGACAACTGGCAGCACGCGTTCTGGGCTCATCAGTTGCTGGTTGTGATTAATTGGTCTAGCGTGCTGAGCGGCATCCAAGAAGTCAAGCAAGGGAGGATCTCCTCATATTAAGACCTTGCCCTGAGGTCAAAGATAGGACAAATGAATGCTTTTATTGGAGCAGAATGGATGCAATGGAGGTGTCGGGGGAGTCAGAATGGAAATCACAGGTGCTTTCTTCCCTGCCTCCACCCTGCAAAAGGCCCCTCTAGCTTCTCTTACCATTTGTTTTTTGGCAGTAATCTTGCTCTATTTTTCTTGCCTGCATTTTTATGAGTTATGTTTTATTTCTGCTAAGACAACAGAAACAGCACATGGCTAAAAAAAACCAAACCCTAGATGCAGAGTCACCTAGAAGGTCTGGATCTCCAGTAAAACTTTGCAGATGGATTAGTGGATGCTTCAGATCAGCTGGGGTGCACAGGTCAAATGGCTTACCCTCCAAACAAATGAGAAAATGAGATTAGCAGCTCCATAGCTGGATCTGTACATCCAAAGGAAAACAGACAATGACACTTCCATGGCACCAGGGACATGCACCTCGAATAAGCTTCTAAATGCCAATAATTATTACCAGAGGGATGTTGGCCTATTAAAAGGAATTCAAAGAAGAGGAAAAAATAGAAAAGAAAGAAGTGGTGGTGGAGAGTCTGCAAAGATTGGCTTTGGGAGGAAGATGAGAAGAATAAATTATGTGCGGCTCAGCTCCTAAATTCAGGAATTTGAGAATGGTTAAATATGGCAGAGGGGATATAAGAAAAATTAATGGGAGAGAATTAAAACAGAACAACTGCAAATGATCACCCTTAAGACAGTACTTTCTACAGCCCAGTCACCTACTCTCCATCCAGCAGATCCTTAAAATTTGATCTTTGTTGCCCATATCCCTAACCACTGTGCAATCCACCCTCTTCAGTCCATTCAGTACTTGACCACTTATTGTATTTCAAAACACCATACTTCCAGTTGGATCTGAGACATGTTGGGAATAGACTGTCACAACACTGCATGCCAGGGCTACTCAGACCTTCGGGAACAGTGGACACAGCACTGCCCCATCATCATTACATTGAGAGAGACTGGCCCAGTGACTAGAACACAAGTTTGCCACAAACTTATGTGGTCTTTCACAAAACATCTAGTCTCTTAAGTTCAAATCCTCAGGAAGTATTTAGCCACTTTACTCCCACTAAATACAAATACTGTTGAGGCTCTGGGTGTTGGTTTTCCGTCTCCAGTGGGATTTCCAAGGATAAATTTATTCAAGACTGAGGTGTACAGCCACAGAGGCCCCAGACAGATTTTGTGCATCTCTGAAATTAAAGCAGAACAGAAGCAATTAAATGTGATGGCTTTTCATTTAAAGCTTGAGGGATCTATAAATCTTGCAGTGAAGATCCATTGATTCTCCACATTTTCTCTCAGGCAACAACCTTTAACTGGCTAAAAGTGATAAGATGTAAAAGATCCTAGACTAGAACAAGGGAACAAAACCTTTGGTGTTGCTTTAAAATAAATAGTTTTATCTCATTTGGTAAGAGCCCAAGGTGTTTCATATATGGAGATATGTACTCAGCAGAGGCCCAAGCGAGAAATATTTGCCAAAGGGGAGAGGGAGCAAACAGGAAATCATAGTAGGTGTTAGATGTAATAAGTCTTTAGATGATCCTTTAAGAGAGATCCATTTTATAGGAGGATGAGGTGGGAAGTCCACCCCCCTAATCAATATATTTATATCAGATATGGGTTATTTGTATTCATGTCATTGCCTCCTTGACTCAGCAGAAGTCATCTGGGGACTTGTAGGTCAGCTTTGTTAAGCTAATATGTAAGTTGGATATACTCGAACCCTAACTTGTTGTTTACTTGAAAGTAGGCCAGGTCCTGAAGTAGACCATGAAGGGATCGCAGTCCTGGAGCACTGAGTACTTAAAGCCACCTACCTACATCTGAGTACAGCCCCTAGTGCTGCAATATCTGGTGCCCAGGGACCTTTGAGCAAATCTGCAGAAACCTTGCATTTAGTTAAAGTTGGGAAAAGCCAACAAGGAACAAATGAAGAGAGTTCAGTATCAAGATTTTTTGCTGGCAAAGATCCTGGGAGACAGCAGGTCATGAGAAAGCAACATTAATAAGGTTAGTTGGTCGGCCTTTCCTAACTAATTTTGCTCATCTGTAAGGTTCGAAGCTCAGTTTTCAGTAACTGAGAAATCCCCAGCAACATCTGTGAGAGCATTCACCTAAGGATGGCCTTCTGGTCCACCAGCACCCTCCGATGCATCACAGAAAAACAGCTGCAGTCTGCTGAGACTTTGGTGTGACCTCACTGGCTCATCTCCGCTTTGAAATGGTCCTCCTCACAGCATGTGCTTGGCATGAATATGTGCAAGAGCAGTGAAGGATTCCAGGCATTGCAAAAAGAAGACTGCATACATACCGCATCATGAGACAATGCCCGTGGGCTAGGACTTGTCAAATCCCCCCTTTCATCAGGGGCCAAATTCTGCTGTCAGATACTAGCTCAAAATCCCTGTTGTCTTCCATGAATATTAGGCCCAAAGGGAGGGTGTTGCAGTTTCTACTGGTCCCTGTGCCAAAATTTCTCTGCCGCTGCTGGCGAAGTACATGTTATACCTCTCTCTGTGCACTTCGACTCGTGTGTCAAATTGCTTTCTCTTCCACTGACATCACTTACCATGTCTTTGGAAAGGGGAGGCACTTCAGTTTCTTCAGCGGGGAAGCCAATTACATGGATCAGATTCCAGAAATCAAATACTCAAAGGAGCACTCACAGCAAAGAGCTCAAACAAACAAGTCCTAAGCCTAGGAGATCTGGGAGGTAATGAATAGCATTAACATTCACAGGTAATTCTACTTATAGGACAGTTTTCAGAAAGGGAAAGGGATGATGGAAACTCTGAAAACTGGATATGAAAGATAGTACATGACAACTGCCTCTCGCTAAAGCATTGAAGGTGCATGGAACACAGTCCTTAAGTGAAACCAGAAGTGCTTATTCAGATTAGCAAGAGCTTTTTTTTCCTTTAAGAATGGCTCAGTAGATTAGTAGATCAATATTCAGTCAATAGATTAACAGATCATCAGCTTCAAAGAACTCAAGATGAACAAGGCCCTTCCCCAAGCTTTTCAGGGACCGACAAAAACCAGGTGAGCGCCAACTAATAATCTGTTTTTATGATGGCTGCAATTTTTATGCAGTCACAGAATCATAGAAAATGAGGGTTGAAGGGACCTCAGGAGGTCACATCTAATCCAACCTGCTCCTCAAACAGGACCAGCCCCACCTAGATCATCCCAGCCAAGGCTTTGTCAAGCCAGGTGTTAAAAACCTCCAAGGATGGAGCTTCCACCACCTCTCTGGGTAACCTGCTCCAGTGTTTTACTACCTCCTCATAAAAAAGATTTTCCTAATATCTAACCTAAACCTCCCTTGCTGCAACTTGAGCCCATTGCTTCTTGCTCTGCCATCTGCCACCACTGAGAACAGTCCAGATCCATCCGTCTTTTTTAACCCTGCTGCAGGGAGTTGAAGGCTGCTATTAAACACCCCCCACAATCTCTCTTCTAAATCAGACCAGTTCCCTCAGCCTCTCCTCAGAAGTCATATATATTATACGGAAGTTTCTAAAATGAAGAAAAAAGAATGTCTCCTGCAACAATTGATTTTTTTGTCTCCTACAACAATTGATTTATTTCAGGCCAGCGGTAGGGAGGATTTTCTTCTTTGTCCTGCCAAACTTCAAATATAAACATCCTGAGGAAATTTTCTTTTAATTATTTTTAATAGCACAAAAGATTCCCAAGAACTTTTGGAGATCAAAAGATGAAAACTGGGATTTTCCTTGACATATTTACTTCTTCTCCAGTTGAGATATGTATGAAGGAAGAGCACTATAAACCAAGATGCTAAGTGGAGGTACTAGTTGTACATGATTGCAAAATCCAGGAAGTAATTTCCACTGTAAAACATTTATGGTTTATCACATTCTTTTCCTTCTTTATATGCTGGCTGAGTGCCAGCAATTTAAAGGTCGCCAGGTGCATAAATGGCCAGTTCGTGAACAGCTAGCTAACTTTTGGTTCTTTTTCCCCAGGTGTTATTCAGTTGGGGTCTGCTGAGACAAATGGTACCTGCCCTTGCTGTTTGGTGCATTGTTTAATCTTCTGATATAGTGGCCCAAGAGTGGTCAGCCCACCTGCAAACCAAATTGATCAAACAATGTTAGAAGATGCTCGGCTATGACAGCAATGAGCGCAGTAGAAAAAGATATATAAAGCTGAATATGTCCATGAATATCCACCATCCCTAAACAGGAACGTAAACCCTAACAGGAACCCTAAACATGCAGTGCAGCCTTTTGGGCCTGTATCATTATCATTAACATTAATATTAACAGGGAGCAGTATCTTCCCAGATAGCATGTCCAGAAATGCCACCATACAAATCTAGCATTTTCTAAGCTATCATAGCCATTGAGAAATACAGTTTCCAAGCACGGCAATATTTTAAGAAGTCAAAGACTGTCTTCCAAGGCATGCAGGAGTGACCCTTTGAAAGCACTATGGTTGGGATACAAGTTCAATGTGCCCTTGGCAATTCTGAATTGAAATATAACCATCTGCAAATTTAACACCCAGCAAAAATCACTCCTGTGGCTGCACACATACGGTGCTGATTCAATGCCTGGATAGATCCAAAATTTGGTGATAGCCAACTTAAAGACCAGGTACCCACCAGATGTCTAGTCATTGTACATAGAGGCATAACCCAGCCGGTCTTAATAAAGAAACAAGCCCTGGACAGAAATACAGCAATACTGTATCACTCTCCAACCTACAAAAAAAACCCACACTGGAATGAAAGGAAAGGATAACATGCAGAGAACAAAAGTTGAAAGTTGATAACATTTTTCCCTTTGCTCATGTCACCCAGGTGCAAGCCTGAGTAAGAGAGAATGAAACAAAGCTGGGCACAACGGTTTCAGCAAAACGCTATCCTCCTCTGTAGAGGCCACTTCTACTAAGGAGTCCTGGAGTAGTCATCTCCATGGAGTCAAACTTTGCCTCTTCTACTCAGCATCAGCAGCCGATTGCTCTTCTGTCACTGTCAGAGCTACAAAAGCAGGTGAAATTCAAACCAGCGAATCAGGTTGTGATCACTTGGGTATCAGGATGTTTGCAGTACATGTGGATGACCATAGTAAATATTCAACCCTTCTATTATTGCCTTTTCTCTAAAGAGCTGAAAGCACTAGATGAACATCAATGGAAGAAGCTCTCTTCAGTGAGGAAAGTAAGCAGATATGTGCTGCAGACCCTTCAGTGGTCCGAGTGTGGGTCATACCAGTTTTGTTCTCTACGGTGCTTTGCGGCCCACTAGCTGCTGTTATGTTTAGGACTGTGGTGACCCTCAGTGCCATCTAAGATCTTTCAGTGCTTCCTGGGAGTTGATCAATAAGTCCCCACTTCAAATTGTCGCCAGGAGCGTCTACATGTGCCAACTCTGCTGGATGGGTGTACTCCAAAGTAATTTATTATGTGGCTAAGAGATTGCAATCACGGAGCTCCCTGGGGCAGGGGGCATTGTCACATTCTGGGCTCCAGTAGTGGAGCCCTCCCTGGCACCTGGCAGCTCCTGGGGGCAAGGAGCAATCTCCTGCTGCCTGCTGCCCAGCTGACCAGGAGCAAATATGCTCCCAGTCAGGCATCTACACGTGTGCTACTGTGCAGTAATTACTTGACAGTTAATATGCTACTTGCAAATGCAAGTAAAGCAAATTACTGTGCAATAAGGGTCTGAACGTGTAGATGCAGATGCTTACTATGCAGTAATTTGCTCTACTGCACGTTATAGCATCTTGTGCAGACATGCCCACTATATGCTATAGGTGGAATTGTTATTCACAAAAGAATCACACTCTGGGTATACTTCCTCTTGAGGAAGCCAAAGTCCTCTGTCATTTTGTTCCCTAAATTCCAATTAAAAGCAAATTAAAAAAAAAAAATACCAGCCAGGACTTATTCTGGGAGATAAAGGGCACAGCTATACATTTGTTACTGCACCATAATTACAGCGTATTCAGTTTAGTACCTATAAAAACAGGTACTAACTTAATACACCATAATTGGTACTACTAGGCGTCGTCACAGATGAACACTTTTTATGTGATGTTAAGGCGTATTAGACTAAGTCTACTGTGCGTTAGCATGGTTTTTGCCACCCGTGCTACTGTGCAGTAGAATTAGTCTTCTGACATTAAGTGTCTCAGGTAGATACACCCTACATACTATCAAATAAGCTAAGTGTAATTCTATTCAGGAAATGCAATGTGGAAATTATGACACTAAGACCCTAGTGTGAGTAAACCAACAGATGGCATGCATCAGTAATGCTAAATAAGCACCAAGAAAGAAAAGCAACGTTTCCAAGCCTTGATCAACTGAGTAGAGACAGATGCACCAAAACCATTCAGAAGGACAGATGAGGAATAAGCCACTGAGCTAAAAATCATTCAAGAAGCATTTAACTAAACAAAAACCACCGAAGAGAAGTTGCAAAACACCAAACAGCTCTGCAGACAGGAGTCTGCACAAAATAGTTGAGACCAAAAGAAATAAAAAGTAATCATTTTTCTTCTTCTTTTTTTATTTATTTTTATTTTTTTAAAGGAAAAAGAAAATTGTTGCAATTTTCCAACCACTTTTAGCCCTAAGATTTCTAGCTGGCAGAAACTTCCTGGATTTGGCAGGAAGATTAGTTCCATTATCTGATAGGTCATTTTCTATCTCAAACTTCCAAGATTCTGCCAAATTGAGCACTTAAAAGGCACCCAAACCCTAACTTATAACAGAGAAGATTGTCTTTTTGTGTCATCTGACAGGCCTTGCATCTTAAATGCCATTAAGTGTCTTAGTGTTACCATGCTTATGATGCTCCAGTCAAATCTAAGGTACGGATGGATAGGATTTTGCTAGTCGGAGAAGACCTCTCCAGAGTCTAATCACTGAATGAGGTCCAATCCTCAAAGGATGAATACCCACTATCTAAAAATCAGGGCCTCTTTGTGTTTTTTCAAGGTGGCACCAAAGTCACTAGTGAATTTTAAAACATGACCGAATAGGTATATGAAATGTGGAAAACTAGGCAGTACAGTTCATACCTAAAGCAGTATGGGAAGGTCCATGTGTGCTATACCCATAAAACTAGCCCATCTGCCAGTGCCAATCAAACCTTTACCCTGTAAAAAGTCATAGTATCCACTTAAAGAGCAATGATTTAATTCATCCTTATTAAAACCTAGCTCTTTCTGATGCCTTCTTGTGCATTGGAGAATACAGTTTCTTCACGCTTAGAAATGAGAAGATAAATATGCTTAGGGAGCAGCAAGTGGAAACTATTCTATACATTTGTTTTCTTCCAGTTAGGCTTTTCTTTTGTCACATTCCCCAAGACCTGACGGAGACTTGTTCATGTGTGCTCAAGGAGGATCTAAGCAAGTCACAAAAAAGTAAAGCTCTACTAAGCTAGAGATATTTTATCAACACTGTACTGAGAAAATAGTGATAATAAGTCCTGGTAAACATGTCATTCACGAATAAGATATTCCTAAGCTCCACGCAGGCAAACTTGAGTGAGATAACACACATTTTGCACGGTCGTCTCTTTGTCTTGAAAAAGAAACACTCTAATCATTTCTCACATTTCTGTTGCTGGAAGTTACTGATTTGTTCCTTTGCTTTTGACCATGTATTGATTAAACACCTTCCTGTTCACACAGTTACTAGACAGTCACAAAGGCCGAATATAGACATTTTACATTTGATATTGACTCCCCAGGAGGCTGCCTGCCTTCATGAGTGAATGGAGTTCTTAATTTGTGAAAAAAAAAAAAAAGATTTTTTTGCTGTGTTACTGAATAGCAGTCATTTTCTAATAACACTTTACATCAGTGCATGACTATGTCTTTTCAAGGGAGTTCTAGACTCAATTCCTTCATGCTTTTCACTGAAAATCAGGCAACTATAATATAGAAGGGCTCCTACCCTTCATAAGCTCTTCTGCTACTTATCCAGTTTTAGCTCAAGTTCAGTAAGATTGTTCATGTGAGTCAAGTCATGCACACCCCCAAGTGTCTGCAGGATCAGGGCCAAGAATTTGAATTTGATACGAAGACAGGAATCCTAAGCATTTACAATTCATTAATTGAAACCAAGATATGCATTTGAGTCTTTTTCCAGTAGTAACATTTTTCTGTTTTTGCCATTGGAAATGCATTCCATTCCCTCTCATCCTGCCTCCCTTTTAAACCTATTTACTGTAACAAACTCCAATTTTCCAAAACACGTCTTTTTTGCAGGCCATCTCTCCAGCATAGCAATGCTTTTTCTGTACAATAGATAGAGAATAAAATGAACTGCCATTTAACCTCTGAATTTCCCTCCCATAAAAACACAATTCATTAAGGCGGTTTACATGTAAAAATGTAATATTTATCTAATCATGTTGTTATCAGCTCACTGTGACGTTGCCTCTAGGATGAGGAAAATATTTTACTAGTGTCAATATTTCAATAAGATAAACGGTTTTGGGGGGATAAATGTAAACTACTGCACATATGCATGGATTCAGGTGAATTCTGAAGTTCATACTTAAAAGGTCATTCTGTCTTAAATAGCAATGTACCTTTCATTCAGCTTTTTTAAATTGTACCTCCCTATAGAGAAAGCAAGATGACTGGATAATTTGTTTTTTAACATTTTGATTTCTGCCTGTTCTGCTTCTGGGAATGTCCAAGAGGTCAAAAGCCCACATCCTATTTTAGCATGGGGTGTGGACACTGGAAGATTCCCTGTGTTACAATATCTAGCAGCAGAAAGAATCAAATCTATTCTCTTAGGGATTTTCACATCTAGAAGTTAAGTTGTTTGGAGATTTTCCATGAGGACTGTGATCTAAGATGCTTATGTGGCTTTTGAAAACTGGAACTAGGATCCTAAGTCCCTTTGACATGTCAGAAGTCCAGTTTTCAAAAATATCTTGGATCTCAGCCGTCAGGGAAAGTCAGCAGTGCAGTAGGCTTCGTCTTTGTGGTAGATGCGCCATCCCTGTTGTTTGGCATTAAGCTCTGATGGGGGAGGCAAAATGATGCCTAGCTTTGTAGCCACTGCTTATTAACTTGCTCTTTGAATAACTCCCAGTGCTCTTCCTTGTGATGCTCAGATGACACACTTTTTTATGCAGGTCCCAGATTCTACATGCACCACCACTAATGTCAAGAGTATTGGCCTCCCTTTCACCATGCCCCTACAAACGCCACCTACGGTGGGGTAAATTTCTTAGCGGTCCATGCTTTTAGAAGTGCCACATGGCAATTTGGTATCCAGAACAGCAGACCAATTCCCTGTCCGAAGTCTGAGCAAACTCTAGCCAGGGTGAATTACAGTGAAGCATGCTAGCTCTGCAGTCGGTGTGTTATACTTTAGCGCAGTTCTGTTTCCCAGCTCATGCTATTTAGGACTCTCATTCTCAGATGATGCACACAGTCATTTCAATTGTACACATTTAAGACATGAACACATAGTAATACAAAAGCTTAGTCCAAGTCTAAGCTTTTCTTATCCATCTTAGTCATTTTATAGGCCTATATTAAGAGTTTATCTTAGGTAGCTTACATCTGAGCCTTTCCTTGGTCAACCAAAAAGCCTCTTTTAATGTCATTCACCCATTTTTTGGCTAGTGTGACATCTGATGACAGCAAACCTGTGCACCATCAATCTTTCCCAATGAACCATGGAGATAATTTCTCTGATGGCTCATGAAGTTCAAAGACTCTAAAGCGCAAATCTGAGAAGCGTAAAAAATTAGAAGAAATTTAATGCAGTAAGAGGGATATGACTCACCAAATTTGCTAAACAGGGATATTAGGAGAAGCATACTGGCTGCACAACCTCTGTCTATCGAGGACTAAGAATGCAGGTTCCCAAGTGCAACACATTAATTGGGATCCTTTATAAAGGGTATGTTGTCAGTCTCTGGGCCATTGTATATTTGAGCTTCATCATTTTAAATGGGTCCAAACACATCCAAAACTGGGAAGCAAGGAGGAGTTATCTGTAATCCAGCCCTTAAAACTGGGCCCATATTTCTAGTTTGGCTTTACCTCTTCACTGGGCCACCTCTCAGTTTAGTGCATATGATCAAATTTTGAGATGTTTAGAGTCCAGAAGCAGAATGAAGTGTTACAGTTGCGTAGTATGTCTTTATGTCTTCTTTAAAGCTCGGCTGAGGCAAGGTTCTTAACCACCTGCCTTACTTTCGACTCAGAACATCCAAATAGGCTTAAAACTGTCATGTCCTTGAGCATTTTAATGTACTCAGGTCTGTATGTGACAATGTAATAAATCCTGTAATAAAACCTAAAAATTAGAAGCCACCTGTATTTGGTCAGTCTAAGCAAAAGGGTAGGTTTTGTTCTCGTTTCCATTTAGTTCAATGGCAAAATGTAAGTCCTTGAAATCTTGAACAACTCCATACCCACGTGTGAAAATTTGTGTTTGAGCACTCACTTGCAAAGTTAAGTATTGCACACGACATGCTGTTCATCACTGAACTAATTCCACAGTCCATCTATGCACATCACTTCCCATGGCTTCAGTGGAAAATTTCGCACGTCAAGGCTCTGCATATTAAATCACCGAGAAAAATCCCAACCCAGAATGCTCTCCCACCCTGCTGTTTCTCCATCTGTCAATTATTTTCTTTCCATACTGGAAAAGAACATTACTGGACAAATTCATCTCTGGTGCAAAATAATTGAAGTGAAGGCTTAGTATCAGAAAATCAATGCCGTCATCAGAAAAAGCCATCGCATGGTTGTGTTTATCTGCTCTTCTCTACGAGTTTAATTGAACGACAAAAAGTAACTAAATTTTTAATGACTGCCACATTCCCCATGCCAGTCTGTCGTGTGACCTTCAGAAATTGAAAGCAAATGAATAATTGAAAGCAAACCTTCGATCATCCAAGTGCAGCTCAGCTATCACACCTCAGAATCCTGCTTCTCCCTGGTGGAAAAGTAATAATTCTCTTCGGTCACTTTTTTTATGAACTATTTAAATCATATCCCTTATAGTTCATAAAAATGTGTTTTCCTTCCACGCTTAAAAACAGAGCAAAACAATGCATTTAAGGCCAAATTCTCTGTTCTTCATGAGGGCAGAAGTCTGGATTATGTCAGTTTAATTACTCTGGATTTACTCTGGAGTAAATGAGAAAAGAATTTGGCTCTTCTGTTCATGGACTTTTGTTGACAGGCTCGCGAATCTGGGACGAGTAATGGAGATTTTGTTCAAGAACAGCTTCTTACCACAACAAGCTGTTTTTCCATAAACAGTATACGCAGAAGAACTAGAAAGCTATAAACCAGCCCTTATACTTGTTTAGCTAGCCATCTTTTTACCACAGTCAAGGCATCTTATCCCTTCCAAAGATGGTGTTAGAGACCAGACAAAGTCATTAGAAGCTCTAAGTTATTGTATTGCAACTATCAAGGTATTTTATAATGTACACACCACATATATGTGCACACCACAAATTACAGAATAAAATAAAAGGAATAAAATGAAATTGGATAGCAGCAGACGAAGCCCTGTTAAACGCATGTAGTTTTGCTGATCCAAGAGACTGAACTAAACTGAACATGAATACATCAAACAACATTGTGGCGTTTGCCAAATGAATAAACAAAAGTACTTAAAGCTGGACTTTGCAAGAACAGAGATCAACACCTGTTCAACCTTCAGGTGAGAGGGAATTCTGAGACCACATGCCGGCAATAGCCCCGTATCTACAGCCAGTAACTGGTACTGCTGGTACAGGGCTCAGATCACAAGATGAATGCATTGTATATTGGTCAGTGTGTATTCAAGAGCCTGGAGCATGTCAAATAGTGTTAGCAAGGTCTCCGAGTCCTCTTCAACATTTTTTCCTTTTTAATTTTATGCCCTGGTAATGGAGACCAGAACCATGATCGAAGAAAGCTTTAAATAGCACTCAGCCAGGAGCAAATCCATAGTCTATCTATTGCAATGACATGATTAAAACATGTTTTTGCTCTGTTGCCTTCTACTAGAGGGAATCAAAACTGCTCATCCATGTGTCATAGTCTATACGGTTGACAGGGACTTCGCTCCATTTGCAGAGGCCTGTGTTTTCGGTCAGGGTTCTCAACGCCTTGCTATCAGCATGATTTTTCCTTGGCCTTGTAGAGTGCATAGGGACAACAGAGAAGTCCTACCTTGCTTCATTGCTGTTACAGCTTGTTCCATACATCAGAGTATTTCTATTCCAAAAGTACCTCTACGCCTGGCCCTACAGACCTTATGGAGACTAACCTCCCACTAAGTTCAATGGGAGTTTTGCATAAGGCCAGCAGGAGATCACTTAGATGGTACGTGTGTGTCCGAGGCTGTTGATTCAGTTGAGTTAACAACAGATTGCATGCACATTTTTACATAGTCAATAAAAACCAATGCGCAAGCAGTAGCCAGACCATGCCTCGATGGCTTTTGGCATTACATTGACTTTCTAAAGGTTATGTTTGCTGCCATCATGTATTCCCACTGATCTATGGAAAGACTGTGTTTAGGCAACAGGCATAAGAAATTGGCTCCAACTCAGATGACGTGACATTCATAATATGTGCAAAGATAACTACCCAAAGACATCTTGCCCCTTGCCCCCTTCTCAAGTGAACAATTGCCTCTCTATTTGGAAAAAAGACATGCAGATGCAAGACTCGCCATGCACATGTATTCAAAAATCATTTTGAAAAAAATTCCCCTTGCTCTTCATTTTGCATCTGATTTTTGTTCAGTGTGAGTGGCCAGATGCTGTTGATATAGGTTTGGAACATTTTCTAGCGACAAAGCCAGGGCTGTATTTAACCTGTTAGAGGGACCTAAGCAAACAAACTTGTGGGCCCCCAGCTGAAGATGAAATTTTTATATTACTTTTTTACACTCAATAATTATAATATGTAAAATAAGCACAACTGGGCCCCTTCTTCACTTAGGGCCCTAGGCACATGCCTAGTTTGCCTATGCGTTAATCCGTCTCTGGATAGGGCTGTGCTGATGTTAAATACTGCACATGGCAGCTCACGCTACGGTCTGTCTTTGAACACTTGGGAGCATTTTGGAAGAAACCCCTGAGAAGCTCTTAGTTGAAAAAAAAACGTTCTCTGAATCCCTTCTTGGGTTCTCACTTTGTCTTCGAGATGTGTGGAGAAGAGTGGAGGCGGACAAGGAAAGAGCATACAGTTTATTCTCCCTGCTATTGAAGAGGAGAGTGAGTACTGCTGATTTAAAATAAGACCAAATTACTGCAAAACATGCAAGTGCTCATGCCAACAGGTCAGCAGCCAGCAAACAGATCATGCATAAAAAGTGGGTGCATCTGATTTCCTACAAGTGCTTTTTCAGGTAGGCCACAAGTGTCCTTAAGGTTGGAAGGCCCCTACGCAAGTCATTTCCCTGCAGTGTCTTGCTAGCTATGACCCACACGGGCCAAATAGTTGAAACTAGTCATTTAAACAGACCCTGTCACTGCCAGGCTTTGCCTTTAAAGCCTTTCCAGAGTGATGCTGTAACATGTGGCATCGCTAAAAGGCGCGGCCCTTTCTGTTGCTTTTTAACTGGGAGACAGATGACATTAGGCTGGATTCAAAAGCATTTTTAAAAAAGCAGATATTGCTCCGCTTTGAACCGGATGGGGGGTTTATTTATTTATTTATTTATACTGGGCAGCTGCAGAAGTAAACAGGGCACATGGATTTAAAGTATCACATGATTTCTATAGAGTGACTTTACTTACACTGCTATGTAGAGATTAAAAGGCAAGGGAAATATTTCCAGGATAATCAACTGATTACCATTATTTACACCCCAACATGGCATAAAGCAGTGCTATTATGCAGCACTTGCGTTACGTTAGTGAATTTTTCCATGCAGTTATTCTCCCCAATGTATTCCAGAGGGTGTCAAATTCTTTAGTTAGCTGACAAAACAAGAGCATTCATTTGGGGATGCTTATGCAAAGCATTTCTCTTGTCATTGGGGGGAGTAGTTAATGTAGAGGTTTTCCTTCTTGTTCCTTGTCTTGTTTTTCTTACTCATATTTGTATCCAATATGCAAGGGAAGCAACTCATTGAAAAGCAGCTCATTCTCAGGGAATAAGTTCCATTTATTGTGACTGGAGCAAAGAAGATGAAACGCCCGTGCAGAAATTCACACGCGTGCAACATGGGTTCAAGAAGGCAATGCCACACAAAGGACATTGGTGCTCAACAGAGTTATGTTAATGGAAACAGAGCGTCCGACTCCCTGTGGCACCCTGACAACCTCAGACTAAACACGGACTTGCATGTTCAGATGCAGCAAGTCAGCGTGGAGCCTCCGACACATATTTCTAACCCTAACTTGGTTTTCAGTTTAACTTTGCAGTTTGCCACAGAGTAATTAATCTTCTAAATATTAATTGAGCTTCTCAGATGTTTGCTATCATACAAGGCTCCAGACGCTCCCGAGAATGAGATTACAATGAATATTGGTATTTATCATGATCTCCTTCTCTCTCTTGGCAATTTCTTTTCCTGAGGCGAGCATCAGACAGGCCGTGCTTGCCATGCTTCGGTTCCAAGCGTACACGTATCACTGGGAATAAAAGCATGTCCTAGTTTAAACAACCACACATGCAAACCCAGCTGCAAGGAATAATGACACTCTTCCATTTAGGGAAAGAGCTTTCTACCTTCTCATCATTTGAAGAAATTTTGCATTCTGTATTTTCTGCTAATATATAAATAACCAAAATGCTTCCAGTGAGTCTCAGGGTTACAGCCTGGTTTGGATAAAGCATTACAAAACCATGTATTCCTATTAAAAACACAAGAAATGGGCAACAGGCAGTAATGCTTCCCATATGCTGTACAATGAACAGTCATTACAGCTTGATCCAGGCTACAAATTATAGGGCAGATCCTGCCAGAGGCTGAGTGACCTCCTCTCTCATTGACTTGAAATGAGAGAAGGTGGTACTCAGCACACCACAGAACCAGAGCCCCAAGCAAAGCTGATGATCTGCTGCTTCCACTGAAGTCAACAAAGCAAGATCAAACCCCAAGTCAGTCCTGGGGAGTTAGGTTAAGTCCTAAATGACCAGCTGGGGATCATCTATAGTTTTTAAGCTGGGCTATAAAGCTTGTATAGGATTTAGCCAAGAACACCTCTTTACTCCATAGGCTGGGCCCTCCGTGTAGTTGGGGCAGTCTTGTTTGCACGCATTAGGTCTGTTCCGCATTCACTGTGATTTATCTTGATTGAATGAAGCATTAATGAGATAATCAAAATGGATGCCGCTTTGTGGCTGTCTGGAATTACACAACTAGTTTGAAATGACTGCTGGAAAATGAGAACGGTGTAAAACTGTAAACATGGTGCCATATGGCTTACATGCACTTTCATGATCAATCAGCATCAAATGAGAACCAGAAATTATTATTAACGTTGAAATCAAGAGCAGACACCAAATGCGAGTACGTACTTACAACCTCTAGGCTAGGTCAGCACACAGAAACGATGCCAGAAAGCTCTGTTCAGCTGTTTGTGGAGGGACCCTTTAGTAAGAGCTTAGATTGGGGAAGGACTCCTATCTGCATCCTTTCAGAATGATTCCTTTTGTGAATGGCTTTGTGATTAAGGCATAAAGCAAAGGGATGAGAGAGAGGTTCTGTCATCTGTCACAGGGTATTTATTTAGTTTGGGGTAAGCCACACTATGTGCTTTGGTTTCCCCATTGGTAAAATGGGCTAAACGTTAGCTGGTTCACAAAGGCATGGGGAGGACCGATTCATTCACATTTATGAAGCAGTCACATGAAAGGCTCTGCTTATGGGCAGGGTGTTAAACTGCTGCTGTTGTTCAGTTTTTCCAGAGTTATGCAGGATATTTGAAGGCGGGAGGCCAAATTGCCTCTTCCTACAGGGAAACCCAGGGAACGGGCACAGGGTGAACAGGAACTCCCAGGGTTTTTCCTTCATTGCATTTTCCCAAGCAGTTTTGCTGCCTGGATGCGCCTGGCCCTCAGAACCATCCTGTTGTATTATATTCATATCACCTCCCAGGCTGCCAAACCAGCACACCACAAATTTCCCACGCAATCCTCATTGCAATAGGCCCGGCCAATCTCTGGCCCTCTCATGCTCTCCCCACTATTTGTTTGCTGGTTGGGGTGACTGCATTGCCCATGTGCTGGGTTCAGGTCCTTGTCTGAAACCGTATATTATGCTGGAGTGTGGAGCCCACAAATAACCCACTAAGTTCCCCAGTGGCCAGTCGCAGTTCTATGTCTTCCAGGAAAGCTGGCCTACCAACAGAGTAACCAAAAGTAGTTGGAAAACTGACTGGCAGCATTTACATTTACTGAATGCAACATGAGTTATGACTGCAGCTGGCATCCAAGGTCAGCTCTAAAATAAACCAGATGGACTTTAAAGCCATTCCACAAGCCTGCAAAAGCAAAGGAAGTCCTGGCATAATATTGGTATGGTCCTTGAAGTATGACAACAGGCATGAGTGTATTGGGCATCTTTTTGTTCCTGGGAGAAAAGTCACAGAGAACTACCTTCATACCTCTGAGGCTGATGATATGTGAAGGATTAGAAGAGACAGAGACAAAAAGAAGAACCACTTGCTCCTTAATATTCGGTCGGAGTTAGAGTCAAGGTGGGAGTAGGCCTGTAGGAGGAGCTGCCTCTTCTGTATACCACCTGTGGGATACCCATGAGATGCTCTTTCTTCTAAGCCAACACAGTGACCCTTGCTACAAATGCTAGAACAGAGCCTTCATAATTACCAACCCCAAATGATCAGCAGTCATTTTTCTTCTAGCTCTGAATCTTTAGGAGTCAGGCTTACAAGGTTTCTTCTTCAGTCATGCAAAACTAGAAGCTTTTCTTTCTTCCAGTGAAAGTTGAGCTTCTGGTACATCACCTAGCTCTAAGCAAAACACTAATGGCCATGAGAGTGTCCATAAGGTCACAAGAGCTAGCACTATAAAATTCACTGTCACCAACTGTGGATCTATGTGGTTCTCAACCTTGTTAGACTCAAGCAGCACCCGTTGGAAAACGCCGGTTCTTAGGTCACGTCTTTTTTGACTACAGAAAAATAATACAGCAATACTCATGTTGCAAAGAACCCAGCGCACAGCAGGTCAAAATGTTTTAACATCATGAATTCCTGTCAGAAATCTCTAGGTTTATCTCATGCATTATGTTTGTGAACCTAGCAGTGTTAACATTGCATGGCAACCTGTGGCACCCTTGAACGGATCTCGAGGCACCCTGACTGAGAATCGTTGTTCTACATTATGGTCTCATCCAATCTCCAATAAAATCAATGACAGCCTTCAATTTCAGTGGGCTCCAACTAAAATCGAAAGTGAGGTCCAAGTGATTTCAGCTGTGCAAAGACAACATAAATTATTCTAGCATATCACATAGTAATAGTGACTGATCTAGGGCCCAATGACCTCAATAGTAAGGAGAGCCAAGAGATAGCCATTTTTCTGCAAAACTTGGAAACTTTTACTTAGAAATGTCAAGTTTTATCAAAATTAGAATTCCTATTTATCCCTATTCAATAGGGATCCTGGCATTATGGGCAGAACTGTGCCCTAAAATAGACCGTCCTTATTTAACTCGGTAATGTCAGGATCGAAAAGCAGCATATGCGCTTTAATCATTTTGAACTAATCTAATCTATGGCCTTCTGATTTCTTCCTACCATGTGAGAAACTCCTTGATTTAACCTCCAATAGAACTGTTCTGGTAAGGTTACCAATTTGTTTTAATCCCCCATCCTCCCTCGCACAGCAAAATCATAATCTTGTGTCATTAAATTGGTAGTTCAGCAAAGTACTTAAGCTTGTCAGTAATCCCATGGAAGCCACTAAATATATGACAGAAAACAGAGATATGACTCGCATGCCTGACTGCCTCACTGAACATGGGTCCGAAATCCTTACATTTGGAAAAACACAATGGTGTTCAACCACTGATTTTAAAAGGACACTGTCAGAGTTTTATATTAAAACATCACTGCCAAGAAAGCTCCATGGGCTGGATTCTGATACCTGTGTTCTTACTGAATAAGACCAAGGGTCTTTTTCATCTGTGCCTAAAAGCTGGCTTCACTGGATTTTTTAAAGTTATGAAAATATTTCTATTAAGTAACTTTGGAGCTTAGAATGGGAAGGGACCTCCCTGGGTCACTGCGTCTGATCCTCAGTTATTGCAGGCAACCATGTCATATAATCCCTTTCATAAATATATCAAACTATTTTAAAACCAATTAGGGTTTTTGCCCCCCCTTGCCCATAATGTTCTAGACCCTCACTCCTCCGGTTAAACTCCTTCTAATGTCCAACCTAAATTTATTCATGGCTTGTCGAGACACATTTATTCTTGTGCCAACCTTATATTGGCTTCCAGCGCTCCTTTCTGTAGAGCGTATTGTGGCAGCAGTGCCTAGCCCTCTTGTGTGTTGAGAAAACACTTGGACTACTTCTAAATTCTCATTTCAACAATCCCTTTAAATGCTCAGTCAAACTGGAAAACGTAAAGAGACTTAGAGAAACAACATACGTGTGTGAGTTATGCCTTTAAGGGGGTGGAAAAAGTGCCCAGCATTTACTCTGGCAAAACGCCTGTTTTGGAGTTCAATGAATCATGACTTTTTTGCACTGCTGAAAGAAAGGTTTACATGTTCTACACATCTTGCTATTAGAGTACAAGACACATCCAAGTTCTCCAATAGTCAGGAGACAGCACATGTGCTAAACACGGGAGAATTCAGCTTTCCACAGGTTGTGTCAAAAAGTACTAATGTAATTCTGATTTGATTACCAAAACATTAAATCCAAGAATAGATAGACAAAGATCACTCTTTTCTTTACTGATGTTGTATATGAAGAATAAAATTATCACCCCTTTCAGGCTGTTAGCAGAATTAATTTAGATCATGCAGGCATGTTTTTAAGCACAGACCCAGATGTTCTTCTTGTCTAGGTACAGTCTCTTGGCTGAAGTCACTTTTCACAGGTAAGAGTCTGGTGCATTACCCAGTGACATCAAAGAGAAAATTTGCATTGATTTTTAGTATCCATTGGGCTGGTCCTTAATGGGGAAGGAAAAAAAAGTGACCTATCACTTGGAAGAATAAGCTTTCACCTGGGAGAAGAAAAAGGGAATATAAAAAGTACATGCAGTACCTTCAACAATCTACCATGTATATGTAAGGGGTCATTTGTGCCTATTCCTGCTGGTAGGGTGTACATCACAGCGTCTTTACCTGTTCCCTAAGCTCTTATAACAATCATGAGAGCCAGAGTGTCTTGGAAACCAGTTGCTATCACAGAGTCTTATTGCAGCTTGCATTTTCATGGGACTCTCAGGAGAGTTAGGAGATGCCAATGTAGAGCCATGCTTTGCAAGAAACCCCACATGAGCTGGCATGGATCCCACTGAGATCAGTGGAGCTGTGGCTTTTTTAGCTGAGGCTGGATAAAGACCCATGGGAAAAGTCTGATTCATGCCAAGATTGAGGTAGCACTGGGGAAAGATCTGACAGCAAGGACGAGAGACGCAAGATTCCAGATTTAATGCCTGGAGCAAGCATAGGTGGGGGGCAGTGGAAAAATGGAGAGTAATTTCTTCCCTCTTGTCTAGCACAGGTGTTAAAACGCTGAGCTGAAAATAGGTCTCAGGGGGGCTCTTTAACTGAAAAAATTTCAAAGGCTTGTAATGCTCTATGGAAAACTCAAGGGTGGGGGAGGGCAAAGGTCACGGATGTCACCCAGAAGGCTAGGGGAC
This sequence comes from Crocodylus porosus, assembly GCF_001723895.1. Taxonomy (NCBI): domain Eukaryota; kingdom Metazoa; phylum Chordata; order Crocodylia; family Crocodylidae; genus Crocodylus; species Crocodylus porosus. Next base: position 11,084,091 of record NW_017728917.1, read on the forward strand.
AGATTTGTTTTTCCATCAGAAGTTGACAGGTGAACCACATACATCACATCTGACAGCTACAGAGACCTGACAAAACGTCAGGGATCTGCACCCTGGTCGACTTTATCCATCACTCGCTCCTGTCTCCACCCCCCGCTTCAACGTTTTTCTAGTCGGGGCTTTTCCATTCAGACGGGTTGACAGTGAAAAACCAAACAAATAAGGAGCAAAGCGAAGTCGCCAAGGGCTGCGAGAGACAAAAATGCAGGCTGTTATGAAACACGCAGAGAATATGGGAACAGTTCCTGCGCCGTGTTTGGATTAGAAACAGCCCCCAAAAAATTCACACCTGGGCTGGGAAGGCTGCCTAAAAAAGCCCAGCCAAGTATTTGAAACAAACACATTTTCATACTTTTTAACCCCAAGGCATTTGAATGTCTATTGCCAAGACAGAATGTCAAAACAGGGGGAGAAAGAACAAACAAAGCAACTATAAGCCGCGTCGTGCTTGCCTTCTTCAGGTGAGGAGCTGCACAGGGCCAAATTCAGTGGGTCCTACATGACAGAGTCTAGAAACATGTGTATAAGGGTAACAGATGATTCGCTAAGGACTCTGAATACACCCTTCTGATTTAACCAGTATAATTTTTAAATGGTGAAATTCGTTCCTTGATAGGAGTGTAGGTTGTAGCCATGTTGCTTTAAGGACATCAGCAGACAAGGGTCTTTGGGTAAATCCAATATCTTGTATTAGATCAACTCAAATAATTGGAAAAATTCTTCTTTGCAAGCTTTCGGGTGTATATACCCTTCATCAGGCTGAGGAAGCATCTGCAGTCGGTGTGTGCTCTCCTGGACCTGTGCTGACCACTTGAATCCCATTTACCTGCTCACAGCTAGGAAATAAATGCCTTGCTCCACTTTACACTGCAGCATGTCTTCCAACATGAGCAAGACTTGGCCTAGTTGTGATTTAGAAAAAGCTGGAGAGGGGAAAAAAATGATGGTGATCTTTGGAAAGGCCGAATGGGCGTCATCCAAATAGCCTCAGTAAAGCATCTCCCAGATGAAATGCAAGAGTTTTCTGCCAGGGATGTATTTGGTAGCTGTGTTGACCTGAGATGAAAAGAAATGCAAAAATCTAGAACTCTTGGTTCAGAGATGATACCTTTGATTAGACCAGCTAACAAGAATTGCTATTTTTAAGTTGGTCTAATCAAAGGTATCATCTTTGAACCAAGAGTGCTAGATTTTTGCAGAGCTTTGTGCTGGTACTCGGGGCCCGCTCTCTAAGAAACATCTTCCCCAACTTCCAGTAGAGCTAAAACTGGGGCACAGATAAGACGGGAGTGAACTGGGCAGCAAGGTTTGGTTTGCAGGGAAGAATCTCTATGCACTTTCTGCAGCAAAGTTTGACAGTAGCCTAGTAACTCAGTGTGACCAAAATATTGATTGGGTTTCCAGCCTTGCAAAGTCTGCTTACTGCATAGAGACAGTTTGTATCAACAAACAAATCACCCCCTTGCTGCTGCTCTCTGTTTAGTTAAGCGCATCCTTTCTGAAAGAAATAGAAAGGTAATTACTTGGCTATTTATAGAACAATTTACAACCTGATGCACAGCAAACAACCCATTTGTCCTTTGCAGGGATCTGCAAATGACTGAACCGTATTTTTAAATTCCTGCTCTCACAAATGCATGGCTGAGTTTGTAATGGCTGTTTCTGCCAAGTGGTAGCCAGACACCGGAGCAGACACAGACAATTAGCTGGGTCCTACATCGGATGGCTGGGCTTTCTGTGTGGTCCTGTTCTTCAAAGCAGCTGAGCCTCGAACCGGGACCCATATGGTGCTTTGGAAATAGCAAGACGTGGTTTGTCAAAAATGGAGCCTCCCCACTGGCCAAGCCATTGGCCACGGGGCTGAGCCAAAAGCTGCTCTTAGCATTTTCTTCCCTGTTTGGGAAACGTGCAAGAGAGCCAGCCTTGCCCTCCCTGCCAACTCTTGGGCTTGCCAGCTAGTGGTCAGACATGAGTAGGCTCAGCCAGTTAACCGTGTTCCCCATCTATTGGCAGCATGTGCATCTCCTGCTGAGACTTGAACAGAGCTTCCTGTGGTCTGCGAGCCATCAGCTCTGGCAGGTAAAACCAAGAGGAAAGCTACTGCCTACTAAACTGAGCAGCTGAGCTGTGCTAAACTAGTCTTAGTTGGACATGACTCTTTGGACACAGCATTCTGGGGTGGAGGGGTTTTGCTACATGGCTTTGCAGGTAGCAGAACTGCCAGGTTTCTTACCAGACTGGGCATCGTGGCCGGCTGTCTTTGGCCAGAGGCAAGCAATGAAAAGTATGAAAGATAACAATAGGCAAAGTCCTCTGGAATATGGTGTTAGACATACATTGGTTTTAAGGCCCAAGGCAATCATCATCATCTGTACTGACCTCCTGGATAATATCTCCTAGACTTCATCAAATTAATTCACATTCCCACAACAGCTATTAGGCTTAGGAATATAGGACAAAAAGGGGCATCACCAGATCCTGAGTCCAGCCACCAGCTGTCTTAGGAAACCATGTCAAGTGATCCCTCTCATAAAGCAATCAAACTCAGTCTTACAATTAGCTGGGTTTTTTACCTCTTCTTTTTCCTACTGAAGTTGAACTAGGCCTTATCTTTCATGTACCAAAGATTGGTCAGATGAGTTCTCAGTTTCTAAGAACATTTATGCATTTTCATATATTTTTGCACCATGTGCCTTAGAAACCTAAATCCTATTTTCAGCAGAGATTTAGGCCGTTCTAACCCCTGAAATTTAGGCTCTTAAACTGCTGCTGAGAGTGGAACGTAGGCAGGTTTCTGAAAATACGAGCCTGATTGCAAAGCCCTTGGGAAACAGAGTCTTGCTCATCTCAAATGATCCCGTCACATGATCTTGTGATGTGCACTAGAGATTCATAGTTGTCAGGGGCTGAAAGACACCTTACAGATCATCGGCAGGAAAGATCACTGGGATCAGATGACCCCAGCAAGATGGGCATGATGACCCCAGCAAGATTGCCCATTTCTCAGTCTGAGGCACCAACCACTACTTTAAAAAGCCAAATATGATAGTGACAGCTTTACTGCAAAGGTTTTAGGTGTACCTGGAGAGAAGTTAACAAAAAATTAAATACTTGGTGTATATAATCTGACTTCCAGAAGAAGCAACGGGAGACGTTTCACTGGTGTCAGTTGTCGTTTGGAGCTGTAATGAGATAAGAATCTCCCCCACAGATTCCCAGAGAAAGTTTTGACAGAAGTAAGTATCTCCTGGATGATCTGGAGAGAGGCAGGAATTTGCTGGGGATAATCCCCTCTTTACATATTTTGTTTTTTTGGTTGAGAGCCTTGGCCCAAGCTGGCCAAGTTAGGGAGCACCAAGACCAATAAGCACTTTTATTTCCTTTAAAAATTAGAAGCCTTGCCGCTCAGCCAAAATTGGGTTGGGTGCCTGAAAGACATCACCCCATCTAGGTGCGATCTCCTTACAATGGAGACCAGCAGGCACTTTTCCCCACCGACGTAATTCTTCTGCTGAGTCTTTCAGAGAGTGGATTTTGCCTATAAGCTCAAACTGAATTTTTTCCAGGGGAGATGATGATTTAAGATTGCCCACAGTTGGTGAGCTTCATCCAGTTGATTTAAACGTTCCCATGCTGACATCTCTAACAGCTGGCATGCCACTCCATGCTGTTGGTGGCAACAAAAGTAATAGGAGACCTGTTGGTCTCGGTGCCAACATACACATGGTAATCTGCACCTGTATCAATAACAGTGCCCCAGACACTTGTGGCACCCACGGAAAGGCCACAACACCCGACATCTGCTCTTTCCCCTCCGTCTATGTAGGGGCTGAAATCAGCCTGGGTGTTTGTAAGTGCTACACCCGCACTGGAGTCTCAGCAAATCTGCCGGTGTCTGGGCTTCCAAGAGAATAAACAGAAGAGAGGATTAACAGCCTCTACCAGGCAAAACAACTGAGGATCCTTGGCCTAGACAAGAAAACCCCTCCTGCTTGTTGAGGCAGAGCTCGTCTCGTATTCAACGTGGCAGAGAAACGAGGCCTCGTTACAGAGCGGAGGCAAGAGCATGAGGTCTCGTCAGCCTGGGAATGGATGTCATGTTGGACACTCATTAAGAGTCAGGCCATTCGATGAATCCCCCTGAAGACATGCCTCACAGGGCAGGGATTTTTGTAGCAGGGTGTATTGTAAAGTTTTGCCTTGATCTCCGGAGGTGATAATAAAGGAAGTTTCCAAAGATGCATAAGCAAAAAATCCCCCTGTTATCTCACCCTCAGCAATGCACTTTCCCTCCATGACTGGCATTTCAAAAAGCAGCTTTGATAAACAGGGGGGGGGGTTGTTAAACAATCCTCTCTTGCTCACTTCCCCACATTATGCCCTGCCTTCTGTCTCTCATCCATAAGGTACATCAATGGAGCTCCAGGCTTGGGGGATAGAGGTTGGAAATCATAACTAGGTGTTTGCAAAACTTTCCGAGTTTGGGAGTATCCTCTTCAAGTCACTGCTGCCAGGTTTATGACAACTAGCCAGACAAAACCTAGGGGAAATCTATGGGAGTCTGTCCTGAACACCACTCATGCATGTAGAAGTACCAGTGTGGTCCAGCGTTTGAGAAATGGGCGGCAGCTCAGGAGACCTGGACTCTACCTTATTGCCAGATCTGTGATTCTGGGCAAACCATTTTAGTTCTCTTTCCCCTCTTGCCCTTTGTATTGAGATCCAGCTTTTCAAGGCAGAGGCTTACTTTGATAGTGCTTTACACAATGGGGACATGATCTCATTTGGGCTTTAAAGTGCTGCTACGGTACAAAGTATAATAAGAGAAAAAAAATGAAATAAAAGAAGATAATCACTAGTTATAAACTCC
>NW_017728917.1:11089099-11098225 GCF_001723895.1 Crocodylus porosus
CCTTGCCCCCCATGCATCTGTCCAAAGTACAATTAAGGGAAGAGAAGTAATCAACAAGGGAAGAGGATAATGGGACATAACATGGATTTTCCAACGCTCATAAAGCACAACTGCTAATGCAGTCATTAGGGCCCAAATTTGGGGTGTGGATTAAAATAGACACTTCAGGAACAAGGACCCGTATTCTGCAGCGCATTAATGCTGCATGTCCCTTTATCCTTTTTGGTTTGCATAACTAACTGCAGTTTTTGTAGTTTCTCATTCAGTTATGAACTGTAAAGAGTTTATGAATAGGTGGCAATACTGGAACTAAACCCTTCCTGGATTTACAGTGGAAATTCTCCAAGAAAGGACAGATGGGATTTCATAGCATCTATGTAATATTTATAGGCATATTTAAAGTCTAGTATTAATACATAGGTATGCTTGCAGACATTCTTAATGTGCAAAAGTTACTTGAAGGGGGAAGGGGAGGTGTTTGAGGGATCTAAAGAGGCTTTAAGGAAGTTGAAATACATGAGCTAGATACCCTAAACAGACCAGATGTTCTGCTTTTGGGAAGATTTAGCTATAAAAGTGTTATCTCATTTGAGTCTCTGTGAAGGCTTGGTATCTGGGACCTCAGGATCTCAATTGCACTATGCTGAAGTAAGCTCTACTAGCCTGAATTGCCTGTCAGTGATTACTAAGCCAGATCCAGATCATTTCCCACATTGTTGCACATGAATTTCAAATTCAGTTTCTACAAGTACTCATATAAGTAACGTTCTGGCATGGATGTCTGCAAGCATTCCTGCCTGCAAAACCTGATGGGATTATACTCAGTGGGAAGCTAATAAAAAAGGTACCAGCATGGCTAAGGCAAATTCATTGAAATAGCTAAGTGAATGTTCACAAACTCTTCAAGATATTTTTAAAAATTTTTAAATGATAATTTAAAAAAATTAATTTTTTTTTTCAAAAATATTGTTGGTCTAATAAAGATATTATCTCTACTATGAGCCCTGATTGCCACAAACCCTTCAGGCATTCAGCCCTCTCTTCTCCTTGGATGCATTTCTTTCTTAGTCTATAGTGCAGCTACCCACCTAGAACCGGGCCAGGAGGAAGCTAGCAGATATTGTTTAAAAGGTATCCATCATCCAAATGTTAATTAGGACAAACACAAACTTGTCTTCAGTGCACAGCAACACTTAATGCAGTCTCAAACAAAAGCTGAGTATTATTTTCCAGTCACCCTGGCCACACAACTTGATCCTGCAATCCAAAATACAAGAAAACATACCAGTGGAGTCCAAGTAATTTCATAGCTACTACCCCTCACCCTATGTAGTTAGGAACTGATAGGGAGCTTGAGGGATCACTAGTCTATTAAGTAATAAGAGACTTTGTGAAAACTAATTACAGCTGCATTTCTAGAACATTGGAATGGGACTTTGCAGACTGTGGGTGTATTCCCAGCTCTGCCTCCGAGCTACTTTATAACCTTTGGCAAGTCACTTCATCTCTTCCATTTGTCTGCTTTGCCTTGCTCATTTCAACTGTACCTTTCCTAAACAGGATCATCCTTCACTATGCCAGTGTTGGATGGAGCAAGGATCCTACTTTGTTTGTGCAGAGCCTGAAAGTAATTAATACTTTTCCTATCAGCATATATTTTAGCTACACTTAGTATACTTCTATTTTTATCCTCGGGACCATTTCAACCCTTGAATTTTAAGGGAACAACAGAGTGCAAACAGCTAACTTTCTTACCAGCCAGTCTGATTATTATTATAGATCATCACTAAGTAATGAGCTCTAGTGATATAAATATAAAATGCTGTCTCTGGTGAAACCGAGAATAAAATCCATCAAAGCGCACTGTGAAAGTCAAATGGTCCATCTATCCAGTACTTCATGGCTCTGGGACTGCTGGGCTCTTGGATCCAGCTTTTTGGAGTAAGGCTGTTAACATTTCAGTCAATAAATCCCTTATTTCTGAAAGATGCTGGATCAGGCCAGATCACATCCAGTCTGACTCATGTGAGGTTAAAAAAGTCCTTTTACTAAAAATTGATGGGGTTTTGCTTTGTACCTTGGGAGAGACAACCCAACCCTGAATGGTTGACTTAACCAGGGAGCCTACACACTTCATGACTTGACTCCAGTAGGTGTTTGATAAGATGTGCACACTTGGTCCCAGAATGGATACTTAGCAATAATCACTACCACTTACGTAGTGCTTTTCATACCTAGGTTGCAAAGTGAGGTCAGCATAACCATCCTCATTATACGGAGGATAAACTGAGGTAGCAAAAGGGAAAATGAGACTTAGCGCTGCTAAAGTAATACAGTAACAAAGAGGGAAAAAAACCTTATAGGTTTTCTTTGTTTGTTTGTTAATGTATTTTTCTCTTGGTTAATGCCTTGGTTAACATCATTAACATTGTTCTAAAAGACTCATTTGGCCAATGAAATATTTGATGGCAAATCTCTCAGGTTCACAAGGACTTTGGGTCAAGAAGAACTAAAGGAACCAATTCCCCTCCCTTTTCAAGAGGCTAAGGACGAAAGCAATAAAAAGACATTTTGTAAGAGACAGCTTTTATCTATATTCGGAGAATTAAAATCTACCATCAGCTTTGCCCTTTAGTCCTGAGTTGTAGCACACAAACAGGGTGATGTTGAGGAAAACTTATCAAGCTGCTCCTTTCTTTTGATAATAAGCCGAAGATTTTAGCTTGGCATCTTTCACAATCATCTTTAATAACCGTTGGGCCTTCACGGGGCATTGCAAAAGAACCCATGTTCACATCAAAACTAATTAAGGGCTCTTCTTGTTATTTTTTTTTAAATTTTTATTATTCTTTCTGACCTGATCCTCCTTGGCCTAAGAAAAGACAAATAGTCACCGCACACGCACAACAAGACAAAGCTGCACAAAAGTTGTCCGGCAGCTTTGTGTCATACAGAGGCACCCTCGCATTGTCAGGACATGAAAGAGAGTGCCATTAAATAATATTTGGCTGGAGGATTGTGTCACATGAAGTAAACATCATCTGCTGCCCTGATGGCTTGCTTTGGGTTGGAAAACAACTTAAGCTGCCAAGGCACCCAAGCCGGTTCTCAAATCAGTCCCCTGCCAAAAGGCTTGGAACGGAGCTTTTACTGCTTCACGCTCAGATCAAACCTTTTAAGAAAACGAACTCTGCTGGAAATGTCAAACTCTTAACCGTGGGCTGGATTTAGAGAGGTTCCCAGCAGCCTTGAGTGCCAGCCAAGGCAGAGCGATGTGTAGAGCCTACCTAGACCCCAGCTCAGAAGAAGTTGCAACAGTTGTGGTACCTGAGCAAGATAGTGTACCAATAGCAGTGACATTATGGTATCACATGAAGAGCTTTGGCCACTAAGTACAGCATCTGAGCCTTTAGTGGGCTGGGGTAGCTCACACCTGTGGGGTCGCATTGCTATCATCACCTGGGCTAACGAGATGGAAGCTCACTCGGGTACGTTGACATGAGTTGCAGCTGCATTTATTGCAGTGGCGACATATCTGTACGCATCCCTATCTAGAAAGTGCTCCATTCCTTCCAATAGTATTAGTTTATATGGCATACATCTTAAAAGGATTAACCAATCTGGATTGGATCCTCTAAATGGTTTTGTAATCCAAACAGGCATGTGGTTTTCACCAGAAAAGGCTCTTGCTGCTACTTCAAATGGGCTTGTATAGGAATATGATTATGTGGAATGAAAACTGGCTAGAGGACCATAAAGTGAAACATGGTAATGCTGGTCATAGGCCCTCAAAGAGAAGCATAGCGGGTGTCTGAATGAAATTGGACCTGCCTGGTAAGCACCAAGTACTTGAAATACAGGTACTGCAGCTCAAGGCCACCTCTGACAGTGGGAGGACATGCCTGGAGGTAAAGACACAGGACCCGATCCCTCCTAAGGTCCAGGAGGGAGAGAAGTTCAGCTAGCCCTGTGTTGTGACATGTTAGCAAAGTCTGGTTACGGTGGCGGATTTCTGGGATGTGACAACAGGAAAAATGAGTGGTGCAGAAAGAAAAGAAAAACTACCAAATGAAAAGCCATCTTGTGTTCATACAAAGAGGCAGAAAAAGTGAGTTGTGAACAGTTTAAGGAAGATCACTGAAGAGATATGCCAAGTAAGACTAACAGAATCAGAGCTGGAAGGAACCTCAAGGATCATCTAGCTGCACAACTCCCTGTAGAGATGCAGGATTTGCTAGTCCTAAACCATCCCGGACACCAATAAAACCTCTTCTTGAAAACCTCCAACAAAGGAGATTCCAGCTAGCAATCAGTTGGGAATCCCTTCCCCCCCCCAGATAAGATCTAAATATCTAGAGCTCAGTCTACCTTGCTGCAGTTTAAGCCTATTGCCAGGTGTCCTAGCCCCAACCAAAATATTTTGTCAAAATTTTCTTTTTGCTCAAAAAACCATTTATTGGAAGTGCCTCAGCTGTCATGTAAAGAAACATCACAAATCTACCTCAATTTTTTTCAGGTAAAAGGCCTTGAAGCTTAGAGTCCATTTGCAAATTTCCCCATGAGAATTTCATTTTTGTGGTCCATCAAAGTCTTAATGATCACTTAACGAAGACATTTCCAAGTTCTAATAAATGATGTTCTCATGAGGAGTGAAGGGAAAACAAATGAAAATGAAGCAGGGTAAAAAGCAGAATGAATGACATTTCATTGCCATCCCTGATAAAAATGAAAGGACAATTAGAGCACAGTGTTGGCATGTGGCAGAAATGGGATAAAAACGCCTCTTTTCACCATAACAAACCTTTCTACAGGAGGAAAAAAGGAGCAGAATTAAAAATGGGAGAGTCCAAATGATCCTAAAACTATTTGGCTAATTTTCTGTTCATGGTCCCAGGTAAGAAAAGCTATTAAACACTTTGGGAATACAAAGAGAGGATTGTATATGGGACTTGACAAACACATGATAGGCATTAGTAATGGAAATACAAATCGTCTCAGTTCGACAGACATGCCACAGGAAGGGGCCATGTTATTACTATCTGGAAAAGAGAGAGAAGGAAAATTGAAAGACAAGCAAAGGAAGCCATCTGTAGAGTAGCAGGACAGGAAAATCTTTTAAATTAGACACGGGCCAAATTCCAGGTGCCTTTGAACCTTGAGCTGGTTTCAAAGGCTAGTAGGTAGTTTGGGCATTTCTCAGTAAAAGGCTTACTTAGGCCAGGTTTACACTACAGCATATTTCCAGCCAGGTACAAACATGGAGAAAAAATACATCCCTAACTGATACAGCGATGCCAGGAAAACCCTCCCTGTAGATACTCTCAGGCAGGAGTCCATTTGTTAGTATGCGTGTTATCTGGGGAGGTGGTTTCAGTACACCGAGCCAGGCACTTCTCTGGCTGATATCAGCTTCCTTCACCATTATGGAAGTACCACCCTGGTTACACTGTCAGAGCCGTCCCAGCATAGAGCGAACCATCGAAAGATCTTGCTGGTCTTGAAAGATCCTATCAGCCTGATGCTTCCTATACAGATAGGGCCAGCTCCCAGGTACAATAAGCCCGTGGGAATCTTTCCATCGCTTTCCGCAGTTATTGGACAAAGTCCGTGGCCGACCATTAAAACCACTAACTGAACCTAGTGTACATTGCTCTCTACCTACACTAAGCAATGCAGTTTGGACGGTGTTTAAGCATGGCTGTTGCTCACACAACTTCACCCCTACTAGGGCTGCAACCCGACAGCGTAGAACAACTCCAAAAGGTGAAAATAATCTCTTGAAACTACTCGTAGTATCGTGCAAGTCCTGCAGATCTACTGATGCCAATTTTCGGCAGAGGTGGTAGCACTGCTTACTGGTCATGATTTCTACAGCAAGAAGCTGTTCTGAGTGGCTTTGGCTAAACTTTAGCAGTTTAGGCTGACATTTTCCATGCTGAGGCAGACTTTTCTTTTGGGTGCGGCGGGGTTGGGAGTTTCCACTCAAAGGATTCAAAGGTTTCTTAGAAGGAGAGAGGCCCAGGCCACTTCCATTTTTTGAGGCTCCCAGTATATTAAAAAAATATTAATTCATAGTGCACTACAGGCAGTGTGGCCCAGTAATGGGACACGAGTTTAAAGTTGTACGATGAACATCTTCTTCTTTCAATCCTGTCAGTGTATCTCTGTGTCTGTATGTGTAACCTCATTTGGAGATAACGTCAAAAGTCATTATAAATTTGAGGCCCTCCATGAATGAGAGGCCCGGGCCAAATGGCCCTCCTGGCCCACCCTGTGATAGGCCCTGCTAAGAAACTTTGTCCATGCTTAGAAGGGAAAGGAAGAAAGAAAAAGAAAGGAAAGGGGAAGAACCCTTATAACTGTTTTGAAGAGCAAATCTATCTTTTCCTTGCCATGGAGCAGAGATTGGAAGCTTGGCAGAAAAAGGGACAGCCACTGTGGTGACAAAGAAGTGCCACTGGCTTTACCAAAGGTCACAAGTTGCTTATGTTCAGCAAAAATTTGTTTGGCAGCCAAATTCCCCCAAGATTGCAGTTGCCCCGAATCACTTCAATCCCCTGCTAATGGGATGATGCATGGTTATTTCCAACTGAGCACGCTCCAGCACAGGAACTCATGGGACTGAACGGGACATTATATCCAAACACCAGGGCCCCTGCATGTAACAAGGGTATATGCATGCTACACAGAGCTTCATGGATTTGTTGATGTTTTGTCTATGTAGAGTTGCTTCCCAAAGACCAACTTAATACAATAAATCGAATACTCTTGCACCAGAGGTATTTTCTAAGCAGGATAGCTCAAAGGTGCAGCTGTGATTACTTCATTCACTGATTTGGGCTAGAAACGCATATCCCATAATTCCAAAACAAGAGATTTTGACATCAGAGATTACACAGAGAGAACCACAAATATCAGCGAAAGGTGTCGCCAAACAGCAGAGGGGAAAAGTGGTTAACAGCAGCTAGACCCCCAACTATTATGTTAACGGGCTCTTAAAGATTTAACTGAAGAAGTACATAAAACCCCGAGACGTGCATAATTTCTGGAGCTGACACAAATCACAAATGTACTTAAAAGATTAGAAACTGCTTTGGAGTGGGAGAGATGGATATGCCAACTGCCTTTGGTGAAATCCAGCATGTCATCTTTCAGACTAGAAAACAGGTCTCCAAAACACAGGATAGAAAGCACAGTGAAATATTGCTGAGTCAAATTGTATAAGATATTATACGCTATAACAAGATATTATAGACTGAAATTATTACAAAGATTGTAGCACTTTTACAAAACAAGCCACTTTTAGTACTTACGACAGGCAAGTGTCATAAATATACTATTTCAGAATATTTTTAGACACTACTCCATGAGAACAGCCCACACATGTACATATACGTGAAGTATGTAGAATGGGAACAACTTCTGGTGCTGAGCTTGCCTAGTACCCAAAGGATCAAATCCTACCCCACTGAAAGAAATGAGAAAACCTCCATTCCTTTCACCAAGACATTTTTTATGGGCATATAATTGGGGCCTGCAGGGCACTTACATGCACTCAACACTTTAAGCATAAAGAGCGCTAGTGAACAAAATCAGGACTAATCACATGATCAAACACAAACGTTTTGCTCTGTTGGAGCCTGAAAGAGATTAAAAATAAGCTCTTGCTTTCTACAAAACAGCACTGCTGCTGTCTCACGTGCTGCGTGATGAAACAATTCAAGTTACTGAGAGCACTGGGACGTTTGAAAACAAATTAAAAAGCCCTATGAAAATATGGCAAACACATGAAGAAAGCTGCTGACTGCTTTTCATAAAAAAGTTTCTGTTCTATCTTTGCAAGTGAAGATATTTATGGTGTCTGCAGTGTCATTCCAGATTTGCCATGCTCCATTAAATATCCACCTGGATATTGCATCATTTAACTACTGGAATGTCTAAGCCTTTCTGCTCCTAGTAAAGGAGCAACTATGGGCTGCAGAAAGGATAAGTGCTTTATTATACATTTAACAAATAAATCATATGTGCACCCGATAATAAAGCTCTTTTCCATTGTAGCCAACCAACAGCAACATGTATTTTTTCACTTTTTACTGATCATGATGAGAATGGGAGCATATGCTACATAACACCGTCATTCAGGCCTTGCCTGGAGTTTGTTATTCCTACCCAGATTTCAGCACTTTGCGAGATCCCCATTGGAGACAGGGCCCTTTTCAGGGTAGGCCTGGTACTAAAACATAGGAGGAGACGTCTTTGCCCCGTGTGACCTTGCCATCTAAAGGGACAAGTGAGAGCCCTGTGGGTAGAAATCACTTTGCTTTGAACATGAGGCAACATGCTTTGCTTTGTGCATTTCTACCAGGAAACACTCGTTTGGCCAAAATGGCATAAAACCATGGTAGGCTGGTGGGCTGACAGTCAGTTGTAAAAGTGGAAAAACTGAGAAATATTTAGTGCATGAACTGTCAAAACAAAATAAAGCTTTCACCTCTTACGTCTCCTAGGAAGCTTGCATGTCACAGATATCTCTGCTTTGCATTTCTGTAGCTGTGTTTTGGCAGATTCATGCAACCATTTGACAATTACATAAAAAAGCACCTTTGATACTTCATATATCTGCTTGGGGAAAGTCTGATTCAATTTACCCACAAGCAGATGTTCTGGGGTATGTCCAATTCTCTCCCTTCCCCCATCCCCTCCCTTTTGACATGGACCACTTAATGCTATATTCATGATGCAAAATTCAGCCCACATGTACTTTAGTAGAAGTGGTTTGTGATTACAAGACCTTTGCTTGGTTCCACTGATGCCAGAAGACTCGGGGTATATAAAACAGTAAAAGGAAAGGGTCAGATCTGCACCCTCAGGCGTTGTAGGATGATTGGCCTGAAAACCCCAAAGCACCTAGGATAATCATAAAACACAATAAGCCTGAACTGGAAGATGGACGTGAACTTCTGCTGAAGAAACTTGGATTCCCTACCTTTTCCCTCACTGTCCATCCAGTTTAATTTCCTCCTATTTTGTCTTCTTGGTGGCTCCATTCAAGTATTACAGCCATAACACAGACAAGTGCAAGGTGATGCACCTTAGGAGGAACAACCGGCACCATACCTACAGGTT
>NW_017728917.1:11098661-11113862 GCF_001723895.1 Crocodylus porosus
GTCAGGGCGGCTAGGGCCTGGAACCAACTTCCAAGAGAAGTGGTGCAGGCTCCAGGGGTGTTTAAGAGGAGGCTGGATGAACACCTTGCTGGGGTCATCTGAGCCCAGTACTCTTTCCTGCCATGGCAGGGGGTCGGACTACATGATCTGCTCAGGTCCCTTCCGACCCTACAAAGTATGAAACAGATCTTTTGGGGGCTTTACAAACATGCATCATCATCAGAGCAGCAATATCCTTTTGCTGGACACAAGGGGTCTCGTGTGCCAGGGTGTCCTTTCCCATTAAAGGCTTTATTATTTAAATGCCCATGATAATTCATAAAGAACCTAGTCCACAGCCTACTGCCATAAATGGGACTTGCCTTTGTACTTCAGTGGGCTTTGGACTGGATCCCAAATCTCTTTTGTTTCTTCTAGTAGGCCTTTCATGTGGAAGGCCTACACCCTCCTCGTCAGATACCAGAAGCCCTGGGGAAAGAAAAAAGAAAACAAAACAAGATAAAGTGCCTTTATGGAGCCGAACAATTTTATCAGACCATTTCCTGCCCCAGGAGCTTGGTCTTTCCCAAAGCCTGGAATAACCAACCAGTGAGGTATTTACTGTGCCTCATGTCAGAGGAGCAGGAGGAAAAAACTAAGGGAGTTTTAAAGGAGCACGATGGATCATTGAAAGTTTTCAAACCGAGCTGATTTTGCACCTGTCCGAGAAGGCAGCAGCATGCATATGCTGCGTGTGTACACTGTGAGGCAGCCGTTTGCTCTGCGAAACAGTTTACCTTGTAAACACACCGCAGTATTGTACTGCGTGCACAAAACTCCCCTTTGCAGAGCAAACGTGGGCATTTAGCTTGTCCCCCACGCAACCTGGCCTATCTCAAAGAGCCCTGAGATGTCCTTTCAGGAGGATGTTGCATTTTGGACTGGGGAACTCACTTTCTCTTGGTCATTTTAAACTCTTTTGGACGCAAATACAGAGAGGAAATCAAGTAAAAATTTCCACCTAGCTCACCAAGAAGCACTCAGGGGCAGGGGAGGAGGCTTTGCAGAAGGCAAATTTATGAAGCTTAGGGTGGACAGAGAGGTACTGCTCTCCAGAGCAGATGTCTAAAACCGGCTTGTAAAGCTGGATCTTGAGGGCTAATTCCAGGCCAAGAGCACTAAGAGGGTTCAGAGCTGGCAGCTTAGGTGGGAAAGGTGGATCCCCCCTCATGCTCACAGTCGAGATCAGAGTGAAGATGGCAATTTAAACCCTAGCGTTCACCCTGCCACACAAACACGTAGCAAGAGACCATCCTGGAAAGGCTGGGCAATCCTAATAGACAAGACGCCACAGAGTCATAGGGGGAAAAGAGGGCGTGTCTAATGTGCATTAAAATAGGCTAATGCACATTCAAATGCATTTGTAAGGTGTCCCCAAAAAAGTGCACTTTCATTAAGATGCATTAAAATAAGCTAGTGAGCCTTTTTCTAGTACTTCACAATAGAAGTACTAAATGTAATGTGCATTAGCAAAACAAAGGGTATTGGTGAATGTGTAGATGCCCCCAGAGTCACAGATAGGATCAGCACTTTGGCTGAGGTCCTTTAACATGGCATTGGTAAAACCAGTTGGACTGTGCCTATATAGGGCTCTTACCTCCCTGGTGACGGCACCCCGCGGCAAGCTGCATCGTTCCAAGTGGAGCTAATTGTCAGCAAATGGATTGGCACTGCACCCAGCAGTGCCAGTCAGCCCACAGCAAGGTTGCCTTCAGTGTGGAAGCCAGCTTCTCCATGGCAGTGCAGTGTGCATGAGGCCAGGGACAGTTATCTACTGTGGAGGCATTGCCTAAGTAGCCTAGCCACTGACTTCACCCAAATCTCCCCAGCATCACTCGACCGTGCTACCTTCCAGGGCATTGCCAGAAAGCTAGGAAGGGCTGTAAAATACAGAACCTGAGCCTATGCCCATTAAAGCCAAGGGGAGACCTTGGAAGGGATCCGTTGCCTTTCTAAATGCAACATAACACCCTGTGCTCTGCTCAATGTGATAAAAGCAGGAGCGGAGAGCAGTGACTTGATGCTCAACACTGCTAAAGACCTGGCTGTAAGCAGCTTGCCCAAATGTCTGAATGGCTGTGTGTAGCAACAGGTGAAAGTCACGCTGAGGTTAGCTTCCCTCCGCTCCCAATGCGACAGTGAGCAAAAAGCACCCGCCACAGCTCCTCTGACAGCTTTATGGCTGTCTCTCTTTATTGCTTTATTTTCCTCCCCAAAAAAAGAATGGTTAAAATTTATGGCTAGAAGAAATAACTGATTACTGTTGGCAAGTTAACTGAAGGGATCAATTGTTCCATACGGCAAGAGCCAAAAAAACTCAGAGCTCTATTCACAAAGCAAGACTGATGTGCTAAAGGGCAAAGAAGTGCCACTTTTATTGTGTGGTAGGGAATTTTCACATTTGAATCTAAATTCCTAAGGAAAGCGTGGTATGCCAGAGACCTTCGCTACAGCCCGCATGCGTGAGCAGAAAGCATGCGAATGTGGAAAACGAAATATTCCTGAGCACAAAGGTTCTGTGTTCGTGTCCTCTTGTCCGGAGGAATGTCAGACCTTTTGCACAATCGGGGGATTATGCACAAACCTCCCCATGCTGAAAGTGATCTGAAGTGGGTAGCAGAAAGGGGCGATACTTTGCACAGTCTAGTAACAGCAGAAGCTCTTGGCAATCCCATTTCTACTCATTGTTTAAGTCAACTTGGCTGGCATCCTTTTCTCTGCCATTCCTCTGTGCCGCTGACCTGTTCTGTAGCATCAGCATGCACGGCAGCCAACCTGGAACATAACAACTCAACCTTTTAGTGTGACAGATACAAAAAGGGATCATGGAGGGAGGGAGTCAGCAGAGATGAGTGAAAGTAACAGGCCCCAGCCAGGACAATTGTCCAACAACCATATACCCTTTATGAATGTATGTCATGGTAGATCCTAGGAGCCTCTGCCATGGGTCAGGACTGTACTAATGCAGAAACACACAGCCGCAGAGCTCACGGTCATACCACAGCAGTGACCAGGATGATCTCTCCTCACTGTCCATGTTGTTCCAGGAAACACAGATCAAGTCTGGCCGAGACAGTTTTCTAACAAAAAGATTTCCCCACCAAAAAAATGGTGCTGCCGTGAAAATGATGGATTGATAATTCCAGCAGACTTTTCTGCCTGAAAGATTGAAACAAATTGTTCCCTTTCGGGACTGCAACCTCTATACCCTGAACCTCTGTGCTGCCTCCACTTTGCTTAGCTTAACTCCGTACTAAAGATTTATTGGGGTTTATTCAGGGATCCCTCTGTTTCTGCACCTCAGGAGTTTAGGACGAAAACATTTATGGGCTTAGAGTGAGATTTAAGGCTAAATTTGGATACGGATCTGCGAACTGAGGGCTGGTGGGGAAGGGGGGAGGGAGAAAAAGGAATGACTTTAATCTGTGTATCTCAGAACTGAAGATTAGCTGCAAGAGAACAACGCTCCATCTGGGAATTGTACTATGGAAGTTTACTTTCATGTGCAGTATTGATAGTGCTTTGGAAAGCTGACAACACAGATGTACCGCAGCACAGTGCGACTAATTTTAACAAGCTGCTCACATAGTTACTCAAGGCAGATATGTGGCATTTTTGCTTTCAACCACCTGGTCTGGACAAACATTTTCTGCAAATAGCACATATGTCATGTGGGTGGACACACGGGATGGAGGAGTGAGGGGTCTAAAACCTGATGAGCGCAATGGGGTTTTCAGGCCAGAATTGCAGGGGTAAGGGTTGGAAATGTTCAGAGCTGTTTAAGATGATCCATAGCAAGACCTTAGACAGACCCTCTCTGCCAGGGTGCCTCATGACTGCTATTATTTTTATTAACCACGGGCCTTTTGTTTTTTATTTCTATAATTGTTGCTCCATCGACTGAGAGGCTATTAGACATTTGGTCACCATTGTGATGACATTAGTTGTGGATTTTCCTATGTTGCATTTCCTTGTAGCCAGGTGGGTCATGAGCAGGCTGTCATCTTCCACCACTTGTAGACACACGTACAAGCCCTTGCAGGACACAACAGAGCAACAGCTTGGAGGAAAGCATGGCATGAAACCACTATTAAGAACAAACATCTAATTTCTGACCCAACACTAAAGCCTCCTTGTTTTGACCTTCCACAAAAACATGAAAGGCTCTAAATCAGATCTGAACTAGGCATAGCCACTGTGGTCACCTGATGTACAGATGATGCATTAGGAAATTTGCAGACTGTGATGGTGGCAACCCCAGTCAAACGATGAGCCACATAACACTCTGCCCTCTATACAAATATGATGGTGACATTACATTCCCTTTCTTCAAGAGCATTAGACTGGTTAATGAACCTTCAACTGGACTTAAAATTGTTGCTGCAAGTCAGACATATTCAAGAAATAGATTAACCACAGGCACAGAAAGAAGAGATCCTTCCTTTCCAAAAAAAAGTGAGGGGAGTTGACAAGGATTTGGTGTGCATCGTCCATTGAAACAGCTAGCTGTAAAAGTAAATCTACTCCATCCATGCTCCTGAATTCATCTTGCATGTTCATCTTGCATTTATTTCCACTCTGACAGAAAAAGATGTAACAAGCACCAAAGGTAAAGCCAGGCACATTCAGATGAAAAATGAGGCATCTCATTTAACTGTGATGCTGGTTTCCCCATTGCAACTAACTGCTGGAAGCAGCAGCAGATGCTCTGTGTCCTGGGTCATGTTTCCAGGAAAAAGCTGTGCTAGGGATCACTGTAGGGTGGGAGTGCAGCTTGTGCAAAGCAAGTGTGGCATGCTTAACTGCAATGCTTCATGCTGTGGTACTTTGATGGTATCTGTGTGTCCCTGGAGTCCATAAAAATCACTGCTAGGTGCCTGCTTGGAACCCAATTGTTGGGCTCACTTTAGGGGCAACTAGGTACAATCTGATGGGCTGAGATGCAGATGATCTAATGATCTCGTCTCACCTCAGAACAAACTCAGGTCTTTGGTTTTCATCAGCTCCGGCATGAAATGAAGACTGACGTGCCCCAGGGTCCAAAATAGAAGAGACCGCAGTGTGGATGCTCCAGAACCAAGAAGCAACAGGACTGATCCACGAATCTCCATCAGTGGATAGGGCTGCACAAGACCACTGAAAAGCCAGAAGCCTTCAATGAGCTACAGGGGAAAATTATGGGGAGAAGAAATCAAAGGCTCATGGCAGTCTTGAGCCAAGCTGGTTTTGACCTTTCCCTAGAAATAGGGCTGCTTTTTACATCTTTATTGGGAAACAGGCCAGTGAAAGGCAAGGAAGAGGGATGCATGAACGGAAAGCAGAGATAGTTTGCTGTGTTAGTCTGAAGTCAGGCAGAAGGCAGGGTGGGGTGGTAACTGTCTCAGAGAAGCATGAGCTTTCATAGACAATACCTTGCTTTGTTCAGCTAATAAAACAGAGGATGGAATAAGCTCTTATATCGTTAAAATACATCTAGATTTACAATAGATGTAGCCAAACTGTTGTTTAAATCTATTCCCAAACCATGCTGCAGCCTTGGAAAGTCCAGGAGCCCATGCTCTGGTTTCTCTCTCTCGTCTCAACAGCACCCATGACTTCTGCGTGGCTGGCTGCTTCAGTAGAGGATCACCATACTCTCACCTCGGAGAATATCCCATGTCAGAGAAGGGGCATGAAGTAGCCTTTCCTACACTAGCAGAGCCACACTTTGAGACGGCTACTGACAGTCTTGCAGACAGGGCCAAGGCTGCAGACACTGTCCCTAAGAAAAATGAATTCAAAAGGTTTGTGCTACCCTTCCTCTCTCCGCAGGATCCTTGGCCTCTGGCAGCCACCCCCGGGACCACTCCAGCACTGGCCAATGCACCTTTTCACTCTAAAATTGGCCAACTCAAATTCTGAAAATAAAAAGGTGCCAGAAACATTAGGTGGCATTTGTTTTCTCATGCTTCAGGCAACTGTGAAGCTGCCTTGAGCAATTTTGTCCCCAAATGTTAAATTTAAGAAAGGAACACATTTTACTGCCCTCACAACCAACTCGACCCCCAAAACCACCGTTGTCAATGAAAAAATCTGCCAAACCATTTCAAGATCTGCCAACAGCAAGATGTGAAGGTCTGCTAAACGTTTTCATGCTTTGCAAAAAGATCATTTTTTTTAAAAAAAAAAGAAGAGGTCATTTCTACACAACTTTTCACCCCATCATTTATTAATATGTTGCTCAACTTTAAACTTCCAAGCCTGTCCTAGGATGCCTGAACTATTTGAAGAGCTGGCAATCTTAAAAGCGATTAATAATTTATATCCTCTACAAACTATCAACTGGTAGGCCCAAGTCTGCTGTTTTTCCCACTTGGTACATCTGATGGGAGTCAGAAGTACGAAGAGCAGCATTTGTGTTTAAAATATCTCCACATATCCTTTAATGTGAATACAAGGACCAGGTCCCTACCATGAAGATCGCTATAGCAAACCCCCAACATACTGCTGCTCAAGCCAGCACTGCAGTTGTTCCCCTCTTTGGATCATCTGGTTTTAGTGCAAGCTACAGTCAATCTTCTAACATGGAAAGTGCTTCCAATAGCTGTCAGATGTCTTCCCCCACTTTGCACCATCCTTATTCCTTTCCATGTTCGTTTTACAGGAAATACCTTACTAATTGGAAAGATTAAGGAAGTTTCTTACAGCAGTCTAAAGAGAAAGGAGAATCTGAAAGAATAAAATAGAAAGGAAGGGCACTGCTTAAAGGAAATAAGCCTGATAAGTTTTGTTATAGTGATAAAAATGAATTATTTATAACCTAGGCTAAGCAACAGGACCAGAAAAATCCCGAAGGGCAGTGCTTTTCAATCTGTGGTCCACAGACCCCAGGGGTCCTCATACTATGTCTGAGAGGTCCACACAAGACGACTATGATCAATCCAAAGTATGCGAATACCCACACTTACAGTACTCAGCTGTCTGAACCTCCATTCAAAAGTTCACAAATGAAAAAAGGTTGAAAAATCACTGCCATGGAGTACCTTTTACAAATCTGTTATCAAGTTAGCACATGGCATTTTCCCCTCCCACGAAAGAGGGTCCAAATAAAAGAAGGCAGACTTAATTTTCCCTCTCTCATTCGGATATAATCAGTCCCATTGATTGCAATGAAATCATCTGAGTGCAAGAGAAATTTTAGGAAGCACAATTTTTATATTTGTGCATGTAAGCATCAGAGTTCCCTGACAAATGCCTAAACAGACCCTAGAGCTCAGTTTTGCTCACATAACTGTAGTCTTAGGGATAGAATCACAGAATCATAGAAAATTTGGGTGGGAAGGGACCTCAGGAAGTCACATCCAGTCCAACCCCTGCTGAAAGCAGGACCAGCCCCAACTATATCATCCCAGCCAAGGCTTTGTCTAGCCAGGTCTTAAAAACCTTCAAGGATAGAGAGTCTACCACCCCTCTGGATAGGTGCTAGCACCTCTCTGTGATAGCAATAAAACCCTGTTCCAGTGTTATGCAATTAGACTCACCATTTTTTGCCTCATATTTGGCCATTCATGTCTCTGCAGCAAAAGCCAAGAAGCCTGTTCCCGTCATTCTTAAACTTGAAAAAAGTCCTACCAAGTTAACATATCTGTGGTGCTTATAGGAAAGGAAACCTCTGCACAAAGTCTCTGGAAAGAGCAAAGTCAGACTGAACAAAGCTAGAGTTTGGATACAGGGAAGGCTTCTACTCCAGGAGTTTCTCCCCTTGAATCAAGAGCACCAGGCACCTCTTCAAATAGATTTGTGGCATTCACAGAAGTCTAGTGGCAGCTCTTACACATCCTTCAGTCACCTGCACAACTCCCAGGCAGCACATAAAAAGATGCCAACCACAAAGCCTTCAAGGAGCAGTTGTTCAATGTTTAATGCAAAGAGCTTGGAGGATCATTCACATAACTCCATGCATTTCCCATGAACCTTGTATTTTTGCTGGCTTGGATCATTTAAACAAAAAATAAAATGACTCCAGACAGGATTTAGGGCCTTAGGATACAAGCAAATGCATAGTTATTCAAGGTATACACCACTGACAGCAACTTCTGTCCTCTGCATCATCTATCCAGGAAACTGCCTAATTAAGGCTGCTGTCTCTGGGCTGTTACCACCACCGTGGTGGCTGGGATAATTTGGGATAATTTTCAGGCTTGGTATTATATATGTCACACCAGTCAGCATTTATCCTTCAGGTCAAAACTCTGAACTCATTTGAAATAAATTTCAAAGCCATGGCCTGTTAAAGCATCTGGAAATACTTCGGCATGAGAACCTGTTTGCTATTTATGCTGCAAAAGTGCTACCATGTTTGATTGGGGTGGAAAGTTAAGTTACTTCACATTCTTTACTGCTATTGCAGAGAGGTACTAGCACCTCGCTGAAAGAAAGGCAGCAGGACATTAAATAATCCAAGGACAGGACAAAAAGAAAAAAAAACAACTTCTCATGTGCAAAAGGATGGGAAAGATTGCAGTGGTAGCGCAGATAGTCAATGAACAAGACTGAAAGGGATATGGAGTAACGACAAGCCAGGAGCTTTTGAGGTGGATTTTGGAAGCAAGTTTCACCCTCATGCATCAGGGCCTAAGCAGGTCTACAAAATGGTTTAGGAGACTCAGTGTCCCCCCCATGTGCCTGCAATGGTCTTGCTTTGCCCCTTTCTCTGAAGCATCTGGCTACAGTTGAGGACAGGATACTGGACAGCACGCAAGTGCTATTGAACCAAACCTTGCCTACCCTAGGGCTGGAGGCACAGGCCCCTTCCTCTTGCTTGCCTGTTAAATGCCAAACAGGACTGCAAGGACTTGTGTCACTGCTCTGCTGGAAAGCAGGTTCACTCACTCTTCATTTGGCAATGCCCGGTACAGCCAGCTTAGCACAACACTGCTTTGTGCGGGGGGTTTTGTGGGGTATCCCACCTTCCAGAGCCCCTCACTGAATAGGGTGAAAGCCTCTTGCATCAGATTGCTCTTACCATGCATACCCTGGGACTCAACAAGGTTTGGTGTGAAAGGGCAAAGTCCAGCATTACGTAAATTGAAGACGTTGCTTCTGACCACCAAATATGCAAGGTAGGGAGCTGCTGGCAGGTGTTTCCGATCCGTTCTGGGCGAGGCGGGTGGAACCAGAAGTACTCACGAAACAAGCCCGGCAATATATTCCCCTGCTGTATATCACAAGAGGCCACACTACCAATCATAGCACCCGTTGGGGAGTTTGGCTCAACCTCAAGGCTCTTCTTGAAGTCCAAGACTGAACAGGCAGAGGTGCCAATGCAGCATGCAACAGATGTGGCTGGGTACACCAACCATATTTAAACACTGCCTTTGCTCCGTCTGGAACGACACAGCTTCCTGTTTGATAACCATGGTATCGCCTAGGAGGGGCACATAAATCTGCAGATGTTTGCCAGCTCTGTCAGAGCCAACAAAAATTCCTGGCCCAGCTGCTGGAAAGAAAAATAGTGACTTGCCCTAACGTCAGCTTGAAGTGGCAGTTCCAGCCTGTTAGAGTTATATATTGTTCTTTGGAGAAGGGTGAAACACCAGAAATCGCCTTGGAAAGGCACTCAGTTTAAGAGGCAGATACTTTTCCTTTTCACCTGGATTTTTTAAGTAGCTCTGTCCTTACTTCAGGTACCATATTGCTACTTAAAAAAACCAATTCAGGGGATGGAGAGCCACCCACACAGCGTGACCACCCCACACTCCACAAAAACTGAAACAAACCTTTCAGCCAAGGTATACCTCACCCAACTTGAAATCCATCCCATTCAAACCCTCAGCCCTCCCCGCAAAGCTCTTGCAAAGAGAGGGTCTTTAAAGCACGCCGTAAACTTAGTAGATTTGGAATATTTCAAACAAAGAGTGACAGCAATAAAAGGAAAGGCATTCTGCCTTTTGTTTTCTACCAAGGTAGCTCCACTTTTAAGCATTTCTGCTGACCACATTTGCCACACTATGACAAGAGGACAGTGGTGGTTTCCAAGGTAGAAGGTACCCAGGCCAGTTTAGATCTTCTTAAAAGAAAGCCAAACACTGTGCACTCCATCTGAGCCCACAGTCTGCTTATGACACAGGTGTTAGGCCTCTGTACGTGCTCTCTTATAGGGTCATAGGAAAGTAGGGCTGAAAGGGACCTTATGAGGACATCTAGTCCAGCCTCCTGCTTAAGGAAGGATCATACCCCAATAAGAACAGTACAAAGTAGCTCCCTGTGGAGAGTCTGGTCTAAATGCAATGGCATCAAGCTCCACATCAAATATGCCAGAAATGATCATTTCTGTTGTACAGTTCTTCCAAAGCAACGGGTTTCCCATACAACTCCTCAACTGCAAATCTGAGTAACCAGTATGCACATAGCTAAAAGGTTGGTTCCCGCTCTTGCAGTTTCCTTCAACATTCCCGCCCCGCATCACCTCAGCATTGATCAAATTGAGTCCTAGCCAGCTTGTCTGCCATCAGCCATGCTGCAGGCTCTGCCAAACATGGATTAGGATGTTCAACTACACTGCTTAGGGCAGTCAAAGTATAATGGAGCCACGTCTACACCAACTGATTGGAATCTACTGCCAGGATTAGGCAAACAAAAAGTGCCTACATGGGATAGGCATCTAACTCTCATGTGTTTTGGGGAGTCAGGTTAGGTGTCTAACTTAAATAGTCACTTTTTAAAGCGAAGAAAGGCAGCAATTGGCATCTCAGGCATCTAAATGCCTTTGTAAAGGTGGCCCGACCCACTCACATGGTCCATGCATGCATTTGTAGATGCTTAAGTACAGGTATCTGTAGCATCAGGTGCTGGGATCATTTGCCTGTGAATTTACAAGGGGATTCCAATGTAATGTAAAGACCGTATTTACAAGCGACTAGCAATGGGTGGAAATCGCACATTGCAAATGTTCCTGGAAGCAGAATTTGGCCTGTCATGCTTTATGTTTTCAGCATGAGCCATATGTTTTTGCATCATGCTAAGGCCCATGGTGAAACACCCAAACTGGAGCATAATCTCGATTTAGTGCAGGAAAGTCAGTCATTCTGAGCGTGGGTGATCCATGGATTTTTTTCAACCCACAATCTATCTATCTAGTTAGCTAGCTATTGCTATAGCTATATTATCTATCCACCTATCTATTGATCGATCGATTGATCGATCAATAGATAATATAGCTATAGATTTAGATAGATCTATATACAGAAATCAAAGGGAAAAGTCAAAAGCTCAATAACAATAAAAAGCTTTTTTAAAAAAAAAAAATCGGGCATCCAAACGTGTCCTGGAGAAAGAGCCTCTGGACTCAAAATGATGAACTGCATTTCTTCCTTAATCATTTTACAAGAGCACCCCCCAAACTGATGCTACTTTGGAAAGAGTTTCAGTGTCCAAATGTTAACATTGCTGGCAAAAAAAAAAAGTTCATTGAACAACAACTGCTTGAAGAAGCATGTTTATACCCGAAAGCTTGCAAAAAAGAATTTTTCCAACTACTTTAGTTGGTCTAATAAAAGATATCAGATTTACCCAAAGAATCTCCTCAACCAACTGTAACTCTGAGGAATTAGACGGAGTATTTTGTTCTAGCCTAGACCTTCCAGGGCATCCAGATAAGTTAGGTGACTCAATTGCTCACAAAAAAGAGATTTTGTAAGTCTCCATGAAGCTTCATTTAACCAGCCTGGACCATCATGGAATCCTCCCTTTATTTCGTAGCCTTCCCCTTACACATCCCCGCACCTCAGCCTTTAATATGGTCAGTATTTGATCTTGATATTTTCATAAGGTTCTCTTACTCACAAAACATCCTATCCTCCACCAAGCCCAGGTCTCAACACTTCTTTGAACCTCTGCATCACTCTGACACCAAGCCACTGCTGTTGCTGCTATCTCACTTTTCAAAAGAGAAAAAAATGCCTCCCCCACCCCAGCCTTTCAGATGTGTGACCTGCCCTTAAATAAATTCAGCTGCAAGCCTTTAGCAGTCATTATACAATTGCAGTAGCTGTAAAAATAGCTAAAATAAAAGCCTGAAGCAGGGTATTTTAAAGAAAAATATTGATGGAGTTGTCCAGTTTAAAAGATCAGACTGCCTTCAACTGGAATTCAAGGGACACCACTTTGATTTGAAACCCATTTTTCCACATGCACCAGGTCTCCTATTCTGCTTCCCATTTTCTGTAACAAGGGGTATCTAATTAAACCTAATCCAGGCAAACACCAAGAAAAGTGTGACGTGGCTATAGTGTCTTGGTAAAAGCACAATCTGGCTCCAATTGAAGTCAGTGAAAAGATTTTTTTGCTGGCTTCAGTGAGAGGCGGATCCAGCGTTTTGCACTGATGTGTCCCCAACTTCAAGGTTTGCTCAGATGAAAAGCACCAAATCAAAAGAATAACCCGATGGTCGCTGTGACAAGGGCTCTATTCTTTGAGCCAGTCAAGAGCACGGTTAGGGTCAGATGCTGTGTGAAGGGAAGGGAGAGACCAGTGCTCCATGGTATGGAGGAATATGAAAGAAAATCTTTTATTTCCCATTCTGGGAGCTCACCATCGATCATTTCTGAATTTCATTCATTGAGAGCACCCCTTCCACACCACTGCCCTTTTATCCAGACTGAATGGCCAGTATTCAGGCTTCCCCCCCAGCCCCCAAACACTCATGCAGAAGCTCCCTTGGACATAGGAACCTGCTCTATTTAGGGAAAACCCCATAATGCTGGATGCACAGATGCAGGGCTCCTTTGCAGTCTGTCCTTATGGAGTGCCTGCCCTCTGTTTTGATCTGATCCTTTTCTACCACTTAGATTGAAAGAAGCAGTCAATCTTGTACCCTTAGGGCCAGCGGGGAACATACTGCAGTTTGCATAGCGCATCAGCGTGCTTATCACGAATTTCTGAACAATCCTCGCTGTCCGCATTCATTGTCGCAGGGGCTCTTTCTCTTCTCTCCAGCATCCCATCGCCTTCCCTAGTGACTACATGTCAAAGCAGCCTGTTGCCTGCAATTAAAATCATCTGAACCTAACAGTGCTGCTTCAAAGTGCTCAAGTGCATGTGACTTGAAAACAGAACTGGAGGTTCTGCACAAATGGGTCACCCAAGAAAGGGCACCGAAAACACTGCACTATGGCTTCTCAAGGCTCCGTTTAATCCTAAGGAAACAGATGGTCCCAAAGGGATAAGAGAATTGCTCCTCACAAGACTTTAAGGTGACAGACGGCCTCCCCCTCAAGGACAGAAGAAATGCCGTGTGTAGCACAGAGTCGGGGGATGCAGGATGATGGCCAGTGGGAGATGCATTAACAGGATATCTTTCATTAACTTGGGACTAGGAGGGACCCTCTGAACCCAGCCAATGCTAACTTTCTCATACGATCCTCTTTGTAAACTGATGGGCCTCCAGGCTGATAACTGAATCAAGCTCTTTGTCCCTCCTACTTCTCTCCTGCGAGACCACCCCAAAACCTTACTCCTCTGCTGGTAAGAAACCCTCTGCTAATGTCCATCCTAACTCTGCAGAGCTCTGAATTTAGCATCGTGCCACTAAGATAAAGAAATAGGCACTCCAGTAGCCTGGTAGCCCCTTTGGAGGCAGAGCTAGCGTATGCTCCAATAGCACCCACTGGGATAGGGAGAAAATACTCCCCCACAATTGCCTGCAATGTTTGCTGAACAGCATTGCCTGAGGATGACATTCATAGCAGCCCAGCCCAAAGCCCTGTGCACCACTGCAGTCAAGTAGATGCCAAGAGCCTTGAGTGCTCAAAAAGGGTTATGTTGTTTGAAATAGCTGCTGCATTTGAAACAGGACCTGGTATCAGTGCAACAGCCTCACCTCCTGCCCAAGCCCAGTCACCAAATTCCCACAGGCTAATGAAAAAGGACAATAGAGCACTCTTCCAGCCACATTTATCTGGGTAAGAAGTATGTCGCCACCCTTATAGGAAGTTTTAAGCCTCTGTCCACCCTGGGACTCTCATTTCCAACTAATTTGTATATTCGGAGGGGACTTTGTCAAAGCTGCTGTCCAAAGAGCCAAGGCACTAACATCACATGCAATGTTTTTCCTGCAAAAAAATAAGAAGATAGAAAGAGTTCAATGCTGTAGGTGTCTGGCTTTGTGTAGCACACAGCACTGCACATGCTACATATCACTCTGCACAATTGGTAATAATACTTATGCAGGATGCATACCCACTTGTACACCAGTCCATTTCATTTGCAGAAATTATTTGCAGTGAGCAGTACTGAAACATGACTATGTGTAGGCCCAATATACTTCACTTCTGGGCTCATCTTTGTCTCCATGCATGGAAGACAGAATTGCTAGTAACAGCTTGCATGCAAAACACCAGATTAGGCAGAGGCATCCAGGCCTGTGCCTCATCTCATTCCAAGACACAAACTTGTAGGCAGGTCTTATTTTTTCCACTTTAGCAATCTGGCCTTGTAAAACACAATTAACCTTTTCATTAAACAGCATCTCCTGAAGTGCAAACCTGGCTATATTTAAAGAAGTGGCACTGTTTTATGTTAACCATATCTTTCAGACCTTAAGCAAAATATTTGTGCTTACATAAATACTTGGAAAAGGTAAAAATGTCATAACAGTTGGTGTTTGTTATTAAATTTGGAGCTTGCTTGCTGCTTACAATAGCATTTAAAACAGAGTTTGTATTAGGCAGGCTTAGTTTACTCAAAAATTCAGTGTTTAGAAGTCAAAAACAATTCCAAGATATAAACAGACTGCAGGATAGGGTGTGAAGGCTACTGTCAAAACTAAGCTGCAGGCAGGCATACAGTCTTATTATGGCACATGCAGGAATTAGGATGGACAATACACAATCAAAGATCTTGGTGAGATTAAAGCCTTACTCCATTCAATAATGTTCACCCACACATCTATGTAAAATTCCAGGCACCTAGGAAGAGCTCTAGAAGAAGGATGAAGAACTAAGGTACGTCTTAATGAGGCCACCTGATTGTAGATAATGCCAGCATCTCATTAAAAACATTGAAGAGGTCCCTAAAGATGAACATGAGCCTGCAATGCGATGCTGCGGCTAATAAAGCGACCAAAACGCTGGCTTGCATCCATAGATGCTTCTCGAGCAAATCCCGGGACATCATTCTCCCCTT
>NW_017728917.1:11114387-11143739 GCF_001723895.1 Crocodylus porosus
GACTTCCTGCCCTTTGGGCAGGGGGCTGGACTCGATGATCTCCCGAGGTCCCTTCCAGCCCTGATGTCTATGAAATCTATGAAATCTGGGCTATATTTCCCCCTAGACACCATTTAGAAATCATAGGATCAGACTCACAGAAAGTGAGGGTTGAAGGGACCTCTGGAGGTCACATCTAGTCTACCCCCCTGCTCCAAGCAGGACCAGCCCCATCTACATCATCCCAGCCACGGCTTTGTGTAGCCAAGTCTTGAAAACCTCTAAGGATGGAGACTCCACCACCTCTCTGAGTAACCTTTTTCTGTGCTTTACTACCCTCCTAGTGAGAAAGTTTTTCCTAATATCCAACCTCAACTTAAATGAACAGTGGAATCAATGTAATGGTTCCCAGTTTATCTGAGCTTTCTGGCTAAATGCTTCCTATACACCCCATTCCATGAAATCCACTGCTTTGATGGGCTTTAGATGCCATCAGGACAAACACAGTTGTATTGCACAGTAGCCATGTCTCCACAAGATGCTTTACTGTGCAGTAGATCAATGTACTGCACAGTAAAGTGTCACTGTCTACACATGCAGGCACTTACTGTGCAGTAAATTTGCATTTGCAGGTAGTAAATTTACTGCACAGTAAAGCCAAATAGCATTAATTGCATGTGTAAACAAGCCCAGTATGGGGGGAAACAAACATCAGGAGGTCCACACCCCCTGTGGGAGGTTAGTCAGAGATGGCTCAAGAATAGATAAGTGCAGTCATTGTCCTACAGACCCTTCTGCCCACCTCACAGCAATAGTTTTGGAGCATTGAAGCAGTACCCATACTCTTCTGTGGAGATCAGTCTGGTTTACTCCTTTCTGCAGACTTTTTGCACTGGTCCCAGCCACTCAAGGAGCAGGAATGGCTTATGTGTATGCAGCTAGATAGGGAATCAGTATGTTGCCCATGATAGTGAGAGCATAGTCTGACCAGCAATCAGTGCTTTCCTACTCTTTAGCCCCTGGAGCTTCTTGCCTCAGCTAAGACCTGGAGTCAGCCTTAGTGGTGATCAGGTTAAATAAGAAACATCCACAGCTGATTGAGTAATTGCTATGCCATTAAAAATTTGCAGATATAGTCTATCCCCTTAATTGGATATGCTGGTAGGTATAGATACCAGGCACACTGCCACCCCAGCCAAATCCTGGAAAACAAGGTAGGCATTAGAAAAAAAGAAGCAAGGCCCACAAGGCTGATCCATGTAATGCAGGAGAATCTGTCTTTAGTGCTCTGCTCCTCTGGCATATTTCCGCAGCTGTGAGCAGTCAAGGACGGGGATTAGAGTTTAACATAAACCAGCATAGGTCCACCCGAACAGCTGCAGAAAGACTTGTTCTAAATTAAATAAGCATCACTATAGCAGCTAGGTGCTTATTTACAAACTCAGGCCCCAGCCTTGCAATCAGATCTCCGGTGTCGACTTGAGGAAAAATAAATGCCCGCACTTGCAGCTTTATAGGCTGGGGCTATCACAGGCTTCAGCATCCCAACAAAGCCCAGGCCTGCAAAGCTGAGAGAGTACAGACATTTATTTTTCCCTCAAGTTGACACCAGAGCCAGGCTAGAAGGTAAGTTGTAGGATAAGAACCACAACAGACAGCTCATGGTATGTAGTTTCCTGGTGGACTCCAGGGTGCTGGTGACCATTAAGACTTTGAAAAGTCCACTGCTCTTACCTGGAAAGAGCTATAGCCAGCAGGACTGACAAGGGGATGCTGCAAGACCTGCAAACGCTCACTCTCAGATCTGGCTGTGGCAGCAAGCATTGATGTGGTAACCTTATAGAGTTATTCTCATGCTGCAGTGCTCAAGGCACGTGACCGTCTAGACATTTCCTCCACCTCGTTTTCCAAGTAACGGGCCAGATTTCCAAAAGCGGATGCCTCATCTTAGCTTCTTAAATCTTCATGGAGATTTGCAGAAGAGGTAGCCCACCAGCAGCTTCCACCGGCGCTCCGCAGGTGCATCGATGTGAGACAGCCGCGGCTCTGGCTCAGAAGGGAGGCTCTTCCCCACTTTCTGGGTCACTGCAGAGCCCAAGCCCCAGAGAGTTTCCGGAGCTCTGAAGGGACACATCAACATGTGAATCTTTACGTTGCACTCTGAAGCAAACAGTATTGCTGAGCAAGTCCTTTGCTTTTTGGGGTTCTTTCTTTTTTTTCTTCTTTTACTGGGCCGATACTACCAAAGATGATGTGGTGCTTCCCATTTGATGTCTGAAGTGCGACGTCTGCCCAGTTAGCCCTTTCTGTTTAGCAAAGGGGTGAATCCTGCTCATCACATGGTGGCCCCATCTATTCCAGAACCACAGATTCCTCTGCTCTAACCCAGACGATGTCCCATCAGACAAAATCTTCTTGACTTGCTCACACAAGGAGACCCCTGGAAGTCTGTTACTCTTCTTGGAATAAGGTAAATAGACTGTGATTTCTTCATGAAGGTTGCTTGGAAAGCCTAGAAGTCCTCCTGGCTACAGAACCTAAGAGCCTGGGTGTCTAATGACCTGCAAGCTGGTGTTCCTCGAGGCTTCCAGCTCCCTCGCCATCAGCATTCCTATCAAGCTCTGCAGGAACCGAAAGCATGGGAAACCCCGTTGAGATGGGAGGCAGGAATCATGGCTCCACCAGATTCCCAGTTCTCTGTCTGGCCAGCTGAACAGGCCCAGCAGAGCTTGGAAACGGAGGACCCAGATCAACTCGTGCATTGACAGGGAGCTGTTGAGTTGGGAGCCCCAGTCCACATCTGCGGAGGAGCGGGGGGATCTGAAGGCATAGTACTGGAGTTGCCAGGTTTCCAGTCCATCTGCCCACCAGGTGAGTCCAGAGACCATGAACAGGGAACTGTGAACTCCAGTGGGGTTGCCAAGGTGCTGGGTGAGTCCTGGCAGGAAGCCGGCAGGTTTGGAAATGTGCCTGCAGGCAGACTTTCACCCATGCCAGCTTTGTCAAAATCAAGCTCTTTCTGTGAAATGTTTTTATTTCAACAAACTGTTTTGATTTCAATGAAGTGATATTCCGTAATGGAAAAACACTGCCAGCCCCCTCTGCTTGAGCGGCGCTCGGCTCCATCAATGCCTGGGTTGGAATCACTTGCCCATTTCTTTTCAAGCCTGGGACTATCTTTCAAGTGCCCACACCCTCCCATGTTTTAGATCCTTGGACTTCGCCTGGTTGCCTTCCTGACCCAGAGGAAAGTTTAGGCACTCTGCTGTCCAAAATGCTGTATGTCTTCTTTTGTGACCCAGTTAGGATTCTCCATCTGCCTTACAGATCCACTCCAGGACACTGATTTTGCCAAACATAAGGTCAGCAGCCGTAGTACTAAAGTTTGCATAAAGGCACGTTAACACCAGACCTCCCTTTTATCTCACACCAACGTTTATCCGTTATCTCGGCGCATATCCAGACAGAGCTTATGCATTTTTGGTGTCCAGCTCTATAACGGGTGATAACACAAATAACCATTCAGCGAGGATTGTTCACCTTACACAGTAAATATGACTGTAGTAAAAGGAGGTGGAACTCCATAAACATTAATCAAGTTCAAAGTTGATCCCAAGGAGAGACATCCCAATACTAACCGTAGTTATTTCCATAGTTAAAAAAAGCAATGATGAGCTTCCAGAGGTGGGGAGAGGTCAGTGCCTTAGACCAGCTTAGTATGGTGGCTGCTAGTTTGGCCAACGGTGAGGCTTGAACCCAGAACCAAATGACTCAATAAGTAAAGACTTTGTGTGTCAAGGATCAACCTCTGTTCCTAGGGATATAAGACTACTGTCATCCATGGTTAAAACACAGAAGGGATGCAATGTATCTACTGTGGAGTAAAAATACTCCATGTGCATTGCTATTGTATTTGAGCACTCTCCTAACTTCAATATGTGTTTTACATGTGCAAAGGACATAGCATTATCTCCATTTTACAGAGAAACAATAATTTAATGATTTCCCCCAGGTCAGACAAAGTCTGTCACAGAAAAAATATTTGAAATAAAGTCTCCTGGGTCCCAGTTCAAGCCATAAGCATGAGTTCAGCTTTCTTCCTTACACACGCTGACCCTTAGCAGTTCTGATGAACTTTATTCCTTTATGCCACCCAAAAGGGAATGAAATGAGGGCAGGAGCTCACATGCCAGAGGAAGAGTAGGTGTCCTGTTGAAAATGGGAGAGGAGGAGGACTGAAACAATCTGAACTTGAGAAAGGACTGCACATCCAGACAGAGATCTGCACATCCACATGCAGGATGCCTCTTTCAAGATGAGGCGTCCTGCATTCGGAGGTGCGCATCTCTGTCTGGATGTTCAGATGAACATCCAGATGTGCAAATGGGTTCTTGCTTCCACTTCAAAGAGCTTTGGTCACCCTGCGTAAATTGGAGAGTTCCAGGAGCAAACATTACTTAACTGGTTGGAAACAAAGCCTTGAGCAGCTTTGTGCTAATCATCCGATTGAGAAGAACATACACGGAGGATAAACACGGACGTGTGGGAACAGTGGAAGATGGCTCAACCTCCCTCACAGAAATGCAGGATAATTAGATGCGAGGCATGTTCCATCCTTCGTTTCTTGATGCCACTGATACCATTGCCCTGAAGCCCTTCCCCGTGGTTTTGCACAAAACACCCTCCCTCCCTCGAGTGTAATCATAACAGACTTTCTCTACCAAGAGAAGCTCACACTAAGGAAGAATGAAACAGTGTCTCTTCAGTTCAATACAATAGCTTGCCAAGCGATTTACTGCCTTTAAACAGCAGGCTTTCAGCAAAGAAGCTCCCTGCTTTGATATGCTCCAGGGGTGCCATTGGATTCGCGTTTTGAATCACCCTTTTCACTGAGATGTTACATCTCACCCTGGACTCATGCGACACACTGGTCGTTGTTACCGTCTATCGATATTTGCCTGCGCCACAGGGAAAATCCAATCCTGCACTCAAGCCTAGCAAAATCTGTGCAGTAATGAAGGCCTTGAAGCAGGGCACACAAAAGACATAAGGGGTAAATGCACTATATACTGGGGTGGAATGACTATGCTGGGGGGGTGTCAATCAAATAGAGGGGTATTTGATCAGGACATTCACACCTAATATTTTTATATGGGCCAAAGTGTGTCCAGAACATGCACTGAGAGAGCAGCACATGAGTGTTTTCCAATTTGCAACTGGAGGCAGCAAAGCAGTTATATGAGGATAAGTGTTAGAGTACAAAGATTGCACTTGCACACGCACACACATACACACCCCTTGCTGCCTATGTAAAAAAACACACTCTTTTGCTTCCCTGTTCATCCCCAAGCCAGTCCATCATCTCCAAATCCAGAAGCAGAAGCATCACGTATATGGCTGCAGAGAAATCGAGGGGAAGAATGGCAGTTGTATCACTGTAGGTTCACAAAAGTCCCTCTGTACTAAATCAATGGGGCCCCATGAAGGAGAAGTCACTCTGTACTACTTTGTTCACTGGAGCTGGCAAATTTATTTGCTCAGCTATCGGAGACTGGGAAAAAGCCATCAGTTCAGGCTGTGAAACAAAACTTCAGCATTTTCTTCTGGTCATAGTCATGGAGGAGGCATCACATTCAAGCAGGAGGCATATAGTAATCGATAGTGGCCCGTCAGCTTCAGTTCCAGCTTTGTCTCCATTGTTTGCCAGGGACCACAGCCTGTATAGAACTCCATAAAATACAGACATATGTAGCAGTTGAACAATAAACTACATATACACGTGGATCTCTTACAATGCATAAATAATACACGTCTATTAATAACTTCCAAACAGATCAATCAAAACCCATTACAGTTAAAGAAGTACATGTGCAGGTGATCATCTTTACCCAGAATGCCCTAAAAGGATAGTTGAGGAGGGCTTGAAGAACAAGGTGATATCATCTAAGTAACCCATACTGTGCTTGCTATTTAGTAAAGACTTCTCTCCCACCTGGCCATGCACATTAGATAAGGCAGAGAAACCGGCAAGGCCTAATTAGCAGGGGTCAGGCAGATGAGCATGTTGAATCA
Source organism: Crocodylus porosus (assembly GCF_001723895.1). Classification (NCBI taxonomy): domain Eukaryota; kingdom Metazoa; phylum Chordata; order Crocodylia; family Crocodylidae; genus Crocodylus; species Crocodylus porosus. The sequence continues at coordinate 11,120,439 of NW_017728917.1, forward strand.
GCGATGGATTGAACACAATGAATCACGAGGTGGGAGAGAGCCGAGGCACCAACTTCTAAATGGCCCTCACATCTTTACACTTCAGAACTGGCTTTAAAAGCCTGTCTGCTTCTTTTGATCTGGTTCCAGTTTCTGCAGTGCCTTTGCATATGGGCACACACAGAGTCAAAGCCATTGGGTAGGATTTATTTTTCAGGAGTGGTAGATAATATGGCCTTGACTAGCTACTTGCATTGCACTGTGCAGACATACCTTTGGCCAGGGTGAAATACCCAATGCACAACAAGATTTCAGAGGGACAGACAGCAAGGAAGGGATGGACCCTTTTTTCAGTCACAGAAAAAAAGTTGTGTCATAGGAGACTGTCGGAGGGTTTGGATGAATGAAACAGATGAACGTCATAGCATGTTGGCAACTGAGCCCATTGCACCTCTCTCGACAAAGTATCTCAGATATTGAAGTGGGGGAAAACAACATGATCCTTATGGGTCCCCTCTGCGGAGAGAGGCTGGTGGTGGGAATACCTGTAATATCTTGTTTTTGTCTTGTGCCTAAGTCCCTTCTGATCAGCTGTAGAAGTCATGTTGCAAGCTCACAGTGAACTATGCCTATACCTATTTATCTCCTGTGCAAGGGCTGCTTCCTCAAATGCCCTGGATATCATTAACCAAGTTTTTCCACTGTCCTTTTTTCACACCCATCAAGCTGCACTGAAAGGAACTGGGGATCCCTTTCCCTCTGCGCTTCCCTTTTATTCCTCATTGATGAATGGCTAAAGCAGATGCTCAGTTGTCTTTGAAGGCTCGGGCAGATGAGCATGTTGAATCAATGATGGATTGGACCCAGTGAATCACAACGTGGGAGAGAGCTGAGGCAACAATTTCTAAATGGCCCTCACATCTTTACACTTCAGAACTGGATTTAAAAGCCTGTCTGCTTCTTTTTATCTGGTTCCAGTTTCTGCAGCGCCTTTGCATATGGTGGAGGCTTGAGGGGAAGGAGGGGAAAGGGGAATCTTTACATATAAACAGAGGATTCCACTCCTCCATCAGACAATAATGAAGCATTGTCATTTGGGGAGTTCAAATAGCTAGGAAACCACTTCAAGGCCATGCAAACTGACTGGCCAGCTTCAGAAAGAACAAGAGTTCGCAAACTGAGCAATAGAGTTTAAAACTGCAGCATAATGAACTAGCACCGCACAGCCGGATCCTTCCACCAGCTCCACGCATTGAGAACTGGGGGCGATTTTAAATGCTTATTTAGTCTTAATCTGTTTGAACTTCCAAATCATTCTAGACCCGCGCCTTCCCCTAATGAGCCTTCTTTGAAATACCATGCGCTCAATACGCACCGCAGAATCATTTGTGCTCCTGGCAGCAAAAGGGGAAGGTCTCACCTGCCCATTCTTTTCGTATCCATATTAGCAATAAAAGAAAGAAATGGATTGCAGAAAAAGGAAAAAAGAAGGCTGCTTTCATTGTGCAACTGAAGGAGAGTAGCCGACTTAAATTAAAGAAAAGAAATGATTCCTGAAGTGGCTTTTAGGCAATATAGGAGCCTCAGAGCAGAACCGAAGCAAATCGCTTTGCAAGTCGATTCCAACCATGGCACATGGGCACCTCCGATGGTTACCTCCATCTGCAGGCACGGCCACACGAGACATTTGACCCAGAAGAGATTCCTGTGGTGGTCATTATGTAGGAGGAAGTGCCTGCAGGATCGGGGCCTGCATCTGTTTTGCATTAGAGCTCAGCTAATTCGCAGTGTAAGTAATACGTGTTATTAATACTTAGCCTCATTCTGCTGACAACAACTCAAGCCAACAGCTTCCAATCTCCACATTAATTGAATATACCCTGCTAATTTAACTAGGCGGCTTGTGTTATTTCACTCTGTGGTTGGAGGGAAGAGTGCACTGCGGGTTTGCTGAACAGAGCAGAATTTCCTCTGCAGAAGCACCTCGAATCCCCAGACTGCAGTCTCAGACCCATCCTGACTCCACAAACATGGATTAAGAGACAGGCCCTGCTCAAAGGCCAAATGTCTCACTAAAAAAGGCAGACATGGGGGCAGAGGGAGAGAAAATTGTTTCCTGGAGCTTGATGCAAGTCACCTCCAAAGCCTCAGTGCCATAAATATTGATGAGTCTGACCACTATACCACGCTGCCTCTCCCAGACCACCTGATGCCCACAGCAGCTCAAAGAAGTACGCTCATCACAGGCCAGTACCTCAGACATCTGCAGTCTGAGGCTAGTACCAAATGCGCTCGCCCACTCATTCAGCAGAGACTTTTGCATGAGCCCATGACACCCGGGGCTCTAGGATCTGGGCAGTTGCCTATTGCTCCCTCACCTTCACACGGATGACGCTTTGGACCTATGGAGCTGCCAATGTCCAGCTTCCATCCAAAGTCAACGGGTTTGGGGCAGTACTGTTTGGCTTCTTCAAACATTTTAGTAGTATTGGGGTGTTGCACATTTCCTGGCTCATCACAGCTACAGCAAAAGGCAAGGATTGTGTGTGAAAGCTTTTATTAGACCAGGTATACAGCTGGGAGAAAAACCTGACCAGCTTTTGGGTACAAAGCCCCCCTTGTCAGACCCAATGCTACAAAACTCCTCTCCTAACTATACACCTGGTCCAATAAAAGGTACAAAACAAATGTTTTCACCTCTTGAAAATCCTAGTCTATCAGGCCTAGGCTGTGCTGACATAGGAAACCTGCTTCACTCCACTAACCAGGATGTCTCTCAGATCTGGACTGGTGATAGCTGGACACTTAACTCTCCTGTGTAAATGCCCCCAATATTAACTTAGGTTTCTTTGCTTTGCTTCTCTAGAGGCAAAAACACAACATTCAGCAACAAAAGGACTCCAGAATTGCATAAATGTTTCTATAGCCTTCATCATGCTTTTTTCATCTTTTTGTTTTTAAAATTCCACCCTAGCGGCACATTTTAAGAGCAATGATTTTATACAATTTTATACAGGCGGAAAAGTGACTTTCTTTATACAAGCCACAAAAGCGACTATCAACAGATTCTCCCAGTGCCTGAAGAAGGGTGTATGTGCCGAAAGCTTGCAAAGAACATTTTTTCCAATTATTTAGTTGGTCTAATAAAAGAGATCATGTCTACTCAAAGAACCTTGTCTGCCTGTGTCAACTGGTAATGCCTTCTGCTGGCCTCCAGCATATTTAAATTGATGTCCCAGGCATGAAAGGTTTTTGGCTGCGATATCAGTATCCCAATATACCCAGTTACAAAAGGAGGATGGAGAATGCAACACTGGAAAAGAAATGGTTCATTAAAAATCATTGCTTGGTTAGTCTCAAAAGTATTTTATTGCTGAAGAATTATGAGGAGTTATCTGAAAAACATGCAAAACAGTTTAGGGTAGGGGAAAACCTGAAGGAGAGTTTACTATACATCTAGTCACTACCGCCTCTCCCGACTGTCCACCCAGTGCTTATAAGAGAGCTGGATCTTTCCAATTTCAAGTCTTTCAATGCTCTTGGTTGGGAACTGCACCCAAAGGAGTGTTCCTAAAGGGAGGCAGGAGTCAATGCACTACTGAGAAAGGCAAGCAGGGATTGCATCGTTCGGCCTGCTCCACTGAACCGCACGCAGGAAGGTGCAAACATGATGGAGGCTGTTTCTTCTGTGCTGTGAGCACCCGTAGAACAATGCCCCTGGGACCCCGGCAAGCCTAAAGTAAAGACGTCCAGTCCCATTCCCAAGAAAACATTTACAGACACCCCCTGTAAGTCTGTCAGTGCTTTCAGATGCACATACTGTAGCCCAGCGGGGGATACAGTCTCTGTTCAGCAGAGTCTTGTGCATCTGCTAGGTTACGGGGCACCGTGCCCTTTGAAGTTTTGTTTGCATTCCATTCCTCAAATAAGCGCTCGCATTAGTAAGAGAATTCACATACACGTTAGGAGGTGAAGATGATTAATTGCTTCTCTCCGCTCGCCGAGGGGGAGCCCACCCCGATCCCTCTTGTTGACAGTGATTTTTCAGGACCATATGGCACTTCCACATCTCATTAGTAACACGTACGCCGCATTCAGCCCGACTCTGAGCTTTGCTTCCAGTTTTATCTTTCACAACGGCGAGAAATGTGGGGCGGCGATGGCCGGCTGAAAACTTCACCGTCAGCAACATTTAGAAAAGAAAGTGGGTTGAAAGCTCATTTCCTTGCTGGCGTTTCAGTCGGCGTTCTCGACGGACATCCCCATCATCGACACCTTTGGCGAAGGGACTTCCAGGTTCAAACAAAGCTCCGTTAGAGTTAGGTTTTGTCTGTGCTGGAACGGGCTTGCTGCTGCGCTTGTGCCAGCTAGCCTTCCTATGGGGGGATCTATGATGGCAAACGGGGAGGGGTTTTGCCCATGCAGCTTATGTTCATCCCCTGATAGAAAAGAAAAACAAGGCTGCTGGCTTGACTGCATCTACACAAGGGTTTTGGCCAACGTAGCTATGGCCAGTAGGAATGCAACTATACTCTCAGAGAGTCCTAACTGATAGAGCTATGCCAGGATAGTATGCAACTAGTCCAGGCCAAAGACTGCTAACAACCTTAATGTCCTTGGAAAATCCCAGCCTCAGTAAACACTCCTAGATTATGGTCACAGGCCAGCCCAAGCCCGTTAGCCCAAGTTAGAATGGGCTAATGGGCTTAAGGCCCATGAGTTTCTGTAGCCAACTGCACAGAGAAATGTGATATGGCTAGTGGTGTGTCCAGCCACGTTGGCCCCCCAGCCCAAGCAGCCAGGTGTCCATTTACAGCTCAGGCAACCTAAGGCAGGACTTTAGCATCCGTCTGGAGCAAGACCCCCTAGCTGCCCTCCCACTGACCTAGTTCAAAAATGTTCATTCTCATAAAGAAGTCACCCAAATTCCCAGATTAAAGATTAAGTTAAGAAATCAGGAATTTAACAGTAAAGAAACATGACCGGGCTGTTGAAAGCATGCCCAAAACAAATGCCAGAAACTTAAAAGTTTTAAGTTTAACTCTCAGAGTTAAATTAAAAGAAATCCCCACAAGATAAGGTCCAGCATTTCTCACTGCACATACCTGTAATAGCCCCATGTATTAAATGCATTAGTATATAGGCTTTAGATTCAATTAAACCAATATTTAAAAGATACAGCAGGGTATTTTCTCCCTACCTATAATGTCACTTGTTCAAGTGCCTCAGGTTGTACATACATTAAATTTCATTGAAACTCCTAAAATAATACATATTAATTCAGAGTATGCACATGTATCTGAAGGTCTATGCCTTAAGTATAGGCAAGAAATTAACAGCACATAAATTTGAGAGGAAGAGAGAAAAATAATCAATATTCGCCCAGTCACTAAGCATACAGCACTCCTGGATCCCAAAAAGAAGATCAGCTGTGTGAATAGCTCCATAGGTAATGTGAGCATTCACAGCAGGCTGCACCCATCTGATATACACTGTACTTCCTTCTGAAAAATGCCTGTGCTGTCACCATGGCCCTGAGAAGGACAGTTGGCAAAGTTCACCAGCCCAGGTGCAAGAGCTGCCTTCCCATTATTGGAGCAAACCCAGAGAGCCTGAAATGCTGCTACTTGCTCATGCCCCCACCAATGCCAAGGGAACACTGCTTGAAATAAGAACTGTTTCCATGCGGGAAGGTTAGCCTAAGCTGCATGGATGGGCACTAGAGCAAAGCTCAAGTTCATGCTGATTATCTGATCCGGCTTTTAGCTTCTCTGGGGAAATTTTCAGACAATTTGGGTTTTTTGTGGGGAAGATCAACTTCCAAATGACCTTATTTCATCCCTAGCAACCCATTCCCCATAACAGCAAGGATTTTCAAGGGGGAAGAAGTGACTTTACAATCATAGAAAATGAGACTTGGAAGGGACCTCAGAGTTAAGGACAGAAATGACACATAAACCAGTATAAGTTATTGGAAACCAGTTCAAATCTGTAACACAACAGAAGTTCAGTGCACATAAACTGCTTTCAAAATGGCCGGAACTCATTTAAGATAAACCTCTAGATAAGTCAGAGGGGACCAGCAGGCACTGGGGGAGTCCCTGTTCCCCCTAGCACTACCAGGAGTGACCAGGAATAACGTTCACAAGCTGGCAGAGGGTAGGTTTAGATTAGACATCAGGAGGCGCGACTTCACGGTCAGGGCGGCTGGGATCTGGAACCAACTTCCAAGAGAAGTGGTGCAGGCTCCTACCCTGGGGGTGTTTAAGAGGAGGCTGGATGAACACCCTGCCAGGATTGTTTGTCTCTTTCCTGCCATGGCAGGGGGTCAGACTACATGATCTGCTCAGGTCCCTTCTGACCCTAGAAACTATGAAACTATGGATGGACGTAGTATCAGGCTGAACTGAAGTGGTTTATTGAACTTCTGTCCCAGATCCCCTCCAAATTCATGTTAACTCAGTCCCCTGCATCCCAGGATGCTTTGCACCTCCCCCCCAAGCCTCCCCTCTCAGGGTGGGCAGGCTAGCCTTGGCCCCCGCTGTCTGGTCCAGTTGAGCAGGGAGGCATGCTCTAGCACTTCCTAGCTTCTGGCCTGGGCCACTTCAGGCATGTGGCTGCATTTCCAGATCGAAAGTGAATGTCTGTTCACTTGATTATCAGTTCAATCTATGCAGCTTAGACTAACCTGCCAAGACTGATTTGATTCAGCCTCGGGCTTTTTGACTGTCTGTACTTAGCCATATTGGGCAAAATTCTCTCTTCTCGGCTGCACCCCTTTGTCTGTGGTATGGATTTGTATTGAGCCTTCTCCACTTGTTCTGTGGAATTGCCAGGGTATTTATCCCCAAGTAGAGTAGGACTCTGTTATTGGTACTATTGATAGAAAAAATACCAAAACAATTCATAGATTAAAAAAAATCAAAACTTTCAATCATAAAATCATAGAAATGAGGGTTGGGAGGGACCTTAGGAGGTCACATCTACTCTAACCCCCTGCTCAAAGCAGGGCCAGCCCCAGCTACATGATCCCAGCCAAGGCTTTGTCAAGCTGGGTCTTAAAAACCTCCAAGGATGGAGAGTCCACAACCTCTCTGGATAACCTGTTGCAGTGTTTTACTACCCTCCTAGTGAGAAAGTTTGTCCTAATATCTAACCTAAACCTCCCTTGCTGCAATTTGAGCCCATTGCTCCTTGTTCTGCCATCTGCCCCCACTGAGACCAGCCCAGCTCCATCTTCTTTGCAAACCCCTGCAGGGAGGTCAAGGCTGCTAGTCAACCCCCCTCAGTCTTCTCTTCTGCAGACTAAATAAGCCCAGGTCCCTCAGCCTCTCCTCACAAGTCATGTCCCCCAGCCCCCAAACCATTTTCATTTTACACTTTACATGTAAAGAGACAGAGACTTCTTGTCTAACCTTCCCTTTTTTGGAGCCATGAGCCGACCAGGACCAGAGCTCACAGCAGTCATTGGCAAGGCTCATCAATCCAAGACAAGCCCCTCAGCACACAGCAGACAAGTAAAACAAGAGCAGACAGACAGCAGCTGCATCCTGGGCTTGCCAAGAGCAGCACCGTGATGGCTGTCTTTGCTCTGCTGCAAGTCATCAAGAAGAGGGTGCCGCAGACCATGCATGAGAAGGTGAAAAATAGATGGCCTGGAGCACCTCACAAGCTGCTTTGCTGAGGGCTGATCTTCCAGAGGTGCCATGACCATACACAGGCTGAGCATCCACTGTGGAGAGAGGACCACAATTGATCCCGCTCCTGTCAGCTATTATTCACCCGGCTGGTGTCACACATACTCCAGTGGCTGGCAGTACAGTTAACTGGAAATCCAGGGTACAAGTTACCACCTGCTAGTCAAATGGGACAGGCTCTGCCCAGAGCAGTGCATGCAACCTCCCCCTCCATGGTACAGCCTGTGGGTTGCAGGCATCCAAACCAAGACAGGTTTTTTGGGAAGAGGGCAGTGTCAGGACATCCCAGAGCAGCTCAGAAACAACACTGCCCTGGCCAGCTGGGTGCCTATAGAGAGGGCAGAGTCAAAGCTTCTGGCTCTGGAAGGGGTTAAATCCCTGCTGGTAATACCCTCTGTGCCCATGGCCTGAGCACTCATTGATGGCAAGTAGCAAACCTTAGCACAGCAAATGGTAGCAGGTTGGCTTGGGGCAGGATCAGGGCCCACTTGCTGCAATATTGCGTTAATAGACACGGTCTCTTGGGAAAAGCGCACTTCAAGTAGGGAAAAGATCGGGAGGAGAAAGCAGATCTCCTGTTGAACTGCGGCAGTGGCTACCTTCCCCTGCCTCCGCAAGCTCAGATGCCCCCACAACACATACCTTCCCCAGTTGAACTAACATGCCAAAAATGCTTTATGCTGTCTATTTAATGTATTCCATATGGAGCGCACTGCTCATAAACATTACTTAAAATGGGAATAAATCCTTCCGTCAAACCTTGCAAGTCAGCAGTTGCCTGATTGAATTGCCAAATGAAGAGCTTTATTTTTTTTAATTTTTTTTTTTTTTTTTTTTTGGAGGGGAGCAGGGAGGCTAGAATTAGCATGTGGCCCTTCAGGGGTTTGGATGGGGAGCAGGTCTCTGTATATACTTTGCTATCTGGCCAACTGCAAAACATTTACCCACCAGCCTGTCTTACCATCACCTCCCTGTGTTCTTCTGGTACCTTGTGGACTTGGGTAAACATTTAGAATATGGAAGTGAGAATATTATACACAGTGCCCTAATATAAATCACAGTTATGATTCTCTGTATATGCTGGGGACTGTAAATGTAACATATGAATTAATGGGGTTCTAGGCTGTATAGGGAGCCGTTATAGATGCTGTTCAGAGTCCTCTACAGAATCCTAATGCACACCAAGCCCGAGACATAGCCAGGGCTAAATCACAGGACCGATGTGTGAAAAGTTCTTTTCCTCCCTTTTTCCCCCACTCCAGCTTTTCAAGTTGTACACCTGGGGAAAGCAGAGAGAACAATCAATGTTAGACATCTGAGAGGTAAATGCGTAGGACATTTAAAAAGTAGAAAAACATCTGCTCAGGCCAGATAGAAACCAGATGGAGGAAGAAAGTCAAGAGGATTTGCAGAAGCGCAATCAGGAAGACGACTTCAAGAGGAGAAATCTGCTTCCAGAAGGTAAAAGTATTACCCCAAGGCAACCTGCATATCCCAAGGCCCTTCCCATGACAGCATAAGGACAGCTCTGACACAGTTCTTCATGGGGAAGGAGTTTGACCCCACTGCAAAGAAAGGCATCAAGAACTGAGAGGGAAATCAAATGAAGCAGCGATTTAGAGAAAGTCGGGGGTCATTCTAACTTGCATTCAGGCGTGTCCTGCTGGTTCCTCAAATGGAGGACCACCAAGAACGCCACAAGAAAGCATTTCCCTAGCCATTAGGGAGACTTCTTACCAGTGGCTGAGCAATGGTCTAGATGGTATTGTAGAGCTGGTTTTGCACACCTTTACCCAACAGGTTCTTCCTCTGAAATCACTGAGTCCAGTTAGGGGCTATTCCCTTGTGATAGGGTTATCAGAGTGTGGCCCAAAATAATTGGAGAGGTCCAAAAATGCACAGATGAACTGTCCCGATTATGCACTATGCTTAACAATGCTGTGTGTAACCATCCCAACCCATGGCTCCCTCTAAAGACGAGGACAGACTGAAGAACTCGGGTTATTTAGTCTGGAGAAGAAAGGTCCAAGGGAGGATTTGCTAACAGTCTTCAAATACCTGGAGAGCAATTACAGAGAGGATGGAGATGGGCTTTTTCTCAATGACCGAGAGGGAAAGGACCGAAGCAATGGCCTCAAGTTCAGTGGGGTGGTCAAGCATTGCAACAGGCTGCCTAGAGAAATCATGGGCTCTCCATCCTTAGAAGGTTTCAAGAGCAGGCTGACCAGGCACTTGACTGGGATGGTTTAGTCAGGGAAAATCCTGCCTTGAGCAACAACCTGGACTAGATGTGACCTTGTGAAGGTCCTTCCAGCCCTACTTTCCTATGGTTTTATTGTAAGCCTGATGGCATACCTAGAAGATAAATAAAAAGGACTCTGGCAGACAAAGAGTGAGCAATGATCCAATTCTTTCAGGGAAAGAAGATAATGATAAAGTTGGTTATTTCATTCTGCCCCGCCTTACATCCATCCCAGCACCCCTGGGTGGGAGTACCTTGTTGCTCAGGGGCTCCAGCCTTGCTAATTGGTTTTACCATAGAGTGCCCTTAGCAATCCAGTGTAAGGGTTATTCACTTGTCACAAGCACAGACTGATGGTGTAGTGGCATCAGTAGAGAATTTGGAGTTGCTTAAAAAAAAAACCAGCCAATAGGGGTGGAAAAAAGCACAAGGAATTGACCCATGAAGATGGTGCTGTATAAATATTATTCATAAAACCCTGCAATGATACGGAAGATTGCAACACCCACAGCATGTTGCCTGAGGATAGGTATGCTGTACAGATGGCCAAGTTTCTGAGAGTGCTAAGAAAAAAGGAAATATAGCTATATTTTTTAATTTTACCTCTTAATTTAATAAAGTTTTGTTTCCTGCTGGTTCTTGAGCTCCAACGTTGAGTTCAGCTGCAGCATAGAGAACAGAGCAAGTGTTTTCAAAAAATAATTAAAAAGGAGACCTCTTCTACAGAGTAAATATTAGAGACTGCTGAGGAATTTCCCAACACAATTTCTGCCATTATCAAAAAAATGCCATTTGTGTCAAAACTGAAGCCTCTTCTGCAGAAAGAGCTGATCTAAATGAAGAGAGCTGTGATGCTGTGAAGTTTTTCTACAAGAAATGTGCTGAATTTTGCTCCAAATGGTTTGGTTTCATGATTTGAATTTTACTTAAAAAAGCAAAAAACAACAGCAACAAAACTAACTGTAATGTTTAAAATCTAAATAAAATACTTAAAAATTATCAGAACCAAGGATTTTGCTTGGCCAAGTTGAATGTTTTTTGGAAGAGCTGACGTTTGGTCCCCATTCAGGATGGAAAAACCGTTCCATGTCCACCTCTAATATGCACTGCCTTGCTGGGCACACACTGCGCTTGGGAAGGAAGCATAGGAAGAATTTTTACAAGGCTGTTTTATTCCATCGTATATGGGAAGATACAAGTTGAATGCAGCACAGCATTAAAAAAAAGCTGTATTCTTTCCCACTGCAAAGAGTCCTGAATCATAAAGAAATGCAGTGAAATAATGAACAAATGCTATTCCCTTGGGAGAAGAATGGCTTCTAGTAACCTTCCCCCCAGTTTGGGGAAGCTCCTTCCATGAAGGGATGAGCTTCTCAAAATGCCCAGCTGCAAGGAATTAGTAAGACTCAAGCAATGCCACGATCAGTTTTAAAGGGTAGAGGAAGGAGGACAATATAAAAGTGACTGGAAAGCTAGATTGGTTTGGGGTGGTATTAGAAGAAGCAGTTAAAATAGAGGAAAATTAAAAGATATTAAAATGGGGAATATATGCACCATGTGGGAGAACAGAACATCCCAGGCCTTGTTGGTACAAAACTTGCCATAAATATTTTTAACGGGAAGCTCTGAAGTGATGGGTCTGGGGCCAAAGGATGAGAGGGAAGAGAGATGGGGGGTGAGGGGGGGGAAGAGAGGGTGGGGAAGGTGAAGAGAGCAACTCCCTGCGGAAAGCCAGTGATGCTGTTACCGGGTCCTGTCCCATCCTACAAGATGACAAGTCCCTTTTTTGCCCCCCGAGGAAATGAGCAGACACGCTCTGCTCCAGGAAGCATGAGAACCCCTCTAGTTCTTCAGTGAACCCACCAAGGATCCAAGTACATCGGCACAGTCCTGTCTCTGGTTCCCCCTCTCTCTGCCTCCCAAAACTGGTCTGCCAGGCAGCCGTTGGCAAGGCTCCTGACTTCCCATGCACACAACACCTGTGAGGCAAGAGCTGCAATGCAAGGAAGGGGAGGAGAGGGGGAATGGCATACCATCCAGATGCTATCACCATCTTCCCAGCTGCTTGTACTCACCTGTCTGCAATAGGAGGAATCTCTAGCTGCAGGGCCCATACTCTCTTTCCCCCACAGCTTTTCTCATTTCCTTCCCCTAATTATTGAAACCTAGTTCTTGTTCTGAACATTGGGGAAAAAAATACGAATCATTTACAAACGAGAATAGCCGGGGCCTTTACTGCTCCTGGAAAATAAGTTCCAGGAGCTGGGAAAAGAGCAGTGCTGGGCTGGGACCTTGGCTGGGTGTGCAGACAACTGGGAGGCACCGTCTCACTTGTGAGGACCAGGAAATTCTTCCCCAGTTGGCGGCAAAGATGAAATGTTGGCACTTGGTGGGGCCAGGGGGCCTATACAACACACTTGACTAGGAGGAGATCGGCAGCATCCTTGCACAACAGACAGCACCTCTGGGTCAAGGCCATCGTACTGCATTTACACAATACTTTCTAAATGCTTCAGTTATATGGGCCTTCTTCCCATGCAGAAGAAGGTGAGTGAAGTCTATAATCTTATTACTGGATATCACGGGCTGTTTATCAGCTGAGCATCTGGTTTTTGGAAGCTACATCCCAGGCACAGGGGCCACGCAACTGGACCACTTCATCTATTGAGCTGAAACTTCCACCAAGGACACCTCAAGCCAGACTGAGAGGTTTCAAGGAGCCAACATGCTTGTGAATGTATAGTTTTTTTCCCAATTTAGTGCTTGGTTACTCCAAAAATATTTACGACTTTGTTTTGCTGTGTCATTTAAAAGAGTAACCAAGCAGAAGTAATTTATGACGGCCTGTGGTTTTCCCTTAATAGCTGCTGTGGCACATTTCCCCCCTTATCGATTGGCTGCTCACTCTCTTTCTCAATCCTGATCTGCAGATACAAGGCAAATTATCACTGGCTTATCTCACAGTTAAGAAACAGCCTGGAATTGGTGAATGTTCAATTCTCTCCCAGGCTTTTTTAGGGGAACTGAAGATAAGGTCCTACTTAAAGATGCCAGAAGGTTTTGTAAACTCGCCTGATGAAATGGGAGCATGTTACTGAGAAACACTGCAAACACATGCACTTTAAATGCAACAAGTCCTTGACTGTGATTCCAGTGTCCTCTTTTCCCATAACTCAGAAACCTCTCCTGACCTTGGCAACGCACTGGGATGCACACGTGGATAAGCTCATCTCATGGGGGTTGAACCCTCTGCAGGAAATACATATTGCACATACTCTGCATCTCCTAGACCAGGTCCAGGGAGAATAGCTCCAGAGACAGGACACTGCCAGCACATTTCTGCAGCTCTCAACAGAAGACTATTATCTGCCTGCATGTGCCCATCTCACATGCCCTGAAGCATCCGACGACCAATTAATTTATTTTTTTGGACATCCCTATGATAGGGAAAGTGCTGTTATCCCTACAGATGAGCTGCAGCATGGAGACATTAAGGGCCAGTTTATTTAAGGCATTTTAACGTTTACAGATTCAGCTACGTGTCTAGCAGTGAGCTCAGTCACCGCATGAGCAGCACAGATACATACACATTTTGCAGTTAAATATCTTTGCTGTGGGGGGAATCAATTCTCACTGCAAAGCTATCAAGAGTTGCAAGGGCAAAAGGGTTGCAGGACAGGACTGATATGTCATCCCACAAAGAGGGGTACATCGATAATATCTAGAAGTCCCATTACCAATTTTAAAAATTCTTTCAATCCCAATAATAGTGGCAAATGCATCATAAAAGTGTAAAGCGGCTTTTAGATGCCTAATGTTGCTAAATGAGAAACTCTTTAAAAAAATTCTAGCAACTCTTCTCTGCTAGGTTTTAGAGCAAAAGGACCTGGAAAACCTGAATGATCATCCACATTGCAAACCTATTTTCACCGAGGCTGCCACATGATGTTGCACAGAGGATGTTGAGCATGTGTTTAGGAAACCATCCCCAAGAACTTACGCAAGCAACAACAAGTATCTTTTTTAAAAAAGCATGTACTGAGCTGTCTCCTGTTAACAATGCAGATCAAGTGATTCAGCCCAACTGCTTCTGCCTTGCCTGAATACACGCCTGGCTCATTCATCAAAGTGGGATTGTTTGCTAAAATACACATCCTCGCACAGGCACAGATAGCCTTTTTGTTGGCCCCAGTCATGATGTAATGGGAAAAAGCTATAGGCATTCTGTCAAAGGGCTGCGGATTGCACAAACCAGGATTTCCCGAGGCCCCAGCCTCCCAGGTGCAGACTCAGCAGCCATCGGGACTTGCTAAGATGAATGGGTCTTTCCAACACGATACCTTACAGTAAGACATTGGGCTTTCAGCTGTTCAATTATGGATGATCCTTTGGCGGGTATTGGTCACCTGTAGGCCTAGACCTTTACAGCAACTACCTAACTTTATATTGGATTGCTAGACATTCACCTACCTATGACAAATTTATTATACAACAAGCACATTGTTCATGTTCATATCGCAGGCATTTGTTCCTTCCAGAGGAAGGCGTATGGAGTTGCGGTCCTCCATATCTCAAAACAGTCCGAGAGCAGGGAGATAAAATCTGTTATCTGTCTGTCCACAACTTCTGAAGGAGGCATTTGCATGAAACAGGTAACCCTTCCTGAAAGCGTCTGATACTGGGGTTGCGTGCTAAGCAGTGGAAAGTCTTTGAAGCCCAAAGGAAATGCCTTGCGCAGAGCCAGGTGCTCGCTCACACGGTATAATCATTCAGAAGCGAGTAGTCATGACTGATTAGGGGACACAGTCTGAAAGGTGTTGCGCACTGGCAAAGAGAAGTTCATCCAGGAACTTGTGATCTAAAGACACGGGAAAAGAACAAATTAAAGAGATGGGGTTAAATACAACATTGTTTACTGAGGAAGAGAGATGATGGGGAAGAAAACAAAGAGGTCCTGATAAGTTGTCATTAAAGACCTCATGCAGAACCAGCCCATCCTGAAGTAGCTAGAAATGCTTCTTATTTACCATGATCACTTTGCAATGCTAGCTAGCAGACCCCACTGCCAGCCGGGACCCCATCCTGAGAGGCATTCAAAAAACCCATAGCCCCAGCCCCAAGGAGCTTTCAATCACAGTCCCATCGCAAAGATAAGCATGCTTACATTGTGCTACTTGGTTTCTGTAAAGCAAGGCTCCCTGAATGAACAAGAAAGCTGCAGGCACCCCTGCCTTGGGTCCCAGGGTAAAGCTGAGGAGTGCGTTCACGGTACTCCTGATAGGACGGGTGCTGAACTCACCATGAGAATGACCCTCAAAAGATACAAAACTCTGCTGCTTCTCACCTCTGGGCACATATTTCACTACAGGCCTCGGAAAGGGAGACTAATGTGGTACAATTAATGTGGCTCCTGCACCCACCAAACTGAAGTTATAGCGTTACTTATTGATCCCTTTAGGTCTGGTTTAGGCTGTCGGTCTGTAAGTGCCTGAGCAAGCAGCCAGGGCAGGCAAGCATCCAGGCAAGTCCCAAGGTGCACCAAGTGCTTTAGCAAGTGAACTCTCACTTCACTTTTGGCAGACAATGAAATGGTGCAGCTGAGGTCTGGCCATCAGCAGGCCCCATCCTACTTTCACTGCAAATGCAAACACCTCCTCAGCCTAAAAACACAAGACTTTGACTTTCCTCTTGGACCCCATTCAGTAGAGTAAACTACAGCTGGTCAGACACAGAGAATGGGTGATATGCTCATGTGGGATCGATTGCCCTGGCTTTATCACCCCCTTATGAGGATGCACAGATGGCTCAGCAGTGGATGTGGCAGGAGAGCAAGGGCTTTGCTTCCTGTGCTGCACCCGGGAAACAAGTGGGTGGAGAGCAGGTGGAGCTCAGACCCATCTGATTGGCCAAGACGCAGGGCTGGCCAGGTGCAGAGTGTGGGAGAAGGGCACTTATTTCTTTCCCAAGGCAAGAGAGCAGCAGAGACGAATTGCATCCAAATTGCAATGATTTTCTGGAGCAGTGCAGCTACCTGGTACCCCTTATACAGCCACGAGGCTAAAAGCTCTACATACCCTCCCTTACCGGCAACCCCCATCAAAGAGAAAGTTCATTTGCAGAACACATCATCTGCTGGTCCTATCCCAAACTCCTCCAAGATCAAGGTGGTGACTAATTAAGTTTGTGCATGCATGGTTTCACGCTTCCCATTCGCCAACCACTGAAAACCTCCACTAACAGGGAAGGTCACCCAGATTTTGCAGATAGCTATCACGTGCGCCAGGAAAGTAAAGAACTAGCCATTTTGGCTGGCTGTTTCCCAAAGACGGGTGAGCAGAGGATGCATCTGAAAAGAAAACTGCTTCTAGAGCATAAGCTGCATTCCCATGTGATGCTCTGCAAGTTCAGCAGAGCACTGACAGATCTATTTATACCATCCTTGCAAGCATGGCATGACAGCGCTAAAGCCCTGTTCTTCACTCTGCCGCAAACTCTAAAATAGCATTGTTTTGAGATGGTGCTCATGTCTTCCTTCCCCCCTGTTTCTAATTACTAATGACATTGGCATAAAAAACAGGATCTGGGTCTATTAAGTCTTCATCTGCTCTTGCTTATTCCCACATGAAGTCATAATCCTGTGTGTCATCCCAACTGCAGGCGATGGAAGTGATTTAGGATTTCCAAATAGAGGATTATGACCTCAGGTGGAGAATAAGCAGAACAGATCAACTCTGGAAAAAAAAACAACAACCAACCAACGATCCTGTATTCATGTAACATGCCGGTCGTAATAAATATACACATACAATGCACAAGCAGATGGGAAAGGAGAAAGAGGCTGAGCAGAAAAAGAAGGAAATTAGAGCATCAGCAGAAGAATCCAGTAGAATGATTCTGCGAGCTTCACATGTGGTGTCGTGGCTCTTTAGGGATCTCTAGAGAATTGCCTGGGAAGGATTAAGCCAAAATGGGGCCCAGCCACATGTTTTGTTGCTTCCATCTGGGCGTCACGATAGCATGCCATAAGTGTTGCAATGCAATTATCTTGGGATGCTTTGCTGAACTCAGGCCCTTTGCACTCTGGAGGCCTCTTGGGGACCCAGGTGCACTGATCAATTGATAATCCAGCTATTGCTAGAAGGACATGAATGCAGATTAGCTGGAAGAGGCAATACAAAATTAGGGCTCCAGGGGATTTGGCCTGGGAAACATCCTAAAACTATGCTCAATACCCAAGTCTCAACAGCCGTCCCAAATCTACTGACTTCAGTAGATTTGACTCTTTCATGGCATTTGTGGTCGACACCATAATTTTGGGATAGCAGTCGGAGACCTGGCTCAGGGACGATTCAATCACAAGATATCAGTGCCTCATTCACCCCCCGGACAGGTGTGAAGCTTTCAAGGACCTCAGACATATGTGGGGGCAGACTTTTTATAAATCTGTCAAGTCTATCACATATGGAAAGACATGGGTTGAATGAAAAATATTATATGAAATGAGATCTTCTTTCCCACAGCAAAAGTAGGCTAGAATCCGGGGGGGAAGCGCTAAATAAGTTTATTCTTTTGCTGCTAGGAAAGGCAATGAAAATGTTTTTTAGGAGGAGGCCACTGAGCCAGTCCCAGAGATAGGGACTACCAGTAATTGCTGCCACAAGAGAATATAGCAAAACTTCAGTCCAGATGAAGATCAAACAGTTATGAGAATAGGAGGAAGTAGCATACAGATTCTGTGCTGCAAGACAGAATTTGCCTCTGTTATCCACATCTGGGAACATCATTGCCGCCGTGTAGGGTTGCCAATGCCATCTCTGAAGGCCCACCCGAGTTCTGCATCTTTCTGCTGAACTAAAATGGAGTTGCTTTGAAAATGCAGAGAGGTCCATATTAATAACTATCACTGAAACAGCTCTTCAGCCTCAAGCCTTGTCACGGGACCGTTAAATAAATACACGGCTTGACGTGCTTCGCGCAGGGCTGACCGTGCTTATTGATTACATTTTTATTGAGCCTTTTACTTATTCAATACTGAGCTCCTGAGGTCTGATTCTGATTGCTGCTGGGCAATTCCCAGCTCTGCATCTGATTCACGCTGAAGTTAAATGGAGAGGGCTCAGCTGTCGGCAGGATTGTATCTTCTCACCCCGATGGCCTTTCCCAACAGGTGGTTTTCATACCCAGGCTGAAACAGCTCAAAATACTACCTTGCCACAAGGCGTGGGGTTTAAAAATAAAGTGACAGAGCGATGGCTTTTTCATTTCATTAGGTGACTCTTCCATTTGAAACAAGGGAATGTGTAGTGAAATAAATCCCTTTGGTGGATTTCCAACAAGTCGTAAGTGTCACGGAGGCGGTTTCATCAGACCAGAACATTTCTTGATTCAAGACTTTTTAGGATCAGTAGCTAGATAGGATAGATAAGGATAAGGGTGTACACGCTCATGCACACCCAGCCACCACCCTATAGATAATCATCAATTCAAATGATCTCTTCCCAGAAGCTCGTTAAGCACAGAGATTGTTAGCCGTGCTAGTCTGCAGGCAGGGTAGGGCAGTACATTGGAGTAGCTGGCTCAGAGAGGCATGAGGTGTTGTTGGCTGCAACCCACTTCATCCCACACAGCTCATTCATAGCATGTGATAAAGAAGGTTGTAGCCTACAAAAGTCATGCGTCTCTAAACCACTTGGTCTCCAAGGTGCCACCCTGCCTTGTCTTCTGCCAGGGCTAAGATGACTAAGGAAGCACATGAGCAGACTGACATTTATGTCCCTTTTAATCCTTTATGCCATTCCCTCACCGGTGGCAAATAGATAGCCCTTTAGGTCAGGCTGAATTACAGCTTCTTTGCTCACTCTTCGTGGATTTTGCCTATCGTGTTCCTTCTTGGACCGAAGAGTTTCACATTTCCATGTCAGCCCAGGGGTAAAGGTGGCTAAATTACACAGTATAATTATAGTTATTGTGCGGTGTAATAGAGGTCTTCATTACAAAAGCATCTAGCAGGTGATGGGATGGATTGGTGTGTGTGACAGTAAAAAGCAATGGCTACATTTTGGGGCTTTTAATCAGAATTTAGAGTCAAAACTCCAGCAAATGGCTCATACCTGCCAGCGCCCTGCATGAGTCCGGGTTTGAATAGCTGCTTTATACTCCCCAAAGTGTGGGAAAAATCCCAATTGCCAATCTGGATTTTGAACCCTTGAGTGTGCACATCAAGCGTTTTAGCTAATGCCATTGTCATGATTAATTAATATAACGAGTCTGAAGCTTAGTTCTGCAAGTGTCCTTTCCGCAATTCGAGTTGGCCAATGAGGCTACTGAAATTATAGGTGCACTGGGAAAGGAGGAACGTTTCACTGGGTCCCCTTCCCCTTTCACCTGAAGCTTTTTGTTTTCATCGCTCACACCAGAGCCCGGAGTGTCCACTAACTCACCAGGCACATTTGTACAGATGACCAGAAAGAGAATGATCTACTGCAAGTATTCATAATGCTCTTAGCATTAAAAACTCATAGATCTATCCAGGGTAATGGTATGATAGAGTTATGACACTGGTAGCACGGACTTACACAGGCTCTTGAAATACATCGAATAACCCCCACCATCCATGGATGCAAAAAACCATGACATGCATTTGAAAAGCTGGGGAAGCTGTGGGTAAACTAGTTTGCATGCCTTATGTGGCAGTAGTTATCCTGGAGTCAGTAGAAATCCTCAGTGGTTTTATTTCTTTCTAATACTCTCCACTTCAGGTCTTCTTTTGTGCCCTCATTGCATCAGTGCAATTCAGTCTTGAGAAGTCACGAAACCTGACTACACAGACCTCTCTTCCTAGACATGATGGGCTATGCATGTACCATGTTTGTCTGGGACAAACTCACCAGGGCAGGAGCTATCATTTCTGGTACTTTTTAAGTGCTGGAGGACTGGTAGTGAATTGCAGCCACTTAGAGAGCGACATGCAAGACAGCTTGTTCCAATGCTGTCCAGAAAGATAAGTGACTAAGACAAATAGTCCCTTGAATGCAAACTACATGGCTATAAACCTTTGTAGGTGAACAGATCCAGCTGTTTCCCAGGGTACCTAATTCAGGTACTTACCTTTACAGCCCCATGGAATAATTACAGTGGATTTGTACTATACGTTCTTTGCAGAAACTGTGAGTTAGATCAGCCAGAGGTATACACTGTGCATTTGCAGGGGTTGAAGTAAGTAGGTGATAGAAAACAAGCCCATCTAAGAAGATAGATTGGCATGTTAATTAAGGCACTGGCTGGGGACTCAAGTCTGCGACAAGCCCTCTTCCATGACCCTGAGCAAGTCACTGAGTCTCTGTGGCTCAGTTTCCAGGCTGTAAAATGGGGATATGATTATGGTTCTCACTTCACTTAGCTTTGCCAAAGGAGATTTCACTATCCTGCCTCATTACGTGCATGTGCAATGTCAGACTTAATGGAGCCGTGAGCCTTTAGGCACTCCTGTGAAGTTAATTGTGATATAAGATCGAACCGGGTTGCAATCAAATTCCTCAGTAGGGTAAAAATCCCCAGAAAAGGCTGAGAAAACTATTAAGATGAGGCATATCTCTGCTCCTGAAGTGGAAATAATGGGACTTTGTCCCAAAATGTATAAAATATGTATTACAATTAAATTATCCATTGGCAAATTGCTCTACAATTAAAAACACAGAAGCCTGAGTGAGGCAATTAGAATAATTGTAGTGTGTTAATTATAGCGTGATGGATTCTGCATGCTGTCAGCAATTATCTTTCAAGCATGCACTTTCTGAACTGAATCCAGATCCACAGAAAGACACTGATAGAATAGGAAATATCTTCGGTGCTGGCATGCTTTGCCATTTGAAATTAATATGCATATGTATATATAACATAGCATATACACACATCTATTATAGGCACACGCAAAATACATGTGTAAGCTATGTAATTAGAATGAGTGATGTTTTAGGCAGAAATATCTTTACTACTATTTCTACACACACTTGCTGTTTGCAAATTCTTTAAATCAAAACAATTAGAGAGATCATGTCATCTTGAGAGGTATTAAAAATAAAAGGCCTTGATGTTTCCTTCTTGTTAACTGTCTTAGATGAGCCCAGTTAAATAAATGAGGGTGACGATGGCGCACACTATATTCGCAGCGGAATCAACAAGAGATACCAAGCAGTTTGCACTTTTGAGACCCAGCCTGCTCAATAACAGCCCGAAAAAACAATTTTTGGCCAGAATTTTCCAAAGCAGTGAATCACTTTGGACACCCACCTTGAAACGCCTTCGCTGGGCCTTACGTTCAGAAAGTGCCAAGCACCTGTCCTCTGAGGAATATATTATACATTTATATTATATATTACATTTATGTTATGTATTATAAATGTATAATATATTCCTCAGTGGACAGGTGCTTGGCACTTTCTAAAAGGCCCAGCAAAGGTGTTTAAGTTGGATACCCGAAGTGGTTCATATATAATATATTCCTCAGAGTGATCGGCCCGTTATATATAGATATAACTTGTCTCTTTAAAAGTGTCTCATTATATATGTATATGTATATGTATATGTGTGTATGTGTTATATAGATATATGTATATCTATCTATATATGTGTTATAGATATATAGTTAGGTGTTATATGTGTTAGAGATATATAGTTATATATATATATAGGTATATGTGTGTGTGCATGCGTGTGTATATGTATAATGAGACACTTTTAAAGAGACAAGTTATAACTATCTATATCTATAACTTGTATTTATCTTTCTCTCTCTCTAAAACCATCCAATCTGAGGCCACTGAAATCCACAAGTCACTTTAACATTTGACCTAGGAGCCTAATCTTAAGCTGTTGCTTTTTAAAAAAAACTTGGCTCTACATTTCTGTGCCTCAACACTGCTTACTGTAATGTATATGGTCTTCCTTCCCCTGATGCTCTCATTAGGGACTGAGAGATGTAAGCAGCTTGCTTTCAATTCACACACCCAAACTATACAAACCCTGCAAATAATTAAAGAGACTAAACTCATAACCTTATCCACACAGCCATTCTTCCAGCGCTGTAAGCTTGAGATGAAACAGGACCCATATCTCAACCTCCCTCGATTTTTTTACATAACAAAAGCCCAGCCAAAAAGGTTTTACCTAAACAAAAGCCCCTGTCCACAAATAATGCTCATTGATGCCTCACAGAGAGATTTAGGGCCTAGGCCACACAATATATGCAGTGTCTGCAGTGAAAGGTCAGTCTGTCAAAGCCCCCTAACTAAAAGCCCTTGCTCAACAACAGTTAGTTGTGTGTGAAGCTCCGTTATGACTTGAAAATGCAGCTAAAGGAGCCAGGAGCTCTTGAGGTCTCAACCCAGGACTGCGTGACCTCCGGCAAGTCACTCAACCATCCTGTGCCTCAGTTTCCCCATCCCTGAAAGAGAGGCCATACCTCCATAAAGGAAGGTCACAAGGATGTTAGACTGAAAACAGATAGTAGGGGTTTATCCTAGATCTCATTATCCCGGACTTTGACTCAATCAAAAAAGGAGCAGGAAATGTCTTTACACAGGCTGCTTTAATGGCAATTAATTTAATTAGTGCTATCTAGGTACTTGAAAAGGTACTTAAAATAGGACAGTGGGCGTGCACCTCTGTAGGATCCCAGGATAGAAGGTCTTGCCCAGGGAGATAGCTGAAGTCTGTTTTTTAGCCAGTCATATGCAAACTAGCATGCCCACCAGCTTCATTCCCCGGATCTCTCATCCCCCGGGTCCCCTGTGCCATCATCAGGAATGTAGAGGGAAGTCTCAGTCTGTGTCACATACCTGCAATTTGATGCAACCTGGCCTGCTCCAAGGGCCAAGCATTGCCTGTTCAGAAGTATGCTGATGATGAGGCAGGATTGCCTTTGGCAGGCTCGAGTTACAAGGGAAGGGGGTTCTCTATTTGAGTCCCTTTGCCTGGTGGGAGAGCTTCCAGGCGGTCATTTCCAGCTTCTGCAATCCTGGCTAGCCAGGCAGGAAGGAAGACTTTCCACTCCAGGGCATCCCAGTCGCTATGTTTTACTTAATAACCCCTTCTGCCGCTTACCAAACCAGCTCTCTTCTCCTCGGGTTTTATGCCCCTTTGCATCCCTTTTGCTGCCCTCTCTGGCAGCATGCAGCCCTTCTTGGCAGGAAAGCACAAAGCAGGCAAGAGATACAACGGGACACGGGTATGCCGGGCATTTTCTCCAACGTGTGCTCTGAATGACATCTTGTTTCATCTTGGAAGGTGGCATCTGGTGCATGGAAGAGCCCCAGGTGCATCTTCTCCCATGCACTTAACCCTCTCCAGTCCCGTTCCTATGATTGACCTAGCTCGAGTTGCCCT
>NW_017728917.1:11145139-11152194 GCF_001723895.1 Crocodylus porosus
CCATACCTCCATAAAGGAAGGTCACAAGGATGTTAGACTGAAAACAGATAGTAGGGGTTTATCCTAGATCTCATTATCCCGGACTTTGACTCAATCAAAAAAGGAGCAGGAAATGTCTTTACACAGGCTGCTTTAATGGCAATTAATTTAATTAGTGCTATCTAGGTACTTGAAAAGGTACTTAAAATAGGACAGTGGGCGTGCACCTCTGTAGGATCCCAGGATAGAAGGTCTTGCCCAGGGAGATAGCTGAAGTCTGTTTTTTAGCCAGTCATATGCAAACTAGCATGCCCACCAGCTTCATTCCCCGGATCTCTCATCCCCCGGGTCCCCTGTGCCATCATCAGGAATGTAGAGGGAAGTCTCAGTCTGTGTCACATACCTGCAATTTGATGCAACCTGGCCTGCTCCAAGGGCCAAGCATTGCCTGTTCAGAAGTATGCTGATGATGAGGCAGGATTGCCTTTGGCAGGCTCGAGTTACAAGGGAAGGGGGTTCTCTATTTGAGTCCCTTTGCCTGGTGGGAGAGCTTCCAGGCGGTCATTTCCAGCTTCTGCAATCCTGGCTAGCCAGGCAGGAAGGAAGACTTTCCACTCCAGGGCATCCCAGTCGCTATGTTTTACTTAATAACCCCTTCTGCCGCTTACCAAACCAGCTCTCTTCTCCTCGGGTTTTATGCCCCTTTGCATCCCTTTTGCTGCCCTCTCTGGCAGCATGCAGCCCTTCTTGGCAGGAAAGCACAAAGCAGGCAAGAGATACAACGGGACACGGGTATGCCGGGCATTTTCTCCAACGTGTGCTCTGAATGACATCTTGTTTCATCTTGGAAGGTGGCATCTGGTGCATGGAAGAGCCCCAGGTGCATCTTCTCCCATGCACTTAACCCTCTCCAGTCCCGTTCCTATGATTGACCTAGCTCGAGTTGCCCTATGGTTTTGATGACAGTAATCAGTTTAGTGGTGAACTCTTTATGAAAGGGGATGCGAATAATACCCATAACTCACATACACACACACACGTTTATTAGCTTGTCTCAGTGGCAACGAAGCAGTGTAACCACAAGAAATAATGAGGAGGTCAGAGTCTGCTGATGTCCTTTACTGCTCTCCTCCAGCTTTGTTGTCTGTAAAAAAAAGTTGTGCCCTAAACAGGCTGTGCACTACAGTAGCAATGAACTTGATAAGAAGATAGTCAGTCAAACGTATGTGACCATGACACTTTCAAATGGGCAAGAGCTGAGGTTAGTTCTACTAAAACTTATACACCCCAGCTTAGTTATATTCAGGGATCATAGTTTTCTCTGCTAAAAAAAAATCCCCAATTTTGGGATTTAAAAAAGTAACCCCAAATCCACATTTTTCCATGCTTATATATTATCTAATATATTATATTACTAATATATAAATATACTAGCCAAAGTACCCAGCTTCGCATGGGTTGCAGTAATCAAATTTTAATATTTCATTTGAACCACGGAAAAATGCGGATCTGGGGTAACATTTTTTGATGCAAAAATTGGGGATCTTTTTTTAAATCAGAGAAAACTAGGATCCCTAGAAATTGAAACCCCAATGCCTTAAGTCCTCAAATCATTCAAATTTCAGAGTGAGTATGACACATCATGGGAACAGAAGACTGTAGATGTGAATGTCATTATGACGGAGCTTCCCTTTTCCACCCAAACCTCCCAACCTGAGAACGCAAAAGTTTCCCCGCCTATCCTGCCTCCCCACCGGGGCAGGACAAGAAGTTCCTCTCCTGAAAAATATTCCAAATTAGTTTAGGGCCATTGATGGTGCAGTTATACAGACACTTTCTTCCTAGAAGTCTGGGCACGCCATTCACAAGGGGATCCAGCTGTACTGCTTTAGAAGCAAATCCACTGCAAGAATCAAGGCCCAGATCCTCAAATGGCACGATGATACCGGACTTAGGCACCAAATGACTTCAGAGAATCTAAGCCAAAGTGATTGGCATGAACAAACGGGAGGTCTGTCTATTAGTGATGTCTCAGAGCAAAGGCCTGGAGAGCAAAGACTAGGGATGGTGCTTGAAACAGGCCTTTGTACACCTTTCCTTCTGTAATTACTGTGGATTCCCCATCAAGCTGGAGCCCTGGGTTTCACATCAGCTAAAACCGAGCTGCACTGCTGCAGCTGCAGTAAGAGGCCATTTGGAAGAAAGCTGGGGAAATAGGCAGAAGAGAAAGAAAATCCCTACAGTTTATCCCCATTCTGCACACACCACAGCCCCACCGTTCACGTGTCCTCCACGCCCTGGCAGGTTAGCGTCAATTGTCGAGGGACGGCAGAAGAAGGCAGGCCTTGTTGCTAAGACACTGGACCGAGACCCAAGGGACCTGCATTCAGCTCCCTGCTCTGTGGGACCTCGGGAAAGCGTCTTGGGGCCCTGCCATTCTCGAGCTGGTGGTGTCGTGGTGCTCAGCACTGCTGGAAATCTAGCCTTTAATGTCAGCACCTCAATGCCTTGTAAAACTGGGATGACTTTTCCTTTCTCCCTCCGTCTGCAAAGTGGTTTGGCACAGGGATGTTCCTTTCCTGTCTGTCGGTCGAGCACCTAGCATCACTGAGCCCCCGCTAGCAGCTGCTGTAATGCAGATAAAAACATGGAAGGAACTAACTCCTTCCTCACGGGGGCTGCTTGGACTTCTGTGAGGTTACACGTGTAGCCCGAGACCTTTATCGAAGATCGCATATTCTCTGTGGATAGCATTCGAGTCAAAGGAATCTAGTTTCAGCCTGATGTTTCTGCATAGCCAATATAAGTGACATCCTGGTAGCCGCTCCGAACAGCAGGCATCACAATACCGCACCATACAAGAGCAATACGTTTACCGGTGATTGTTCAGAGCATTGAGCAAACCAGGCTGATGCCAGCCCTACAGCTCCTTTCACAAGGGACAAGAGATGCTTATGTGATACGGAAAAGGGAAATAAAATCACATTGGGGTCAAATGCTTGACAGTTTATTTTAAAACTCAGTACAGAAGCTTCCCTTAAAAGATCTCCAAACTCCTGCAACATAGTTCAGCGCATTAGAGGAGCCTTCCAAAGTAGGTGCATGTTTGTGGTTGCCCTGAAAGAGCCCAGAACTGTTATTTCTCTACAGAGCAGCATCAGTCCTACTAACTAGGATGGTTGCTGCTTATAGTCTTCATCAGATTAGACACAGATGTAAAGGCCTCTTTCCTAAACTCTGGAGGAAATTCTTTGGGTCCAAGTGTCCTTCCATAGGGGTCCAAGGGACTGTTCCTGCACCCACTGAAATCCACAGCAGAGTATTAATGGACTGTAGTGTTGCAGAATTGACTGCCAAAACCCCTCACAAAACGTGCCCCATCTGCAGCTGGAAAGCTCTGTAGTACATGGCCAGCACTTTGTAGATAATACTGGATGGGGTCCACTTTCCCATCACAAAAACATATCGATGCCAACATTAGCAGAAGAATATGTTCACGGTTCCCTTGCTAGTGTCTTCATGGAGACCATGAAATGTTGGATATTCTCTAGGAAAAATAGACCCTATCAATCATCATCGTCACTCCTGCTGCACCTGGAGTCTGCCCCTAATCCCACTGAAATCCTGATTTTTAGAGGTGTTCAGCATCCCAGTGCAGGTCAAGGGTGCTTGGCCCTTTCTGGTCTGAACGTAGAGAAACAGCCCTGCCAAATGGACGTGCTGCTTATTGCTCAGCTGTTTTTGATGCAAGAGTAAAATGAGGTGAATTCCCACATTGGTCTGGTATCTAAGAGAGAGAAAGAGACATAGTTAGCCATGTTAGTCTGAAGTCATGTAGGAGGCAGGGTAGATTTGCAGCTTATAGATTACCTGAAGTTCAGGAATGCCTGCACTAGCTGTTCATCCCCCATGGGGATGGATTACATTAAAACTTTCTGCATGGCCCTTGTAACCTATGGAGCAGGAAGATAGCAACTGTGCAACGCCTGAGTTTCAAGTCGTACTTGCAGAAATCTCTTCTGAGAAGAGAAGGCTGAAGCGGGGTTGGATAGCAGGCTTCAACTCCCTGCTGGGTGGATCCAAAGAGGGTGGAGCTGGGCTGGTCTCAGTGAGGGCAGACGACAGGACAAGGAGCAATGGCTCAAGTTGCAGCAAGGGAAGTTGAGGTTGGATATTAGGAAAAACTTTCTTACAAGGAGGGTGGTGAAGCACAGGAACAAGTTATCCAGAGAGGTGGGGGACTCTCCATCCTTGGAGGTGTTTAAGACCTGGCCAGACAAAGCCGTGGCTGGGATGATGTAGTTGGGGCTGGTCCTGCTTGGAGCAGGGGGTTGGACTAGATGTGACCTCCTGAGGTCTCTGCCAACCTGAATTTTCTACAATTCAATGATTCTATAAATCATATGCAAAGGCTGCAAGGCAAGGATAGGTGATAACGATGCAGCCCAAACCACATGCCACGGTATGACCTGGAACAAGCAACTACAGGGTCCTAATGCCGACAGGTCAGGAATGTAGCCTCTTTTCTCATGAAGCAAAGCAGAACATTCGCTGTTTATTTTGGCTAGGAAGCACTTCTGAATGTGTGTGGGCTGTAGGGAAAATAACACTACCAAAGCCAGACTGTTTGACGGTAGCCAAGGTCTTGCCACAGAAGGGAGTGACTTGCCACTGCACCGAGAAGGCATTCGCTTTTACCAAAGTGCAGGCACGTCCAAGTGAGGCGAGTGTGTGCTTTCCTTGAGAGTCTACCAGCTGTGCGAGTGGTGTCATTTGGCCTCGTGTAACCTTCCCCTGAGGGTCGACATCACCCTCCTCTCCCGCCACTCTCAAGCCAATGAGCAAGATGTCATCAGGTTGGGCCAACTTCCATAACTGGCTACAGAGAGTAGACATGACTTCATGCTCCTCGCTCGTCTGGGGGCCCTGCCAAAATGCCGACTTCCATTTCTACCAGGCCGGCACAACGAGTCTTACAGATCTCAATCCCAGAGCTTTGCACTTCAAGGCAAGCAAACCACAGAAATCTGTTGTGGCCCAAACGGCATGGCCCTTCCACATTGCTGAACGGCACTGCCAGCACATTTGACACTGCACACATGTCAAATGCTATTTTCCGTCCCTGAGATCAAGCTAGAAAAGCCACAATGGCATCATGAGTGCGTGTGGCATGGGACCTTTAGGAACAAATCCGAATAAAAACCTTCCCTGCTGTTTTACCTCCTAAAATGTAGATGCATCTTAGAAGATAAGCCATGTGTTTGGGCTTTGTTTGGGTATAATGCCCAATACTGATCCTCTGAGCTTTGGAGGCCAAAGGGTCATCTGAGCCCAGTGATCCCTTGGGCTAGCATAGCTGGGACATGCCAATTTCCATGAGCCAGTAGCACGCTGACATCTCATGTGGCTGACATCTTGTTCAGCAGCCTTTGACATCCCAGCCTAAACGGCCGGATGCCCAGGGAGACCAGTATAGACACCTGGATCACCTGCGCATGGACATTGGGGTGACTCTCAAATGCTGCCACCGTGCCCTTGAGTCATCAGTGACTGTCTAAAATGCATAATTGCCCTTATTAACTTTTTTTGTGGCGTTTTTTTTTTTTGGGAACAACTGTGTAATTAGCCCTGATTTGGCTAAATTTAAAATGCTCTCTGGGGCAAGGTCTGTCTGATCAATTATGCATCTTTCTCTTCCATTTTCATTCTAGATGTATCCATCTCTTGGGACTTTTATGTGGATTGAGAGCTCATTGGACATCTTTTTTGTTCAGTGTTTGAACTGCACCGGCCACAATGAGGTCCCGACCTAGCATAACAATAGTAAAAGTAATGGTAGTAGTAGAAGTAGGTGTTATCAGAAGCAAATAAAAACAATGATAACAGAAGGGATTTATTTTATAAGGGTGCAGTTCAGAAATGAAGCTTCCAGTTGGATCTCTTGTTATCTGTTCCTGGAATAAAGAATAATTATCTTGTCTTTCTTAATAGATATTCATACGCTTCTCAGGAATTGGGGGAGAGCTTTGAAAGCAGAAGTGGGAGTTTATCAGAAAAAATACTTCCCAACACCCTGATTGGTTATTTGGCCCACAGTTTTAAAAGCGTTTGCACACACAGACATAACAATCCTCTCTTTTCCCCATCACTGCTTTTAAGGCTTAGCATTAGTTGAGGAATAACGTAGTGTAAGAGTGATGTGGTAGCTGTGATGTCCAGAAATTATGTGAGGGGCAAGGATTTCTGAGGGCGATATCCTTTATTGGACCAATTACATAGTTGGGATAAAGTTAGTCAAGATTTTTCATGCAAGACTCATTAGAGCACCCCCAAGTACACAGGGTTGGGGTGACCAGTCAATAAGATTTCCATCCCAGGTGATGTTTATTTTCTGCTTGGCCTCCCTATAGCATAGGTGAAAGGCTGTGACCTGCATCTTGGTTGGGTTGGTGCAAAGCTGATTCTTATTGTAATGATCTGAGAGGCTGCTCAGTGCACACGTCAGTCCGATCCTGACAGTGGCAACGTCCTTCTCGTGCAACGTACTGCATAGATCATCAGCGTATATGAAGCTCCTTATATTGCTCTGTGTGGGTTGGTCATTGGTATACAGTGAAAAACAGCAGTGAGGAGGAGGCGAGAGCAATTCCCAGAGGTAGCAAACACAATTAGCAGAAGAAAAGCAGCTGATTCCTGGGAGATCAAGGCCTGTTTAAAAGGCCTTCCACGCACCTTTCCTTCGTGGAAAGAATTCAGGAGTTAGGAATAAGCAAGTCCCTTTCTTTTATCAAGTAGGTAGTAAGTTGAAAACCTACCCAAGGCAGCCCTTTTTCACACAGCTTGTAATTAAAGTGTGGAAGTCATTGCCACCAAACGTGGTGGAAGCTGACAGTTTAGCTAGATTCGAAAATGGACTGGGCAAATTCTTGGAGGAAAGGGGCATCACCAGCAAGTTAGGGAGTTAGGGGTATTGACAATGGAGGGAATGAGGGGCACAGCCTCTGAATCAGAACTTCCTAGACTTCAAATGCTGGAGGCTGCAAGTAAGAGAGGAACAGAGGGGGAAAAACCCTGGT
>NW_017728917.1:11153384-11154505 GCF_001723895.1 Crocodylus porosus
CCAGCTTCAGCTTAACTCAGTCTGATACGACATCCATGCAGGTTTATCTTAAACTGGTTTGGGGCATTTTGAAAGTGGTTCATGTGCGCTGAACTTCTGTTGTGTTACAGCTTTGAATGGGTTTCTGATCACTTATACCTGTTTTTGTGTCATTTTTGTCCCTAGCCCAGGTGGTCTGTGCCAGAAGGGTGCTACATCTGTGCAACCCGTTGAAACGCCCGGTCATGTCGCATGCTGGAGCTGGACCAAGGAGGCCGTGCCTTCTGCTTTTTAATCCCTCTTTTAATAATCAGAGACCTGAAGAAGAATGCCTTGTGTTCCAAAGCTGGTGTAACTGGATCCCAACCAAGCACTTGATCCAAACCCTTGATCCCAAGTATACACTTGGTCCGATAACTTGATCCCAGCTACACACCTGATCTAATAACGTGACCCCAACTGTACATTTGATCTGATAACTTGATCCCAATGACACTTGATCCAAAAACTTGATCTGAACTGCACACCTGATCTAATAACTTGAGCCCAACACACTTGGTTAAAAAACTTGATCCCAGGTATACACACTTGATGCGATAACTTGATCTCAGCCACATACCTGATAAAAAACTTGATCCCAAGTACAAACTTGATCCCAGCTACACAGCTGATCCCAAAACTTGATCTGAACTACACGCCTGATCCAATAACTTGATCCCAACACACTTGATTAAAAAACTTGATGCCAACTGCACACTTGACCCGATAACTTGGGATCGTTTCTTATGAGGTGTGTAGTTGAGATCAAGTACACACCTGATCCCCAAAACTTGACCTGAACGGCACGCCCGCTCTAATAATCTGATCCCAAGTCCACACTCAAACACTCGACCCAACTACGCATCTGATCTGAAAACTTGATCCAAAAACGGGGTTAAAAAACTTGACCCCACCGGCACACCTGACCGAACAACTTGACCCCACCGGCACACTTGATGTGACAAGTGGATCCCAGCGGCGCACCTGCGCCCACAACCCGATGTCAGGCACGGAGGCGATCCGGCAGGTCGCTGCCAGCGGCGCACGGGCTCCGGCGGAGCTGCCGCGGACACCCCGCGAGCGAGAGCGGCCGGCGGGGGCGG
>NW_017728917.1:11154928-11179494 GCF_001723895.1 Crocodylus porosus
CTCGCCGCGCCTCGGGGGCCGGCGCCCTGCGCCTCTGCGGGGGTGGGCCTGCGGGGTGGCAGCGCGGGGCGAGTGGCAGGGACTGAAATCACGGGGAACTGGGCACGCGTGGAGACCCTGCCGGGCTGGCGTGTGCAGCCCGCGCCGTGCCGGTTGCTCCGGCCCCCGGGCTGGCTACTGCTTGCGCCGCGGTGCGAGCGGCTTCTCCCGGCCGTCACCGGGCGCCGCTTCCCCGCTGGCTGGCTCGCCCCGCGCCCTCTCTTGCGGGGCCCCGGGCAGTCGCGCCGCCCGGCACGCTCGCGGGCGGGGGAGCGGCTCCACGGGCACGAAAATAACGTGGATGAAGAGGGCAAAGGCGAGCGGGGCTTGGGCAGGACGACGTCGGTTATTCTGCCTTTCCATTAACTCTACACCGTGTTTTCCCCCCTCCCCGTTAGCTTGGTGCGTTTAAAAAACCCCCCAAACCGACAGCCCCAAACAGCTTTTCTTTTTCCTTCCAGTTTAGTGGCATTAGCTGCTGCCTTCGAAGAGCTGTTTGGAGTTGGCTCGGATACTTTTTTTGCTTCACAGTGTGGAATTACGGCACCGATCTCATGTTTCCCCCCTCATTCAAATTCAACACTGAAGGGCGGATGGAGATAAAGGGTTGCTGCGCTGTTCTTAAAGTTTACCTGGACTGGGAGGAAGTGTCCTTTTTGTGTGTTTCGTGGGGTTTTGGTATCTACGAGGCAGGAGCTGTGGCTTGTTTTTATTATGATTTTTTTTTTTTTTGTTATTAATCCTATAAAGGCCCGGCTTTCCAGCGTGGGTGCCTGCCCCTCTCTTCCTAAATCCATATTTGGACATCTCGGCCACCGACCCGATTTTTCAAATCGGACTCGAACTGCCATAGATCTGCTCAGCTGTCCTGGAAAAATTGGTGCCCAGGTTGAGGTGTCCAAATATGGATCGGAGGGCTTGAGTTTAGGCCCCGGAGAAGTTTTATGAAACGATGAAATGATTTGGACTGGGAACAAACTTGCGGCAGATTAGAAACACTTGGGTATCGGTGCTGCACGTTGCTTTATAAGAGGTCTGGAGTCGGTGCGGGGGGGGGGCGTGTGGGGTTTTCAAGCGAAGCTTGGGAATAAGGTAGATGAATGGGAAATCTGGTTTATTTTTTTTTTTTTGGATTCTCTCCTTTTATGAACGTACCGAGCTGACTGCTGCGATCATGTTATTGGAATGTGCCTTGCACTTACTGCACAAGAGCTAATAAGTGAAAGCTAATAAAGTTGCTGCAGCTTTGTTTTTTTTACTAAAAATACACTGAAAATTAAAAAGGAAGCGGTACCATAAGTGCAGCACAGCAGTACAGAGTCCTGTAAACTGCAGCGCAGCAGCCTGTTCGGTAACGTCGGAAGCGCCCCTGTTGACTTGAGCTTAATAGGGCCTCTGAAAGCCAAAGTGAGACGTGCAAGGCCCAGAAACTCGAGCGAGAGACGTGTGGTTAGCTTCGTCAGACCCTGAATTCTGCTTGGCAGAGTGCACGAGACCCTAAAGTAGATGTATATGCACATATGGTTATATAAATAAATAGCCTTAACCGTTGCCTAGCCTTTTCCACGTAGAACAGGAAAAAGTGTTGGTTTTTTTTTTTTTTATCTTTCGGTATCTGAAGAAATGTATAGGTGATTGAATCCATAGGACTCCTGGTCACGAAGCTGTACCGTGCATCTACCAGGAAGGAAAGCAGTCACTGGAGGATTATTGGAGACCATCCAACTCATTATTAAGTAGAATTATTTTCTTACAGATGTGTCAGGTTCACTTGCCATTATTCGTTCTTGGCTGCAGTGGAAGGACCACGCGATTAGCAGGTGTCAGGCTGCTTTACTCCAGTGTAACCGAGGGTAGGCTTTGGCCCTTTTCTGTTTGAAAGTGCAGCTCACGCTCACCTGTTACTGTGGGTCGTCTTATCCCGGGGAGTTGTTCGTGCCATTTTGGCAGCTCTGAATTTTCTGAGCATAATTTCAGAATCCCCCAGATTTCCTAATCGTAGGGCAGCGATTGTAAAAGAAAAAAATTACATTAATAGCGCGCTTGGACTGCATTTTCCCATCCATTTGCCAGGCTGGCGAATGCCGAGGGGTGCCCTATTCACATGGAGCAGATTTTTACACGCTTTGAGTTCAGCTTCAGTTTTCGTGGTGAAGCAATGGCACATGCACACTGACTTCTACACACTCATGGCTGTTGTGCTCTTAACCTCATGGACAAAATATGGTTTGTCACTTTAGTATTGTCTTTGGTTAACGTGGAAGTTTGCAAGGGTTTTCATATCCGGCCATATCTAATACTTCTGTCTTATTCACTATTCCCGTATCGTATCTTAAAAAAAGAAGCTTGGCGATTGCAAATATTTTGTTCTGAAAGTTGCCTGGTATGATGTCATCATGGTATGATTTACATGCTCGTGATAGCTGGATAGTAAGTAGTTCTCGGCCAGTTTTCGTCTATATTTAATATTCTCTGTCAAAGAGTCTGACGGCTGGAAACGTCCGTTTTGTCATGAGTTGCACCTCCTGCCATCTTCCTGTTGACACTCCTTTTTAAAGCCTTCAGCAAGAGATTCTTCTTCTAAAGTGCCGAAGAGATTTAGGAGCGCAAGGCTTATTGGCTGTCAGTGGGAATCACGCTCTTAACTCCAGCTGAGCGCTTTTTAAAAAGCTCTCCCCAACAATTCACTGTATAATTAGAGCCATTATGCCTAAACAATGCTTGGAGTTCATTCGTGGCATGTTTGAGATGAGATTTATAATGTTTTAAACAAATAATACGGCCCTGTAGATTTGTTATAGATCTGGAATTGCCTTTCTCAAGTTGTACATTCTCCCCCCCACCCCCCAATACTGACAGTCCTGTTGACAAGGTATCACTTAAAGCTCATATTATTGCTAGTGGCACCTGTAGGTTTAAGAAGTTTTGTTCAAAATGTAGACCTGGTTTGGAAAAGTGCGATGCTGTGTGGTCACTTGTGGCTCATATGCAAAGGTATGGGGAAGTATTTGGGATTGGCAGCGAAGTCCTGGCCATTCGTGTCTGCGAAGGCATGATGTACTTTCTGAGTACAGTTTGTTACATAAGAATTCAAAACTTTTGACTGAGTAGCACTGGACGGGAAGGATGTTGAAACAGCTTGGCATAAGTACAGTCTACTTAATAAACCACACCACCGAGCCACCTTGCAAACTTTGCAGTTAACCACTTGCAGCTTTGAGAAAGTTCAGCATCGCTGGAAAAATCGAAATCCATTGAGGGTTTGTTGCGCAGCTCTTGTCTTCCCAGTGTCTGGCTTTGAAGCTGCTTGAGATGGTTAGACATCAAAAGATATTAAAGAAGTCTGAAGCCTGATTTACATTAGAGCATTATCCGTGGCGTACACCCCGGTGCTGAGCTTAAGAACAAAATGCTTCGTGCTCAGAGACGCCAGGTGCAGAGCTGGGGCATGGCGAAATGACTATTGCAGATCAGGCAACGTGTTACGGCCATTAAAGCAACATGTGCTCTCTCCTGTGCTCTCTTTCTTCACGTTTCCCCTGAATGTGAAGAATGGCAAAGAGTCAATTAAAAAAAAAAAAAAAAAATCACTTTTCCAGCCAGTGGAAAAAAAGAGAACAAGTTTCTTTTAGGAGTCATGAGGGATGTCCTGGGCGCCCAACCCTTATTTATGCCAGGGCTTGGGGAACAGAAAGGGGTTCGCAGTGGGTGTAAGTGTGTCGTTTATAGCAGAGTAGAATATAAAAAGCTCCAGCTGGAAATGAGAATCTGGCCCTTTAGTTTGAAACGGGGTCAAAATTCATGACGCATGCTTCAGTGATCGCAGCAAAATGAAGTGGAGAAAGGGGACTGCTTGTAACAACTCCCTGCCCGTCCTTACTACTTTTTCTTGCATTCGCGGTGATATTGTTTGCTGCGTGGAGACATGAAAACTCTGCCCAGCGGGGTCTGAAGTGCCTCCTCTTCTCTGTAGTTACACGGGGCAGGATTTTGCTCCGACTGAGAATTGCCCACGAAGGCCTGAAAAGTTTCCGAGCTGTGAAAACCCTTTTGCTCCTTGCAGGAGAAATGCCATTCTAAGAAAGACTTGAGAAAATAAAAAGGGGCATAAGCACTCGGGGAACTATAGGAAACCGTGCCAGGTCACGTATGTCTATGCAATGGCATGGCTGTGATGCAAAGTTAAGGAGGAAGTTGCGTGTTATGACTGTCCAGTTATTACCGAGGTCTGCACGGGTACGCAGAAGCTTTTGCTTTGGGATCTCCCTTTGCACAACACATCAGATTTGGGGGGGAAGGGGGGGAGGCTGTTTTTGGCACTCAGTGCCTGTGTGATGTTGGGGCCTGAGTCTCATTTTTCAGATCTTGGTCTTCAGTCTCATTTTCAGAAATACCCAAACGACTTAAGGGCCTAACTCATTGAAAGTTGCACAGTCCTAGACAACGAGGGTTTGGAGGGATCTCAGGAGGTCGCATCCAGTGCAGCCCCCTGCTCTGAGCAGGACCAGCCCCAACTACATCATCCCAGCCAAGGCTTCATTTAGCCAGGTCTTCAAAACCTATAAGGATGGAGCTTCCGCCATCCCCTCTCTGGATTGCTTGTTCCGGTGCTAGTGACAACATTTTTCCTACTATCCAACCTCAGCTTCCCTAGCTGCAACTAGAGACCATTGCTCCTTCTTCTGTCATCTGCTCTCATTGAGAACAAGCCCCTCTGTCGTTTAGAGCAAGCTTTTTAGGTACCTAGAGATGGAGAAAAGTACCTAGTGGGATTTTCAAAAGAGCTTTTGACCATCCCAGAAGGCGCGGCCAGTCTGCACCCTTGGGTACTGAAGAATCGCTGGAGTCTGGCCTTAAGTCCCCAGTTGAGCTTGCATTGCTGGGAGCAGGTCCTGCTGAAGCCAGTTTAATGGCACACATGCTTGAAGTCATAGCATGCTTAATTGCCATGCCCTGTTGAGCCTTACTCAGGTTGGACAGGTCTGAAGCTACCGTTCACGTCTTGAGATGGTTCTGGCAGGTTGCTGTAACGGGGGTTGGACCTGTGCATGGGGAAAAGTGCCTCTGCAGGACTTGCACCGTGTGTATTAGCCAACTACAGGCAGGGCAGTGGCGGCTGAGATGCTCCATCCAAGGAAAGTTAAAATGCACTTGATGATCTTATAAAAAGAGAAGAGAACGATCCTGGCAGGGCCAGCTTTGTACATCTCACTTCCATCCCTACTGAAAGAAGGGAACAAAGATTAAGTAAGACTTGCTCAGGGTGACATGGTGCCAAACCCCTTTGCAGTGGTGCTGGGGTCAGCGGAAGAGGTCTTGGGGTTGTGCTGGGAGCTTTCCCAGAATCGCCGGCGTGGAGGGGCTTGGAGACGACTTCAGCAAGGCTCTCCCAGGCAAGAGGAGTGGGGTGCAGGCCGTCCTGTGGTGCCTCCCCTTTTCATGCTCCGGGGGAAGGATGCTACGATTTTCAGCAAATTCCCAGAGGCCGTCTCCTCCTTCCAGGGCTGCTGCTGCTTTGCCATGTTGCTAAAGCAGTGGATCGAGTCCCCAGTCCAGCTCCGATCTTTCCAGAGTTCAGAGGGAGCCACAGGCAGGAAGCGAGAGGAACAGATATTGCCAGAAACCGCAGTTGACCTTAGTGACAGAATGACATAACTCCCCTAGAGGAAAGAAATGTGGCAGGTGTTCAGCTTTTTGAGTAGGGTTCGGGTCCATGTTGCAGATCAGCATTGCACCTAGAGACTTAGCTCTGGGAAAAGCAGAACCGAAACAACGCTCCTAATGAAGCTTGCAATCCAGTTTCCTCCCCTCTCTCTTCCTATCCAACCCTCCCAGGGTCTCTAGATACTGCCAACAGGAGGGCTCCTCCTTTTGACAGCTGAGCTATAAATCCACCCCCTTGAAACATGGAGTTTACCACGCAAAGCCCCTTTCCCAAGCGTATGTGTCTGCAGACGAGCTATGCTCTTGCACCATTTGTGCTCTTGTGACTGGTCTTGAGGCTCATTTGAATGTGCGCGCGGCGTTGTTTAGCTTCGTTGGCTGTGCACGACATGCTCGTTACCCAGAAACCGTGCTTGCAATAAGCCCTTCTGGTCCCGCAGAGTTTTCCCCGGGTCTTAATGCCCAGGCCGAACCCCTGAAGGCATCGAAAGTTGGGCTAAAACCAGCCAGGCTGGGTTGGTGGAGAGCTGTGCTATTTGCTGGGCGGGATTAGCAAGGAAGCCCGAATGTGGTAAATTTGATCCAAATGGGGTGTCACCTAATGAACGTGCTCTCTTAAATGGAAGGGCTCCAGGACCATGGAAAAAGTGCCCGTGTTTGCTCCTCCCTTCTTACAAACTTCACGGCCTGTAATCACGCAGGGCTTTTCCTCTCCACGCTGCCTGCAGCTTTCCTGTACAAAGGGAGCGAGCGCTCAACGGGCTGTGTTAATATTCAGCGCCCTTTACAATGAGCGCTGCTTGAACGGGGGAGGACGAATGGTTGGGGAGATGGGAGAAGGAGGAGCAGCGACGGGAAAATTCCCAGGCAGGGGAACGAGCGTCTCTGTAGGCATCCGGGAGGTGACTACTCCGGCAATTGTTTTCTGGGAAAAAATAACGTCATATTTTTCTTCGCTTGTGCAGACCGTTGGACTGCTTGATTTCCAACCCCCCCCCCACCCTGAGCAGCTCCTGAAATCAGTCCCTTTTATGTCAGCCTCCTGGAAACGAGAGGTTAAAACAGGCCTAGCAGGGAACTATGTGGATTTTGGAGCTTAGACACTGACTCGTCCGAGTGCTTCAGCACATGCTTCATTTTAAGCGTGCGAGTAAGCTACCTTCCCTGCTCAGATAAGTGTCCAAGCCTGTACTCGAGTCTCGGAGCAGACGGTGCTTTGAGGCAGCATCGTCCTGACCCCCTGAATGCCTCGTGTGTCAAGCTCCCAGAGGGCTTGCAGGACGGGGCATGAAATCCTGGCGGTAGCTGGGAGTTCAGGAAACGGTCCAGGCGATCATGTAACTAGGCGATTTGCCTGCCGCTTGCAGTACGGAAACCTGGCCCCGGTTGCTCGTACTTTCACCTCTAGTTTTGCTGCAGAGTTGACTCGGGGAGGGGAACAAAAGCTGAGCTGAGCTGAACTCGAAGCGCATGCCTGGATGACCTGGTCCGGGTCGGCTGCAGGCGAGGAGCTGGGGTTCTGTCGTCCTGGCAGTGGCTCAGTGCAGGGCCGGCGGCATCCTTGTGCACTCGCCCAGGTGCACGCTCACCGTTACACCTGGCTGCGGGTGGCACTGGGACGCTCTTAGGGCAGCTGCGCGCTGCACAGTGCCGTGGTGGTATGGTCAGGCCCCAAATTTCGGGAGCCCAGGTAGTAAGCGAATCTGATTTCTGGCTGCTTTCACCCTGCATGTTGGGGTTGAACATCTGTCTCGATGCCTCCGTTCCTCACCGGTCACAGGGGCGATTGATGAATGCCTTGTTTTCACTGCAGCTGACTCAAAGGTTGCCCCTAACTCTGGTCCCATCCAGGCTGAGAAACTTGGAAGTGCTTTTGTCTGGGGTGCCTTCCTTATCAGATCCAGCACTTGTTAGCAGGACTGGCTGGTTTGCTGACACAATCATTAGGTCGTGCTAATGCAATCACTCCCGTGTTTTGTGGTGTGGCTGCTCTCCATGGAGAGAGGCTGCTCAAATGGGGTTAGTGCAAATCCAGATGACTTGAGCTAGGGAAAATATGGCCCCTGAAAGAGCCTGGTTTGATATGGATCAGTCTGATAGTAGAGGGGTATAGATAGAGGGACCTTAGCAGGTTGTCGGGGCTGGGAGGAGCAGTTTAATAGCGTGTAAGCACACCGGGTGCCCCGAGGGCCCTGGATTTTGATTTCATCTAGGAAACTGGATGCAGTGTTGGGTCTTAAGTTGACATCATTTTCTTTGTCTCACAAATGCAGGGTAGGGAAAAGTGAGACGCCTCTTCTTCAAATAAATGTGTGTGTGTGGGGGGGGGGAACATGGGCTGTGTAAAGAGAGATCCCAAAGCATAATGTTCTGCATACCTGCACAGACCTCGGTCATAGCTGGATAGTTGTAATACTCAATTTTGTCCTTACCTGTGCATCGCAGCCATGCCATTGCACAGATGATCGTGGATGAGCAACACCCCTGAAAACAAGAAACGCACCTTTTCCAGCAACTCTGAGGTTTATCCAGGCTCACAGAAATGCCCTGTGGCTGGTTTAGAGCCAGTACAGCCTAGGTTGTTCAGGGACACGTGGCTTTGGCTGGGCAAAGCTATCCTCGGTAAAGGGATGTTGAGGAAAATTGCTCTGGAAAGGTCTCCCATAGCTGTTTGTTCAGCATAAGGACTTGGAGGCCTTTAATTAGATAATGCAGGGTTGTCAAATGTGCAGCCCGCAGGCTGGATCCGGCCCACGGGGTGGTTGTCCCTGGCCGGTCAGGCGACCGGCGGGATGCTGGGAAGTGAGGAGCAGCCTGGTGCATAATCCAGGGCGATCGGCGGCAGGAGAGAGAGTGAGGGCTGATGCAGCCCTGATCGCCCTCCAGCTGCTTCACCCATCAGCACAGCTGCAGCCCAGTGCCCGAGGTTGGACTCGCTGCTGCCGTGGCACGGGGCAGGCGGTGGGGGTTGGAGGTGCACATGTACCCTGTGTCGGAGCCAGAGTTGCTACTGCTGCTGCCCTGGGTTTGGCCCACGAAGAGCCTTCTGGTCTGGATCTGGCATGGGGTGCAAGGTGAGTTGGACGCCCCTGTGGTAATGTCATGGGGAGTTCTTCTCTCCTAATCCCCATTGCATCGCTGCGCACGGACCCCCTGCATGGTGCTGCCCTCCTTCCTATTCTGCGTAGCTCCTCCGTATGCCACCCCAGTCCTGCTGCCAGGGGAAGGGGCAGAGCTCGTTTCTGAGCGCAACCCTCGGGGCCGGGTCCTGCCTTCTCAGTGCCTTTTGTTGAGGTCGAGGAGTTTCTGGGTGCATAGGGGATGCCAGACCAGGCCATAAGTACTTGCATCAAAAGCAAAAAAAAAAATAAAAAATAGACGCGTGGGAGGAGCGTGTGAGTTCACACCCCGTGACTGGTAGGTCTGTTGTGAAATGACTGAACGCTACCATTTGCTAAGCGAACAAATGAAAAGCGCTGGTGGTATATCACAAATGGCATTGCTTCCCCTGACTCCTCTCCTCATAGTGCGTAGGGACCGAATCGTGGCGCTAGGATGGCGGCACGTTAGGTGTCGTACAGGCACTGAACAAAAAGACGGCTCCATAATTATTGGGGCATCTGTTAGGAGAGCGAGGGCTATATTGCCCTTTCTGCTTCTGAAGTCCTCTTACCCCCAGACCTCTTCAGGTTCACAGCGTGACCACGACACGTGTAATATATTATGGTGCCTTTTTGTATTTTCAGCGCGTTGTCTCTCAAGCTGCGGTTGGGCAATTCTTTGAGAAATCCTGAAACTTGGACTAATATTTTAATGGCACCCGTCTCAAGTTCTGATAATTATATTGTGTTTGATCCAAGTACTGCAATGACTTCTGTGTTCTCCATTTGAGTAGTAATTTAAGACAGTGCCTGGTAAACTGTAGCCATCTGTCTACTTTTTTTTTTTTTTGTAAAGTGTTAATCCACTTGGATGCTAGAAATATAATTACTAGTTATTTGCACCAGTGTCACGAGCTGCTTATTTTGGTAGTTGGCTGAGATCAGCCTTGTGAAGATTTCAGTAGGCAACTATCAAAGAGCCTTTATAAGACTGACAGCTTTTATGCAGAGCTATAGGTTTTCTGGAGCATCCTTTCGTGGAGTGGGTTGCATTTAAAAAATGGCACACTGCCTTCAGGCTAAAAAGCTGTGAGATTCAAGAGCCAAGGTTTTAGGAGAGACATTTGTGCCATTATTTTTGGGGGGTAGTGCCACTTGTAATGAAACTAGGATTTGCT
This sequence comes from Crocodylus porosus, assembly GCF_001723895.1. Taxonomy (NCBI): domain Eukaryota; kingdom Metazoa; phylum Chordata; order Crocodylia; family Crocodylidae; genus Crocodylus; species Crocodylus porosus. The sequence goes on from NW_017728917.1 coordinate 11,164,911, forward strand.
TACACTGCAAACACTGCCCCTGCTTCAAAATTATCTGCTGCTCTATTGATGCAATAAAATGAAGTTTGGAAAGCTGGAGACCAGCTGTTATAAAGGATCTCTCTTGCTCTCTTTTTAATGGTAAGCAGTTTGTAGCGAACGCTTTGTTGACTTCACACGAAGGAGCCTATTTGGAGGCGAACCGTTTCAGATTTGGAAACGACGTGCTTCATCAAAATTTGAGCATCACGGTTTTGAGTCCAGGTAGGAAGTCTATTGTGAAATCTCCTTTGTGGTTCCCTCTGCACTTTTTTGGTCCATGGAAGAACGGCTGAAGACGACCTCCCAGCTAGACTAGGGAACAAGAGTGCAAATGGCTTAAAACACGAAGTCCCTGATCCACGTCCCTCCCGAGCAAAAAGAGGCTTAGATTAACTGGTCTAATTAGGGGAGCATTTTGACTGCAAACAAGACTTGTTCTGATCCTATATATTATTACAGGAGCCCTCATAGATGCCAGGCCATTGGGATAGGCACTCTTTGTCCTCAGTGTTCCTAGAGACTTTGCCATCAACAGCAGAAATCAAACTATTAATGAACCTGTTTCAAAAGGCAGTTCCTGGTGGCTCGAAGCCTATTGAGCGTGGCCAGCATAGACTAGACTGTTTTATAGCTGTGGTTTAAAACAAAAAAAAAAATCAACAACCCATGTCCTAGGATGTCTTCTGCCAACATAAACAAAGGTTTGCTTTGCTTTCCCCAGCTGCATTTGAATCTCCCTGGCCTGGCTGCAGTCCCTTCAGGGGTCAGGAGCTGTGAGCGCAGGTAATTGTGCCCAGGGCGTAGCGATTAGGTTTCAGGTGTCGGAGGTGGAGGGCAAGGTGTAATGCTTCCTGGCTCGGCCTCTGCGCTGAGAGCAGGGCTAGGGCGGCGAGGCATTTCCATCGGGCTCGGTTTGGTGGGACGTGGCTGCCCGGTTCCTTCATGTCCCTTCGTCCACACCCGTGTGCTTGGGAGCCGGGTGAGCCCATGCAGGCTCAATCCCCAGGGTGGCTTCACACGCTCTGTCGTCTGCCACAGGAAGGGAGATGGCTTTTGGGGACAAATGGGGCGGTATCATGCTCCACGGCCCTCTTCTCCACCTTCTCTGTCAAGCACCTTTTTTATTATTCCTGCACCTGTTTTATGGTGGTAGTTGCATGGCCGTGGTCCAGAGCCGTGGCACTGAACTCTGCTTCCATGATGGGATCAGGGCAGGCTTGTTTCTTCATCGCCTCCTATATGGGCTAGCTGGGGAGGCACGCACCTGGTCCCCAAAGATACGGTTATCTGCGGAAGCGATGACCGACCTTTGTCCCCTTCCATACCACGGTGCAGGTTCAGATCGGCGCTAGTCTTTCATTTCTTTCAACAAAGCGGATGCCGGTGTCCCGTTTCGGAGGATTGGAACGTGTGCAGACATACAGCGATCCATCTTGGAACAACCTGTGCCCTAACATTTCATTTTAGCTAGGCCTGTTTGTGCGCCAGTCCTGTCTAGATGCCTAATCAGCAAGGATGCGGTGCTGCTTCTCTCTTGACAAGCAAAGTTTAACAAAATAAGAGCCTGCAAGTCTTTCTGTGATACGTATTTGGATGTTAATCTCTTGGGTTATATCTGTTGCCTGGAAGTCACGTACGACATTAAATAATAATTAAGAAAAACAAATCTCTTGGCTGTCTCTGACTTGAGAACCAGTGGGACCAGTTGCGTGGCTCCTTTTATCTTTAATTCTCTCTCATCCTGCCTGCCCCCTCTTTCCATCCTGCCTTCCTACTTTCCAGCAGTTGGGCTCAAGACGTTGGGTTTGTTTTATGCAGAACAGTCAAAGGACGTTGAAGGATGCCAAATTTTTTGGATCAAATCAGCTTTGGATCCCAAGTCTCAGTGATGAAAGCATGCCCCTCGGGTTTTTTTTCCCCTTTCTTTGCTGTGTTAGGTAAGAAGTGCTACGTGGACTTGGAGTGAACCTGCGCAGACTTTTCAAGTGTGTGCGCAAGCAGGGAGAGGAAAACTCCTTCTCCCATTTGGGAGGAGGGGTGCAGAGCTATTCTGCAGCGGAGATCTCTCTCTCCGAGTTTCCCAGCCCTTGCATCTCAAGTGTTAGCACTTTGTCTGTGTCCTGTTTAGCAAGACAACTGACAAGCTGTCCTTGCGGCTGCCGTGGCACGTACGAGCCCCGCAGCGGCTCCTGGAGCTTTGCAGAAAGCCTGTGTTTGTTTATCTCTCCGCAGCTTGATTCGACTCCCAGTGAGGTCACTTGGGAGGCTTGCCATCCATGTTGCTGGGACTCGGAGCAGGCCTTGCACAAGTCGCTCTGGCTTCATTCTCGCCTCCTCTCTCGTGGGCCACGTTTTTGTGCCCGTCTCGGCTTGAACGGCATTTCTGCCAAATGTGACGGGAGGTCTGTTCATCTGCTCGGTTGACCCGTGTGGTCTTCAAATGGCCAGTATTGCACACGGGGTTCACTTTGCCTCCTTGCAGCTTAGTCGAGTCTTTGGGGCAAGGGTTGATTGGGTCGTGCGGCTGCTGCCATGCTGGGGTTGTGATCCTGGCCTGGGTCTCCCAGAAATTATGAATGATGAAAAGTAACAGCAGAAGAGGATCTGGTGCATACTCGCACCATTGCTGCATCTCTTTTAGATGGTGGGCTTTGTACCCTTGTCCAAACATTGCCTCCCTCCGGGACCTGAGGCACGGCCTCCTTGGCTTTCTGTTCTCCATCCATAAAAGAGCAAAGGAAGCTTTCTACCTCTTCAGGGAGCCAGGATGTTCGCCAGGGTATGTGCGGTGCTCTGTGCTGTCCTAGCCTCAGATCAGCCTCTTCCATCAGCGCATCTGGGCACGTGGCTTCTCCCCACACCTACCCCTGCTTCTAGCTGGAGGAAAGTCCTTTGCACGTTGGGCAACCTGCTGCAGATGCAGCGAGACCCTGCAGTGGGCCTGTGTCTCCGTAACAGCTCTTGGGCCACCTGTGCTCCCTCCGACTCCTCCTGCGGTGAATCCCCTGTGGGGTTCTCCGTGCCAGGCAGATCCAAAGGGCAAATGAGCTAGCGTGTGCCCTCGTTGCCAGGAAGGCCAAGGGCATCTTGGGCTGCACTGGGAGGCGCGTTGCCAGCAGATGGAGGGCAGTGATTCTTCTCTGTTCTGCACCGGTGAGGCCCCATCTGGAGTCCTGTGTCCAGTTTTGGGCCCCCCGCTGCAGAAAGGATGTGGACACATTGGAGAGAGTCCAGTGGAGGGCAACAAAAATGGCTTGGGGGCTGGGGGATATGACTTGTGCAAAGAGGCTGAGGGAAGTGGGCTTATTTAGCCTGCAGAAGAGAAGACCGAGGGGGATTGAATAGCAGCCTTCACCTCCCCGCCGGGGGTTGCAGAGAGGATGGAGTTGGGCTGGTCTCAGCGGGGCAGACAATACGGTGGTCTCAAGTTGCAGCAAGGGAGACTTAGATGAGATATTAGGGAGAATTTTCTCGCTAGGGGGGTAGTAAAGCACTGGCACCGGTTACCCAGGGAGGTGGTGGATCTCCATCCTTGGAGGTTTTCAAGACCCGGCTAGATAAAGCCTTGGCTGGGATGACGTAGTTGGGGCTGGCCCTGTTTGGAGCAGGGGGTCGGACTAGATGTGACCTCCGGAGGTCCTTCCAACCCTCATTTTCTGTGATTCTTTAAAAAGCCCCCAGGACTCCCAACAACACGGTGCGTGACTGGGGCCTTACACTGCGAGCCAGGCCATTTCTTTTCCTGAGACACGGGCACTATGCACAGATGCTAACAAATGGATTTGAACTCTTTGTTCCCACTGTACCATTTTTAACCCTCTTTTAAAAAATAAATAAATAAATAAATTCCCAAATCTTCACCTGCTATTAACCCTCTTTTGGGGGAGTTTTAATCTTCACCTACTAAAAAACACCCATTCTGCCAAGCTACCCATCACACTTTCTTTCCCTGCTTGTAGGTCTTCACCTCCTAATATAGTTGTCAGGTTGACAATTAGCTGAGGGCTCCCGGAGGCGCTCCAGTTGCCATCGTTCGCTTTGCTTTGTTCCCCTTCCAGCTGCAAGCGCCCGAGCCAGTGCAGAGGCGAGGGCCGTGGCACCCCCACGTGAGATCCTCGCGCCAGGACGAGGCTTACTGGGGAACAGACTGTGCTTGATTAAGCCATTTCGACTTGTTGTAAATTCAGAAAATCACTTTTTTTTTTTCCTCCTCTCTCCCCTTCCCTGCTTCTCAATGGCAGCTGAACTTTTTCAGGCTGCCTGTTAATTAAGCCACAAGTCTAGTGCTTGCTTTGTAAGAGGCACAGGGAAAATAAGGAGGAATTCAGCCCTGGACGTTTGGAAACGCAGCGTGGAAGTTTCCCTGTCCAACAACTTCCAATGACTTCCTCCACGGTTTCCTGCACGGTTCTGACCACCGGTTATTAAACCATCGGGTTCAGAGCATCGGCAGCCTTTTTCGTCCTCGCTGTCAGAGCCTGCAGCGTCCTGACTCCTTCCCAGTCGGGCTCGCTCTTCCAGAGCACAATCGCACGGCTTGCGAGCAGCCAGAGAAGCGCGGTCTTTCCAGGAAACGCGTTTCCCCAAGGCCGGGAAAAGCAGCAGGCCTTGCCGGCTGGGGGTTTCTTGCGCGGGTTTGGCAAGAGCTCTGAAAGGTTTTGTAAATGCTTGGGCCTGCTCCATCCCAAAGTCCTCCGCGCTGGCTTTCTGCGGAGGGTGTTTGGAGGCTACAGATGCAGGACCTGTTTGCCTCGGCTTGTTGGAGAGGCCGGTCTCGCCGCTACGGAGGGAAGTTATAGCTGCATTTGTTTTGGAAGAGAGATCCGAAAGGCTCCTTGCTGCTGCTCGTTCTGCCGAGAGCAAAGCGATAAGGCCGTCCCGTGGGGTGTGGGGGGGGAGACCCTCACTCAAATTGAGCTGCGGTATAATGCTTCGTCCCCTTTTTTGTCATCCACACGATCCCCTGCCTGTTCGGAGCTGCATGGCTTCACCTGCAAGTCGAGGTGAATGAGCCATGTTGACTTTTTGCATGGGAAGGAGGAAACCCGTGACGTGGTGTGCAACACACGTGAGTGCCAAAGTCTCCTAGCTGCAGAAAGGTGTTGGTCTCAGTGCGGTGCCCTTTATTGAGCCCAGAATCATGACAGCCAAATTGCAGGCCCTGGAGACTTGGAAGGAAACGTATTCCCTAACGTGCTCTGCCCTCAATCCTGCCCATCCTGATGCAGCGAGGAGGGATCTTGCCATTAGGTTCGTGACCATGTGTTTTGTCGCAAAGGGGTTGAGTTTGGAGGCATTGGGAGCTCTTCTGAGCTCGAGGCAGGCGAGGTTCGTGGGGTAAACCCAACATCTTTTATTAGACCAACTCAGTAGTTGGAGAAATAGTTCTTTGCAAGCGTTCTGCTTCCTTCTGAGCTCAAGGTAGCTCGGTCAGAGCGCAGCTCTGCAGAAGTGAGGGAGACGTTCATTTTATGCTTTAATGCCTGGCTTAGGGCAGTGTCCTGAGCCTGCAGTTTTGCCAGGCATGCACAGGCTTCCCTGGCACATCACAAAGCAGGTGAAACGATATTCGGGGTGTGCAGGTTGTAGCCGTGTTGGTCCAAGGACATGGGTTCTTTGGATAAATCTGATATCTTTTATTAGACCCACTCAAATAGTTGGAAACCTAGTTCAGGCGATGCTTGTGAAACCACTCTGCTGACGAGAAGCCCCCAACTTCTTTCACCTCCCGACTTCCCTGTTTGGCTCTCAAACGGGCGCTGAAGCTTTCTGCTGCCTGAAAGCGAAATGCCTAGATTTTGCCCACGTTTGAGCATGCCTCCGTAAAACAGAGAGGCTTTCGACATCTCGAGCAAATTCTTGACGTTCTGAGACGCTGCCCGGCGCGACCGAACCAGCTGGTACAGCTTGTACGTGGCACCGGGAAAGCGGATAAGGCGCTTGACTGTGTGTCTTTTGGATTTGAAGTGATCAAACAGGAAATGCAATCCTAGCCCGAGTCAAACAACGCCCAGACCCGTTGTGGAACGGGGCGGGGGGCTCTTATTCTTTTGAGGCTAGAAGTGGTTCTGCTCCGATGCTGGGAAACCACAACTCTGCAAACAAAACATGCTTGTAAAAGGGAGGAAGAAGGATGGTGAGCTGAGGAGGCGGCTAGGCTGGAATTCGGAAAACCCTGGGTTCCTACTCTGCCACTGCCTTCCTGTGTGGCCTTGTCCAAATCACTTACGGTTAGGGCCACAAATGGCCATCAGGGTAGCCAAAATCTACCTGAGCCCTGAAATATAGCGCTGGCCACCCCCCATTTCTCTCTCTAGGTGGCCAGCACCATTCCCCAAGCACCTAATGTGTTGCTTCTGGCTCCTGTCCTACGCAGCTCCCAGGATCTCGGTCCTACGCAGCTCCCAGGATCTACAGTGCAGCAGGCCTGCTCCTGTGAACGTCTACCAGATCAAACTCCGGGCACCTGGAAGTTAGATGTTTAAAGTGACAATGTCTGTGTCCCGTTTTGGGTCTTGCACTTTGTCCCTCTGTGCCTCAGTTTCTTTTCCGTAAAGCAGGAATAGCCACACCGCTGTCTCTCACAGTAAAGGAGCAAAGAAGACTTCTTAATGAACACCCAAGTCATTTTTCTCATTGAGAAGTGACCTTGGGAAGCTAGGGTTGAATCCTGTAGCAGTGCCATCTATCTATCTGCCCTGGAGGTAGAAGACATATTTTTTTTTGCCCAGGGCTGTCAGTCCAGCATATTTTATAGTCACTAATTTTGCTCAAATAGTGAAAAGATCCGAGACGAAGCAAAGCCAGCCGGCAGAGTCCCCGACTATCTTCCTCCCAATCTGAATGTGTTTTGATTTTTTTATTTGCTTTAGGTATAGAAGTTGCGATGGAAAGTCCAAAATGCTGTGCTAATGTTTTCTTTGCTTGGAGAAGGGCTGACTTAAAACTAAAATTGCTGATTGATTCCCAGCCCCCCTTTTTTTCCTGTTTAAGTTGAGAACCACTTCAAAGGCTCGGATGTGTTGGTGCCAGACGCCACACAGTTATTGTTAGAAGAATCTGAAATATAATTGAAAACAAACCTTTGTTCAGCAGAGCATATCTGACTAAGCTTGCGCTCAGGAGGGAGATGGTTTCTGAGATGGTCTTCCTCCAGATTTGGTGTCTACACACTTGTCATGGCGCATGAATCATGTATGAATTCTTTTACATCTGGTAGCTGTTTGCAAATCTGGAAATTGCATATTTTATAAGAGGTTTTTGTTTTTTTCCCTCCTGCTGTAAAAGCAGAGCACGTGCACGCACACGATGCAGCTTAAAGTTAGTGGCGTATTTGCAGAATTCTTTAGAGCAGTAAAGCAGATCAGATTGAGGTTCTTAATTTGGGGAACAGGGCGTGATCCCACTTGCTTTTCTTGAAGGCTTTTTCTTCCTTGGGTATTTTTTGACATAATATTGTAATATCTAAAGCATAAGCAGAATGTAGGATGAGCTGGATGTCAGCATTCGTTTTGGCCTTTGTTTTGATGTGCATTACAACAGCTTTGGGTACCAGAAGTAGCGGTTGGGGAGCATTAGGCCCAACCGGGATAAGTCTCAGGAGCTGTTCTCTAGGATGAGTGGTGTTGGATAGGCAGCATTGTGGTTAAGTATGCAGGTCCCAGGAAGCAAGCAGAAGTTGGCCTTGTGATTCAGCATGCAAGCCAGGACCTTTTGGAGACGCACTTTCAGTTCCTTACCCTGCCACAGGCTCCTGTTTGACCTTGGCCCTGTCACTTATCAGCGTGCCTCAGCTCCCAATACGTATAGTGGGGTCAGTAGCTCTTCCCTACCTAGTTGGGGAGGACGTGAAGATAAAAGCAGCAAAAAAAAAAAAAAACGGGGGATGGTGTTACTGAACTACAACACTCTGAAGAATTTTCATCTTGCTGAAATCCTCTGATCTGAATAAAAGCCTCTTAAGGAAGTGCAGGTGAAACAAATAAATAAGTAATGGGGGTAAATAGCAGCAAAAAAAAAAAAAAAGGGGGGGGGGGAGGTGCTCAGATACAGCCACGCTTGAAACCACGCAAGGCCCTCGTGCTCTCCGAACCCTGCATCTCAGCGGGATGAGGCTGCTTCCCAACATCCAGCCACATTGTGCAATGTTGGCAGGACTGCACTCTTAAAATCCTTCATGTCTACCTAAAATGCAGCTGGTTTATTTAGGGGCACAATAGCAGCAGAGTTGAATCCTATTAGCAAGCAGTTTGTTGTTGTTGTTGTTCTTCTCATTTGCTTTCCCTACCGCAGAAACTCGGGCCCGGAGCGTATTGCCCACGGTCTGGTGTTTATTATCCCTGTTACACTGCGGTTAGTGCTCACACATGATGTTTCTTTTGGTTTCAACACAGACCGAGCATGTTGTCCGCAACTGGATCCAAAAAAATGTAAACTATTTATAAATGCAAAATATTCTCAGGTTCTTAAGTGGCGCGTCGTCCCTTTTTCTGCTTCCAGCGCATGCACAGTTGGCTGATTTAATGTAATCTCCCCAATACAAATGCAGACGCTTAACAGCCCGTGGCACTGCGCAGGAGTTGGAAGAGGCTCGCGGCGACCTTGTGGCGTGGAGAGCGCCCAGCGCGGGAGTGATAAACACTGGCGTGCAAATGTTATTCGTCTGTGTTGTGTTTTAATGCAGAGATGGGCCTGAATTCAGATAAAAACTTCCTTCTAAGTTCAAGGAGACGGGGATCTCGTGTCCCAGTTTGGAACGCAGCTTGTGCTCTCCCGAAAACAGCAGAACAAAACAATTTCGGCTTGTCTGAAGGGACTTGAAATAATTGCATTTTTTTAAACTATTATTATTATTTACACCGCAGCTCCGATGGCCCTGACTCCTTCAAGCACAGGCTCGTGGCTTTATACTTTTACCAACAAGTCGGTGTCTAGCTTCCCAGAGGGGAATCGTAGAAAATGAGGGTGGAAGAGGGGAGCTCAGGAGGTCACATCTAGTCCTAACATAAGGCAGATTTTTGAAAATGTGTTCAAATGCCTTTGGATCGAGCGTCACATTGAGGTTAACGTACTGCTGCATCCAGGGTACGAGAATTTGGACTTGGTGCCCTGTCTGGGAGGGGGAGGTGGGTGCAGTGGGGGGGCGGGGGCTGTTCCTGGTGCAGAAAGGGCAGCACCGGCTTGGTGAGAAGATGAAACTCAGGTGTTACCTGCTGCAGACCTACACTTTTTTGTGGGGGGGGGGGGAACAGTGGCCAATAAAACTCTTGGTTCAGAGGTGATACCTTTTTATTAGACCAACTAATAAATAGCAAAACAATTCTACATGCTTGAAACCATGATTTGATACAGCCTGCGAGAATGAGTGAAGGCCACTGAAGTGTCCACATTTTCTCTGGACGTGTCTTTTGTACTAACTTAACCAAGCGATTAGGAATTTGGGGCCGATCTTTGTTTTGGAGGTTGTCTAAAACTTTTTAATTTTTGTTTTGCACCTTTTTTAAACTTGTTGGTTAAGCCGTCAGTCTACTGTTTTGTCCCCAGAAGTGCTGCCCTTGCTGAATAGGTTGTCTATAGCCTGGCTGGAAACACGGAACAAAGCCTTTAATGTACTGATTGTATATTAATGAACAGCCAAACAGGAGGGCTGCTGCCAAAAAAGCAGCAAGTGAGAAAGCCATCAATATCTGTGTGAACTTTGCACTCCAGGAAGTGTGAAGTGATGTGGGTGAAAGGAGCTTTATTGCACAAGTGAAACCATGCGGCCCTCTTTGATGCTTGCATTTTTACTCTTGGTAAACCAAAGAAGAATAACTGGCCAGGAAAACATAGGGCTTTCCAGTTAACTGATTCTCTGCTGCCGAAAATATATCCTGGCATCTTCTGCCCTCTTTATGTTCCCGCTGTGTACACGGGTGTATGCATGTGCACACACGTTGTTAGCGTTACGACTGGCGTACACGGTCACAATGCCTTTCTCCATACGTGCACTTGCCTTCAACATCTGGTTTGGATCACGTCAACTCAGTTTTATTGCACAGCCGTGATATTCAGCCAGGACCCTTTTTTTTCCCCCCCTTTTAGAGGTCTGTCCAGGTAGACCAGAAACAGCCTGGAAAAGCTAGCTAATGTTTTAGTATAAATCTCTTCATTAACATAAAGCCACTGTCTGCTACCCAATATGGGTAACCTTCACTTAAAATTTAACCGAAATGCTGTTTCTTAGCTCTTGGCTGCTGTTAGCATGGGTCTTCTATAGACTCCTATGAACTTGAAATGATTCCCATCAGCATGGTGTTACCTCTCTTGCAAAGGGTTGCTGGTTGTAGCAGTGTTGGTCTAAGGACACAGGCAGACAAGGTTTTTTGGGTAGATGCGATATCTTTTATTAGATTGACTAAACAGGTAAAACATGGTGCTTTGCAAGCTTTGGGGTGCAAGCGCCTTTCTTCAGGTAGTGTTCGAGGGACACGCTAGCTTGAATTTTGCATAGCAGTGTCATCGTTCGTGCACTGAAGTAGCATCACTTGGCAAAAGCTTTCCTCGCGGCACTTCCACAAATGCCTTGGAGGTCTCTGCCATGGTTTTCAGACCTTTTTGTGGATGTGTCTCTTTTCTGCTTTGGAAGCCTCTGGGAACGGCTGTTGTCCAGCATGGGGGGTTTGCTGAGGATTCTCCATCCAAACGAGCCATTAAAGGTAACCTGCAAATCCACTTTTTAAGAATTGGGCCTTGGCCAATTTTTTGCTTGTTCCTGATGTATTAAGAAAGGGGTTGAAAAACGTTGTTTTTTTCCCCCTCTGTTTGAAAGTTTCAGGGATGTCAAGTCTGGTGTTGCTGAAGCTCATCTCCGGGATCTCCCGGGTGCAATGGAGGTCATCTCGGACCTGGCTGGAAGGTGTGCTGAGGGGTCTGGCTTAACCAAAGCTTCCTGTCTCCAAATTGTCGACCGGCTGTTGAAAACGAGATAGGGATGTTGGAAATCATTTTGTTTCTAAGAGCCCCCTCCTCTCCTAGGCACGCAGCTTTCCCTCTCTTGGTCTGTGGGGTGTCATCCTTTCACTGGTTCTGCCCTGCGGTGTTCCCCGAGGCAGATGGGACCTGAATTTGTTAGGTAAAACTGTTTAAAAATAGAGATGAAATGTAAACAGGAAGCGGTACTTCCTGAAGAACTAAGGCCCAAACTACTCTGCTATTCTGCATTATAAAAACAAGCCCTCCTCCCACCCCCATTATTTTACGCTTAAATAGACAACTCTGACTCGTAGGTTTAGGCTGAAGATAAATGTGTTTTACTCTGATTTTTTTAAAAAAAAATTTTCCCTCTCTTACATTGGGCAGCCCAATGTAGGAGAGGGTTATATCGAGGTGGAGCACCCGTTATTGCCTTCCACTGCCTTGTTATCCTTATGCCCTCCAGAGCTCGCCTTTCTCCTCCAGGTACACCAGTGCCCGATGAAGGGCGTTGTGCCCAAAAGCTTGCAAAAAACTTTTCCCCAACTATTTAGTTAGTCTAATAAAAAGATATCACACCTACCCAAAGAACCTGGCCTGTCCCTGGGTTGTTGGCTGTAGCCGTGTTGGTCTAAGGACCCATGTCCTTACACCAACGCGGCTACAGCCAGCAACCCAGGGACACCATGCCTTTGCAACCAGCCGTGAGCCCTGGATAGATGCTGCGATGTGACAGTCTTTCCAGCCGTGAGCTGTGGCATCTGTGTTTTGAAATTGGGGGGAAAATGTTTTTATTTTTAAACAGCCTCCCTCCCTTGGGGCAAAGGCGCTATTTACTAAGATTTTGGGCAGCAATGGTGTCTTCTTCACCCCCTGTGCTGTTGGTTTATGCTGCGACCAGTCTTGTACAATCCAGACTGGTTTTCTTCTACGATCCTGACCTTTTTAAATGGTTGCGAGGATAATATTGCTCTGGCCTTGCTATAGCCTAGGTATGCTGCTCCTATATAGTGGTGTTTCCTATGTTATTGCAATGTTTCAGCAGCGCTTGCTTCTCCTGCCCCGGCTGCCCTAGCCCCAGGGCCAGCCTGCTGTTGCTATTATGTCTGTGCAGCTATAAATTAGGCAGAAATGTGTTCACAGGCCTATCTAAACTAAAACAGGGTAATTGCTCCGGACAGGTTTACAGTTGGGAGGTGTGAAGTGCCTGCTGTCTGTCTGAGCTGCACAGAGGCAGGAAAAGGAGCTGGGGGGGAGGGAAGGGGCTCTTGAACGCAGGCAGTCGGGGGCAGCTGGGCCTGGGAGCTGGTCTGAGATAACTAATTGAAAACTGTCTGTTCCTGTGTGACATAATGAGAAGGGAAGCAGAGGTGCTGGTGGGTCAAAAGCTTTGTGAATGGATTTTCCAACTTCCTTGGAAATTGGTACATGCCACGAGGTGCACGGTTTGGTGTGGAAAGAGAAAAGTGCTTTGTGGGGAGAGATTGTAACCGGGTGGGGGTGGAAGAAAGCAATGCTTTCTTCTCTCTGCAGAGGGACCGAAATCATAAGATGTGTGAGCTGCTACCCTGTGCCTTAGGAATACTTCTTACGGAGAGCTCGGTGACTGGTATGAATAAGTCCTTGGAGCAGGATGTGCATCCACTTTGGTGCATGCATGGTAAAGTATCAGCCTTTCTCCGCTTCGATAGCTGCAGTCCTGGACCTTCTTCTCATTTCAGTTTGTAATTAAAAGGGGGTGGGGGAGCCCCCTCTAAGTTTCCCATAAACAATCACTGGGATTTCAGGGCAAAGCACTGAGACGGTCAAATCGAGTTTGACATACCAGAAACTTTATGAAATAGTTGGACTGGATCAATCCTTAATCATTCTCAGACTGTCTGGCAGTTAGTTCAACTTTTCTCCCCCACCCTGGTGGACTCCACCTCGACTCATGTGTCCCTCTCTTCCCCCCCAATCCTGTAGGACAGATTTCTTTTTGATGAACTGACAACAGGAGAAACGATGGGAATTGATCAACGCCGTGTCAGCAGATGTAGGACAATTCCTGGGCTGTGTCTACACATGCTTTTATGCACACCTAAACTTAATGAGCATTAAGGCGACTTAGTGTGTGCATGTGTAGATGCATGCCTAAGGCGCGTTAATGCAGTGTGCAGACTGACTTGGGACTACAGTTGGTCTCAAGTCAGTCTGCACACTGCGTTAATGCGCCTTAGTGTGTGCCTTAATGGGACTAAAGTTAGTCCCAAGTCAGTTGGCATACACAGCATTAATGCACCTTAACACATCTACACGTGCATTAAGGCACTGTAACTATTCACTGTTTAATACCTGCAAAAGCAAATATCGAATTTAGGCATGAATAGTCTAAAATCGCTGGTTTTAAAGCTCATTAAGAGCATGCACATGTAGACCCGCACCCTTAATGTGTTTTAAAAATGGTTAATGCGCCTTAAATCAACATGGGGAGATGCACCCACTAAAGCCATGTGAAGGATTGCATATTTAATTTTTCTTATGTGCTCTTTTTGAAGCGGTCTTGCTTAATACATTCAGCTCTCTTAGACAGAAGGGCTGCTTGCTTTAAGATCCTGCCAGTTTTATTAGCACGAGACATTGGCAAGCCTATTTTTTTTGTTCCACTTGTTTTGCATCTGAGAAATAACGTATGGGATGTGAGAATTTGCTGTGAGGTGAGGATGCCTGCGGGACATGGGGCAGATGTTAGAGGACCGTGTTCCTTGTGCGAATCCTCCAAGAATTGCGTGTGTAAATTCTGTTGTTGACAAGAGTTTTACACGCACACAATTTCCTGTGACCTTGCCTGACATTGTCTCTTGCTCATCTTCAGGTTGACTCTTTCTCCTCTCATTCCCATGGAGTTTACCCAAATTTCTTGCAGCCCTTTCTCATCTTTGGTATCTGTAGACAGTGTGAGTGCGTGCACATACACTTTTCTTAGCTAAGTTGTTCCCCGTTTGCTGTTGCACCATTCTTGCATTACCTTATGGGCAGGTGTCCAATAACGAGCAAGGGTATGAGAAAATAAAGAACTGAAAAAAACCCAGATTTAGTTTGTGCTAAAAAGCAATTTATTTTTTTCTAAAATAACAGCCCAGAAAACCATAAACTCTAGGTAGGGCTTTGTGGTTTATTGCATGCAGTAATTGTTAATTGGGGAAGTAGTACTGGAAGCAACGGCATTTTTTCAAAGGTTAGTTAATAAAGTGTGCATTGATTCAACACTTGCAGATAAAGACCATCCTTAAAGGTGTATGATAGTTAATGTGTAACCACTTAAATAGACTTGTTTGGATACTTTTGATGTGTTGTCATGGCGATTTAAGCTTATAAACTTGTTCAGGACCTTTTCTGTTAATAGTGAAAAGGAAACTTTTATCGGGGTTACTTGTGGAGAAGAGACTGGTTTCCATAACTGTTAAGCACTGTGCTATAGGAAATCCTACTCAACTCGGGCTGGCAGGGACCTCAAGGGGTCACATCTAGTCCAGCCCCCTGCTCCAAGCAGGACCAGCCCCAGCTACATCATCCCAGGCAAGGCTTCGTCTGACCAGGTCTTAAAAACGTACAGGGATGGAGAGTCCAC
>NW_017728917.1:11179594-11189733 GCF_001723895.1 Crocodylus porosus
CGCATCTGGCCCCCGGGCCGCATTTTGCCCACCCCGGTCTAGATATTTATTCCAAATATTTCCTATGTCACCATCCATGACAAATCAAAGAAAATGGTGTTATAGGCGGCAGCAGTGAGCCTGGCTTGAATATCCCATTTAAACAAAAAAAACTCCTATAAGAACATGGAAATGGTGTGGTGTATTGAACTTGTGGCCCATCTAGCCCAGTTCCCTGTGTTTGGCAGTAAGCAGTATTGAAAGCTTCAGGTCAAGCTAAAAAAACCCCCACCACAGCAGATAAAGAAGACATTTCTTCTATGGGTAGGTTTTTCTATCTGAAGCATCTATTCATTGATTTATGCCCTGCAGTGGAAAGGCACCCATCCATCCATCTCTTTCCCAGGAATCTGTCTAATGCACTTGGTGACATTCATGCCCATTTTTTCTCTTTCTTTTTATCCTCCTTAGTTTGTGGCCTCAATGAAATCCTGTGGCAGTGAGGTCCACGCTGTTCCCCCCGCCACACTTCTTTGCTGCAGAGAATCAAAAGTCTTCATAAACTTTTTGAAGAACCCTAGTTTACATGCGGGAGAGCTGAGAAGGCATTAAGGCTCGTGGCTTTAAAAGTGACCTCTTAAATTTGGTTTCCTCTGTTTTTTGCATGTCCTGATTTCAATGGTTTGGGGCCAAAGTGCTGACCTGGCACCTCTAAAAATTCAGGCTGAGGGTGGTGAGATCCTGAGGCCGTGCAGGAAAGTGTTTGCATAGGAGCTGTAGTCAAGGTCTCCCAAGCCATAGGACCATCCTTCCCCTCCCCTCCATGTGCTGAGCCCGTCTCTGTTGCTGTGGCCATGAGCTCCACCGACTTCTTCCTTTTTCTTCCACCTCCTTTTATACTTGTCTTCCCGTGAAGCTGGACCACTTCCATCTCATCCCACCCAGCCCCTCTGGTGCCTTGGGTCCCGCTGGAGTGTTTCACCTTGATGTTTCTTCATCTCCTTCTGTGCCTGGAACAACATCCCTTCTGCGAGCCACAAACCCCTCTTTTTCTAATCCCCACGTGAGCCGATTTCTTCTCTCCCGGTTCTCTCTATAGAGATTAACTTTGAAATCCCTCCAGACAGGGCCGTCTTACGCTCTGCCTGTAAGCACCCTACACACCTATGCCCTGTAGGCAGAACAACAAATGCCGAAATATATCCCTTTATATACGTGCTTTTAAGGGATCTCTTTTCTGCAGTTGTGAAAGGTGCTGGCAAAAAGCCAACACACTGGTCTATTCCTCCACACAAGTGTAGCATGAGCAATAATTTGTTAGCTCCTGACGTTTTTGTAGCCAAATCAAGTGAAGGCGCACTAGAAAGGATATGGGTTTTTGCGATCGGGTCACTTGGTTTGTAGGAAAAGGGCAGAAACTTTCATCTCGGTTGATTTGTATGGCTGGCATGTACTTTCTGATGACTTGAATTTGGGGAAGGGCGCAGCATTTCCTAAGTAGTCATTGTATGCATAGGGTTCTTGCTACCGTGTTAAAAGCTCCAGGGAGCCAAATTCTCAAGTTTCCCAAATTATTAATGAGGCTGTGTGGTCCATGGGTTAAACTGGAGGGCTAGAAAGCTGTACTCGTAATGAGGAGAAATGGGATCACCTTTCATCCATGCATTTTTTTTCGCCCAGCAAGGAGGCCTCGATAAGACAACGAATGTCTATCAGCAACTGTTTTTCAGTGGGTTAAATTCACAGACACCATGACGGTGTAGTGTGGGGCAGATAAAACACCTCTAACCCAATTTGAAGGTGCTTAGTGTAGTTTGAACTCGAGCTGACCAGGGATGATGATTTAATTTTGCAGCAGCTTTAATATATATATTAATATTTAAAAAAAAAACAAGCCCTATGTTCTTGGCATTTAGAGAGATATCATTATATCACAGTGTAACAGTATGCATCCGATAAAAATAGCTGAAACAAGATGGCGTGTATTAATTAAATAGCATTTTCAAACCAATACCTTTTTACAACCGATTGGTTACCTACATGCTTCCTATGGCAAAAGAAAATGGAAGGCTTTCCACCCATAACACGCATGGAAAGACTCCCAGGTTGACGGCATGAAATGCACACAAGGAAATTTTGTTCCTTGGCTTGACCGCGGTGAGATGCACGCACTCAAGGAACTTGGGAGTCTTCTGGCTGATACATTGGCAGAAGGCCCACTCCAAAGCCAAAGTGAAATCAATGAGAAACCACCATTTGAACCCAAAGCCAAAGCGTGTGCTTAACATGGAGCCTGTGAATAGACTCATCGGTGTCAACGGGACTCTTCCTGCAGCTCAAAGTTTGCATCTGTCTTCACTTCTGTCTGTAATGTTGTTTTTCCATTGACTTCGGTTGGCTTTGGATCAGACCCTTTGGTCCATTTTAAGTCTGACAAAATGTTCCTGGGGACTGCTTTCATGCATGTGCTCACAGGATGCTATTCAGGAACAGAAGAACCTGTTGTAAGGATAATCTTGTGAAATATTGCCAAGCCTTGTGATAGCTGCATTGATTGTGTTTTGACCATTTCACCTTTACTCTGCCCACGGGTCGAGTCACTTCTAAGAGTACAAACAGTGCTTCGGGGCTAGTCATGACCACTGAGCTTTATCTTGGAAGCAGTCTTGCTTTTCCTCGGGGAAGGCCTTGAGGTATCAGACCACTGCAAGTATGAAAAACTCATTGAAGAACTTTCTGAAATTTTATGAGCTATAATCTTTCTCTCCCTCCAAGTCTGTAGCAGTTCGTCTCGCACGACGAGGGGAGCCTAGCGTTGAGTGAAAGGAGTCGAAAAATAGAATCAATAAAAACTTTAAATTCTCACACGTTTCCAGAATAAATTTTCTGTAAAACATGCAGCATTATATGATGGGATAGGGTGCTATAAAGATTTCTACTGGCACTCTTCTGGACGACCTGCGTAACTCGGTCATGAACGATGCAGCTGTCCCAAACTCATGCTCATCAGACCTTTCTTTGGCTGCAATGGTGAGTGGTGACCTTATGCTTTCTTGCTGTGCATCTAACCAGATCTGCCTGACTTGGCATTAGAAACCCTTGTACCCGTCTCCCAGCCATAAGGTATGGGCTTCAGTGCCATCCTTGGGGTAAATGCATCCTGAAAACCTGCTCCGACTTGCTGGTAAGACCGCCAGAGCTCTTCGTAGGCTAGTGCTTGCACTCTTGGTAGCAGTCATGCACTTTCAGCATGGTTGGATAACGGTGGCATGATTTTATGCAAGAGTTTTCAGAGTCCTAAGGGACCAAAGAGGGGTCTTGAAGTTTTCCCACTTCTGAATAGAGAGATTTGTCTTGGGGATGAATGCTTCGTCCCATGTACAGTCCCATCCCACCTCCGGGGTAAGCACAGCTATCGTGTACGTAGAAAATCAATGTCCGGTATCGAATGTGTGTCAGATGGTGTACGATCTGCCAGCGCTGTGCCGCCAACAGCAAGTGCTTTATGGACTGCTGCTTAGTAACCTCCGAAGTACACCGTTAAGTTTGTTAGGCAAAGCAGGTCATGGTCCGTAACTAGGCGATGCACCCCTATGCTGTGATCGGTGATACTGGAAAATGGGGAAGGAGTGTCTGTATACATTATTGGCCCACTTGCAAAAAAAAAAAAAAAAAAGTTTATCTAAGGGGGGGAAATCCTGCTTGTGACTTAAAATAGGATGTGTATTAATCTGAGCAGTTAATTTGACTCTCAACTGCTGCTGCAGTTTTAGTGTCTTGCTAAAGATAATTTCATGGTGGGCCTTGTTTTGCTTATTCAGTGAATGTATAGAAATCTATACATTATAGCTCTTACTTCCCTCTCGATCTGTGTGGGAGCATTTTCTTCTCCATTTTGAAGGTGAGTTTAAACACATGGAAGGTCAGGTAAAATAAAGGGGGCAAAACACTTGATTTGCTTGATGTCTATTTCTGTAACTTTTTATTGGTGTGTGTGGTTTTATTTCTAGTATTTTGTTTCAGGGCTTCCTCTGAAAATGAACAAATTGAGTCATCTGGACCCATTATAGCTACCAATTTGGGTTAGAAATCCATTAAATGGCTTGGTGCTTTATTGGCAATTTATAAAACCACTTGGAATGAAAGTGCATTTTGATTGGACATTGATTACTCAAAAGGAGTGAGGACGTATGCCTATATAAACCACACATCTTCATCTGCCATTGCCAGTTTACAGGGTTGCTCTTTTCATGCAAAAAAAAAGTGCAGATTTTGCCCTTAAACTCTGTTCATTACAGTAAAAAACTATTTTTAAAGCAGAACCGGAGAGCTGTCTGCCACACATTTTTTCACACCTCCCAGGGATTAGAGTTAGACCTTGCACCCTCCGGTGCTTCTGGCCTGCAATTTATCCCATTCCTACTTTATCCTTCACCCTTGTGCCTTGAAGAATAGAGACATAATGATTTTTCAAAGCGCTTTTGCAAGTCGGCCAGCATGATCTTCAAATTCTTTCAAAATGTGTCTGGCAGCCAGCGGAAGTGCCTGCTCCAGGAACTCGAGTTGTCTAGCTGGATTTTTGAATTGGATAGTTGTGTGAAGAGCGTGCTAATGTTGGGAGTGATCAAATGTGCTTCCAGATGTAAGCAGATCGCTGCTGGGCTCAGGAAGGGACTTGTCCTCCATGTACGAGCTGCAAAATTGGCTGGGCTCCTGATGAAACTCGTGTTATTCCTCCGGCCCAATACACCTTCTCTGGGAACACCGAAATAGGCTGGGTGGTCCGAGCAAGCAGATCGCTGGAGTTTGGGTATCGTGGCAGAGATGCCTAGTTTGTCTCCAGCCTTTGCAGTGGATCTGAGAAGATCCTTGTCTGGCTAAAATTAACGCTAATTAGCAGCTTTGAGGCACGTGTGACTTATTCGTGGTTCAGGGGTGCAGGTTGTAGCCGTGTTGGCCTGATGAGGGTCTTTGGGTAAATCAGATATTTTTTTGGGGGCCAACTCAAATATTTTTCCAAGTATTTTGAGTTGGTTTAATAAAAGATATCGGATTTGATGTCCGACACATTCGTGGGGCGTGTATGCAAGAAGGAGAATATTAATTTGCTGTGTCGGAGTAACTTGGCCCTGCTCGGTGCCCAAAGACCGGCTGGTTTTGGGAAACTCGCTCGACTGCTGCCTTCTCCTTAAAACCGTTCAGGAGCGCAGAAAGTGATGCCGAACTTGTCTGCTGTGTTGGGAACAAGCGGCAAGTGCAGGAAAGTCATAGTACAGCAGCTGGCAAGCTTGTATTCTGAAGCTGGAGGAGAAAATCTGCAAGGAGAAAATCTGCGTGCTGTTTTTATAAGCCCTCTTTTTTTTTTTTTCCTGTTGCCTGACTAGTTTTAACCAGCTCACAAGTATTCCTTTGTGCTGTTTCCAAGTTAATGTGTTTTTTGGGGCAGCCTGCTCCCTCCTGATTAACTATTAATAAGAAGAACAACGAGAGAATCAAAAGATGAGTAAACACACTCTTAGCGAGTTCTCTGCCCTCTCCAAAGAATTAATGATTGATCGGGCTTAGCTTTCACGTAGGTGGGCGGAGGCTGTCGGTAACGGGAAGAGAGATCGGCTTTGTTGCCCAGTTTGCTCGCGAGCCACGTTTTGACAGAAGTCGCGGGAGTCGCGTGGGGAAAGCACCGTCACAGAGCAGATTTAGCGACAAAATTAATAGTGGGAGAGGCCGTATGTAGCTCGGAGAATGGTTTCTTCAACGCCTTCTCAATTAAATTTCATTAGTGGCTACTAATGCCGCCCCCCGCCCCTGCATGGTAACGTGTGGAGCCTGTTAAGCTAATTGTACATGTCCACAGTAAAAGGTGTCTGTTTTAATAGCTCCTGTTGATAATCCAGAACGTCTTTCGGGATGCGTGTCGTGTTGGAACGACCTCCATCCACCGCAACCCGGGAAAGACGCAAGCCAGACTTGCAGCGGGGACCAGCTTGCCCCGTTCTCGATTCGAAAGCGGACTCGAGGGCGTTCCTTTCTCTCCGTGGCTTACTACAAACGTGCCGTGTTTTGGAAGGAATATTTTTCTACGCGCGTCTTGCAGCTTCTTTAGGTCTCGTGTTAGCGCCATCCTCAGAGTTGTATCCAGGGATGCATTTATTGCTTGACTATTTCCAGTAAGTCGACAGAGATGTGCAGTGCCGGCCAGATTTTTCTCCCAGTTAGTTAAACATTCTTAAGTTACCAAAAACTCTTTATTGACATTATGAAGCCATCTGAATCCCCGTAGAGTGCAGAAGTCATCACAATTTTGTGTGTTAGCAGAAAACACATGTTCAAATATATGACTGTTGGATGTCACTGAATGACTGCTGACCTACAGTGTTTTCTTAAACCATGGAAACTTCTGAACAGTGTACAGGGAGTTTCTGAATTATCTCTCTTCCCATCTGCACTTGACCTATAGCCCACAGCTGGGTTTTGCGAAGTCACGTGGTCCACGCTTCAGGTTGCCAGCAGTTGAGGTTGTTATCAGTCCCGCCGGCCTGTCACACCTCCAAAAAAGCGGGGAAAAAAGAGAGCTAAAGATTTAACCTAGTTTATCGTCCACTGCCATGGTGGAGTTGCACAATTTACAGATGAAAATATTTGCTTTGCCGGCGAGTAGGGTTTTAAACCGTCAGTGGCATTGAATGTTGATTTATCAATACGCCTCGCGCATGTTGGGTATCCATTAGTGGGAATATGGCAATTACACTGAGACGGGCATGTACAGTAAATTATCCAGCTGTTAATCTGTAATGAACAGGCGTAGTTTGTTAAACACGCAGCAGGGAACCTTCATTGAAAAGTATGGCTGGAAAAATCATTGATCCAGCTAAGAAACATGTCAATGGACCTGGGGATAATGAGTTCATGTACTAGGGTTTGTTTGGGGGGGGGGGTTTGTGGGTTTTTCTAGACAACTGGATTTTTAGCTCCTGTTTCAGCTTTTTAAACCAGGCACATTTTGGCTTCTAGAGGAGAAGACAAAATGACAAATGACAACTATGCTCATGTGCGGTTCGCAGGTTTTGGTTTTAGGGCCTGTGTTGTTTAAGGTCATCAAGTATCACTTGAATTCAGCAGAGCTGTAAACCCTGAGCACAGAACAGGATTGAACAGGGAGTTTGTGGATGAGACGCAACTCTCTATCCTGTATCCCCTGGTCTCAGTGGCAGGACCAAGAGCCTTCTGTGTCATACAAGCAAAACAGGTTGCAGCCAAATCAAGTTTGATTTTTATTTAGCTGTCCCCATCCTGTCTTCTTAAATGAGTTTTTTGCTTTTGGGGCGATTCTGGGTGTCCCGAGAGAATAAGGGATGGCGTTTCCTTTAGGCAGTACAGATGAAGCATGCAGTCCTAACGGGATGTGTTGGGCCTGCCCTTAACTATACGGCGATGGCTGTTTTCTTAGAAGGTGAATAATTTGTCCGGCCTTCTTGGCTTGGCATGGTCTCTCCTTACTTCTTTTTCTAAGTTGAGATCACTCCTTGGTTGATAATGCAGGACAAGGCCAGTCACATCTCCAAAATGTGAAATTTCCAGGGGGTTCAGTGAGATGGGTTGGGTTAGGAGGTAAAGCAGGACGCTGGGCTCTCTGGTCCTGGCTCTGTCCCTGACTTGCTAGGTGGCGGTCGGATCTCTTCGCTTTTCTGTACCTGAGTTTGCTCCAGTTAAGTAAGGACAAAATTCCTGTTGGCTGTAGCAGAGCAGGAGCAAGCCATTGTGAAATGGGAATAGATTCACCTCTCTCCTAGAGGGCTTGAAACCTAGTTCGACATCTGCAAGCATTTGAGATCCTCAGATACATGCATACAAATATTTTGCATGCTAATTGCAGTTTATTAGTTAACACCTTTTTTGTTTTTTTGCACTGTACGCTCCTTAAATTAGTTGGGGAACTCGCTTTTTTTTTTTAATAGAAATCCTATCCACGCAGATAAATCCATATCTGTTTTGCCAAGATTATTCAAACTGAAGGAAACTTGATCTTGGGTTTTGTGCAAACATGTTTATATAATCTTCAAAGTGCCTAAAATAACCTGCCTCTGTCCTTCTAAAGACACGAATGAGTGTCTAAGAACTCCTTGTTTGAAGAAATTCGGAAGCTCCCGCTGTAGATTGATATTATTTAATGCTATTACAAAAGATTTTCTGTCCTGCCAAAATCGTGGAAGACGCGGTGACTCTCTCCTTCTCTGCCTCTCTTTCTGCCTCTCTCCAAGTGTTGATAACGATCATATTCTTTAAATTTCCAGCTTGCCTCCATCATGGTGGAAGCAGATCGGCTGGTTCGGCGATCAGTTACCCAATTTGCATGCGCAGATGCTTGCGTGCCAGGGACCAGCTCTCCTCGTTCTTGCGGACAAAAACAGTTGCTTATGCAAAGTGGGAGCCGAGAAATTTGTCCCCTAAGTTGCTTAAAGTTGCCAAAGAGGTTTACATAAAGTTTTGAATCTTGAGGATCAAATGTATGTTGCCTTGCATCAAATTCCAGCCCAGGCATTATTTGCCTTAAGATTTACATTAAAGGGCTTGATGCATCTGCTCCTAGCAGCTGGGTATTGCTTCTTGGGTACTGAAGCCGCGTTTAGAATATGCACTTCTTTGGTGCCTATGTGGCACTCGAAAGCTAGCGTGTGCTTAAGCTGGGGCATTGCCCTTGGGATGATAGATTCACATATCCAGTCTGACCCCTGGCCACACACAACCATGTCAGCAGGAGCTGTTATTCTGGCTATGTGGCCTGTCCAGGCAGGTGTGTCCCGTTTCTCACAGTACTGGACACTTTTTCAAGGGAAGATGCAGGAGGCACTGGAGGAATAACATGCCCCATGTGGAAATATAAATGCTCTTCACCTTCATTAGCGAAGGGAACGGCTTATGCAACTCCACCGAGGGTGGTGGGGCTTCTGGGGGCATTGATAAACCTGGCCTTGTGGTAGCTTCTCCCACGCGGTGCAGCAATCGGTAGAGTTACAGCAGCCTCTGGGCTGCTCTTGGTGATGCCAGAGGGAACCAAATGCTCAGCTTGCCCAGAGACGGGGGAGCATAGAAATGGTCCACAGGCACACCAGTTTTGACTTCCCCGGCGCACTGCGACTCTGTGTGCTCTTTAGCCACCTGCAGCCTCTCGTGACTATGTTATCCCTGCTAGATGGACAGCACATTTGCGGCATGGATTTCTGTAGGGAATGGGGGTTCTGCTGCCTTTCCTGGCATTCATCAACCCTTTTACCATTATGTCACGCTGGAAACCAACAGTGTACTTTTCCAGAAAACCAGAAGTGCCAGTAACTTGTGTTTTGCAAAGGTCTAATCTATATCTATGTATAGCCACATGCACAAAGCGTGCTGTTTCCACCATGATTATCTCTGGGATGGGTGAAAAGGGAATCCCATCCACTGAACAGAGACCCTTGCAGCTCCCCTGAGAATCTGACCTCCCTTACCAGCCAAACCCGACTTGATGTGCCAGCATTATTTCTTCACGCACGTGGGAGAAGGTGGAACTGGGCACCTGACGGTTTAGCCTGTTCCTCACCCCAGCGCAGATGGTCATTGACGTCTTTCAGGCCCTCTTCGCGAAGCGCAGCCATCCGCAGTGCCGTGCTGCGAGACCACGTAAGGAGCTGGTCGTTCCAAGGAAGGGACAAACACCCCTAGCAAGGGCGTGCGCCGATGTGCCGTTGTCTTGGTTCTCAGTCACGGCTTCTTGATTGACAGAGGCAGGGAGAGCTTACCTACCTGGTTGGCCAATACAAGGAAGAAGTGAAGTATGCGCACTAGTTAAAAGTAATGCTCCAGGCAGGACAGACAAGCTCTGTCCTATAATTGACACAGTTGATTAGTATTAGGTTGTCCTAGAGTATCTCAGCACAAAGAATCTCAGATGTGTCCCCCAGATGTGCCCAGTTTGTCCTCCAGATGTGCCCAGTTAAATGTGGAAGAAGCAAGGATGCCGTAGGGCTTTGATGGGATGTTCATGCTGGTACTTGCTTAGACCCAGTTGCTAATCACTTGGCTGTGCAGTGAAGATGTAGACTGAGCTCAGGCATTATGGGGCTGTAGGTAAACCACAGTAGGTGATTTTTTTTTTTTTTTTTTTTTTTTTTTATTTCTTACCT
>NW_017728917.1:11189916-11285483 GCF_001723895.1 Crocodylus porosus
TTATGGGGCTGTAGGTAAACCACAGTAGGTGATTGTTTTTTTTTTTTTTTTTTTTTTTTTTTTCTTTCCTTGAGGATGGCAGAAGGTAAATTGCTGGTACTTTTGAGGAAAGTTGGACATAGGTTTTTTTTGGGTTTTTTTTTTTAATAGTATTAAGAGCCCTTCAAATGCTGATGGCAGCAACAGTAGTGTATAGCACCAGAACCAGTCAGCATAGTTAGGCCCAACATCAGAAAAGGGGATTCCTCTTGCAAATGGATCTGTTTGAATACGCTTTCCTCTTGCACTCATGCGCTCGGGTTGTACCCGAAAGCTTGCAAAGAAGAAATTTTCCAACTATTTTAGTTGGTCTAATAAAAGATACCGGATTTACCCAAAGAACCTTGTCTGCCTCGGGTAGGGTAGAAACTGAGAGGGCATTTCTTTCTAGTACTCTCATTGGCATTTCTGCTCCCCGTGGGTGGGATACCAGTGTGCAGAAGCTAACGTGAATGTTATCCACGGGCTTTCATATTCACAGCCAGTGTTTTGACTCTGGGGAACATCTGCATGCAAGTAACCTTTATTTTCGCACCGCCTTCTCGATTTGCGTGACAAGCCCAACTAGGCCTGGGGCCTCACGCAGCGGGCAGTGTACAGACGGTGACAGCCTCTACCCCAATTTTTATTTACAACCTGAACAGACGAAGGGTGGCAGGGAAAACAAAGGCTGTGGAGAGGTGGAGACTTGGTCACCCAGCAGGAGAGCTCGAGAGCCAGGAGCAAGACCCAGGTTTCCGGACTCTTCATCTTGCAGCCTGACTCTTGGGCCTCAGATGTCTCTTTTCCATTTGCAAGCCCTGCTGGAGGGAGCGTATGGTACCTATCTGAATTCTTAGGCAAGGCCCCCTGTTTAGTGATGTGGCAGACTAGAATTTTTCTGGCGTCTTCATGAAAAAGGGAACAATTCTGGTCTCACTGAAACACCGAGGACGCATCCAGACAAGTGCGCACGTGCCTCTTGCGGCATGTTTATACACCTTTACTGGCCCCAGCCTCTAGCTCCATTGGCTGAAGATCCAGGAAGAGCTGGGCAGGGTCATGTTGCCCCCACGTGGCACAGTTTGCCCCGCACCAAAGTGCATGTTCGGGCACGTGTGCCAAGGCAAATATCTCTGGCACAAATTTGTACCACTCGTATTTGAGCTGCTTGCATGTATGGACACGCCCTGAATGCGTACATGAGCCGTCCACTTGGTACAAGAGCTCCCAGGCTGTGTATTTTCCTGTACTCAGCTTATTTTGCACTCACCCCATAGGCAAAATATGGTTATAATAGAGATGCATGTGTGCACGATGGCACAGACAACCTTCAAACCTCTGGCCCGGGAATGATAATACAGTACAAGGAGGTTACCTGCAGTGACATTAACCTTTGAGCATGGAAACCTTTCACCTGCTTGAAATCTTTACAATCACGCAATTATTCCCTCTGCCTGTCTTTGTTGGGGAAACGAAACGTGTTGCGGTGTGAGGATGCTGCTTGTGCTCAACAAGAAAGCCCTCCTCCGGGATACTTCCCTGCGATGTTCTTCCCCCTGAAAATGGCAATAATCCTCTCCTCTGTCGCCATGGTGGCTCCTGACATGTGAAAATAAATGCACTAAATTGGCAAACACTTAGCTACAGAAGTGCCTTAGACAGGTGGGTAAATGGTCATTTATACAGAGGTCCCATTTAAACGGCCACAGCAGTAGTTGGGCTCAGCTGAGACCTCATTTCCCTCTTAAAGCTCTCCAGAAGAGCTTGGACTGCTTTCTCGTTGTGCGTCGGGTCTGTAGGACACTACTTGTTAACACTCCTTTTATTCTGTGCCTGGGGCACAAACAAGCTCAAATGCGATTGTGCTGGGCTGGGTTTTTTTTTTACTATTACTATTCTTTGTAGTAATGCAATTATGGACAAATTACACTTTGATTTGTAATTATGCTATGAATATGAACTTGGCTTGCAAATATAGTCCTAGTTTAAACGGCAGCTTGACTTTTATTTAGATAAATGCCTCTGACTTCATAGGGGAAGGGATATCTGCTGTAGGCTGGTATTGATTTTAAAGGTCTCCCAAGCATTTAAAAAGACTGGAGCGGGGAGCTTGCAGGACAGCATATTTTTAAAATAGATGCTTCTTTGGGTGTGAAAGTCATGCTACTTCAGTCCCAGTTTCTATTAAGGACCTACTCTGAACTCTTGGAGATGATTTCACAGCAGGTACTTGTGGACAGCTGGATGCTTCATGCCAGAAAAAAACCAACATGCTGTCTTATTGCTTATTGTAGAAGTACTGGGAAAACTTTTGTGGGGGGGTTGTGAGTCTTGCAAGCTCTTTGGGGCAAAACCCCTTTTTTTTTTACTGTGCCTGGACACTGGTCCATGCCTGAGACTTTCAGGGGCAGCCACAACATCCGCAAAGGATGCTCCAGAGGACCCGAAGAGCCACGTGGCTGCTGTTTCCCCCGTCTCTTCCACCTACCGTTTTGTTCTTTTCTTTTTAGACCGTAAGCTTTTTGGGGCCTGGACTGTGTGTAACGTTTTTAAAGGTGTTTAAGGGTCGGATCCAGCTCGGCAGCAGCTGTGTCCTGGAAGCAGAGACCAGATCCGGACTCCCTCCTGGGGCAGCATCCTCTTCCCCGCGAGACGGAGGACCTGTCCAGAGGTCCTTTTCCGAGGAGCGCTGCTGTCCTCTTCTTCCAGTGGGCACCTCCCCTCCGAGCAGTCTGGATCCCAGCGTGTCAGCAGCGCCGCCCTCCCAGCCCCAAGTCGGACGCAGCCGGGTATCTGTTGCATCCCATCCGTTTGCTGTCGGCGCCGCCGTGCTGAGCAGTGAAGGGATGTGGGTTGCCCTGGGGAGGCACTTCAGGCTCCTGTATAGGAAGCCTGGGCCGTTTGGATCATCCCCTAGGCCAGCAGCACCTCCTGGGTGCCGCTAGCACCCTGCCGAGGGGACGCAAGAGCTGGTTTCCCGACACTCGGAGGGTGCAAGCAGGCTGCATGGGAGACGGGAGGACCGGGTTGGGGCAGGGATTGATCATCTCCTGCAGCAGGGGTGAAGCAGCGTAATGATAAAGCTAGTCCCTCCTGCTTACGTCCCACCTCTGTGCACTTGCTACAACCCAGACGCCGCGCCTCCTCCCTGCCCAAATCCTGATCCAACGGGCCGGGATCACGCACATTATGATGATTTGCTTGTTTAATTCCCATGTCATTCATAATTTGGTTTTAATTAATAAGCTTATCAGTAGCTCCTTCACTTCCTTCGGGCAGATTTATCTGTAGTGTGTGGCTTGCTAGTAACAGCCGCTCAGGATGAAATTGTAAAGTTGGAAGAGACCTTGAGGGTATAACACCAAAGTGATTCTCATCGCAGTGTGGTTTTGCACTGGCCTCGGCCCTATTCTAGGCCGTCTGGTGCCTTTTGGGGTGATATACGTGCGGTGGTGCGTCACAGGGCGCCTGCAAAAAAGGAGTTGTTCAGATCTGAGAGTGAGATAAGCCCCGTTAGAAAACGCCGAGCATGCCTTTATTTATATTCATACCTTTGCATGTGTATAAAATGTGTGGGTGTCTGTATAAAATATTCAGCACAGGGTTTGCTGACTGCTTCAGATCAGGCTTTATAATGGAAAACGATCTGTTTATCTGTGATCAAGAGTGTGGTTATGAATAACCAGGAGGGAAACAGTAAACTTAATTGTCTCATATTAAGATAAATTAAGTGCATACATTAATATGAATGGGAGACGGGGAATCTAGGAGAGGCCTCATATGTTCTGATAGCAAAACCCAATAACTGGCCAGTTTATGCAGCAGAACGTGCTTCTCTTCCCCCTCCCTCTCCCTGTTTCTTAAGTGCTCTTGTAAAACAGCAGATCATCTCACAATGCAATCCAGAATAATTAAGACGACCGGGTTTTGCTGAGTGCAGTGACTGTAGCATGCTGATCCGACTGTCTTTTATTTTAACAGAAACCTGAGCTACAACAAGTTGACGGAGATCGATCCTTCTGCCTTTACAGAGCTCCCGAACCTCCGGGAAGTGTAAGTATTCTTTTCGAGGCTTTAATTGCAGCTTGCCAGGATGGTCCTTGGAGCAATAGGAAACCGTATATGGTTTCCCAGGATACCTCTTTCCCCGAGCCAGCAGGCATCTGCAGATCTGACTTGGTGTGCGTTTCATACTGTACCTGTGTGCTACTTCTGGTTTGGTTTTTGTTTTTTTACTTTTTCTCAGCTCAGTCAATTAGCAGAACACAACATCTCAATTAAACCGGCATGCACTTATTGGAAATCACTGGTGTTTGCTTTGCTTCGCTGTCTGCCTCCAAGGGAGCAGTGGAGTTAACACACCTGAACACACCAGGCTCCAGCTGAAAGGTATCCCTGCAGCAAGGCAGAGCAGACTCAGCCCTGACATCTGATGCCAATCTAACCCAAATCTCCCAGGAAACAAAGGTGTAGTGTAGTAGACAACAAAGCACTTAACTCTGCCTCCCCCCTGCCTAGGGAACCAGTGCAAATTGAGTTTGTGCTCTCCTCGGGGACCCAAAAACTGCAGTTTTTTTCTTGGGTAGCTGGATCAGAAGAGCAATGAGGGAGGTGGCCCTTACCTATTATTATGAGAGGCGATTCCTCCCCTTGGGTTGCAGGGACGCTGAACTCGGCTCTCACCAGGCTGCTCTGATTGTTAGATGTTCATGGAGTTGGACTGAGTTGGGCGATTTGAGCTGAGAGGGACTCAGACCCTAAGCAGTGAGTCAAGAGATTTCATTAGCATGTGATTTTTGGTGGCAGAGTTGAGGTTTGGTCATTGTTTGAAGAGCTACTGGTGCCTTGTGGGAAACTGAAACACCATTTCCTTCTAGAAACAGTACTGTGCGCTGCCTGGGTTGTGGCTTTCCTCCTTTTCTGTTCAACACTGGGGCTTAGGGTCCTGAAGTTTTTACATAGGCAAGCCCACTTACATCAGTGGGGGTCTCAGCTGCAAGATTGGACCCCATTTCTCCATCTGCCTCCTGATTACATAATTAGCAATTGGTTATGAAGTAGCATGACATGGTGTGTGTGGGTGGGGGGGGAATATGCATCAGGAGTTTTTAAAAGCATATTGCAATAGAGAGCAATAATGAGAGTGAGAGAAGTGATGCAGGTGAGCGATGCCGAGTCCCTATGATACGTTTTCTGAGTTGTTCTGTAAACTCTGGGAAGCTGTAAATTGCTCTGGGCTTAGAGGACAGAACCACAGACCTGATCCTGTGGGACTAATGTAATTGGCTGTTATCCGAACATGCTAGAGGCTTAGGAGCGTCTTTATTTTTGAAAGCACCTGAGTGTGCATGGTCCCAGGTGGCTTTAGGGACTAGGTAGAAGACAGGAAGGTTGAGTCTAGGTTCTTATACTGCACCCAGTCAGGGTTGGGCTCCCCTGTGCGAGCTGGTGTACAAATACAGAATTAGTCAGTTCCTGCCCCAAAATGCGAGCCATCCCAAAAGACAGAGGTGTTTGTGTGCGAGTGATGGGGAAAGAGCAGGGGCTGCAGTGCACAAACAATGTGGTTGGACAGATGAGAGCTTTTCTGTATGAGAGAGGCTAGGTTAACATGTAGGGAAATAGTAGGGAAAGGCAAGTGGATGGGAGCAGGGGAGTTGAGAGGAAGAGGAGAGAAAAGAGGTTGACAAGGAGAAAGATGACTGGAGAGTAGCGTGATGCAGAGCGAGTGAGGCAGGATCTGGAAAGTGTGAAGGGGAAAGTCTATTAAAAGATCTATCCATCCATCTTGGATGCTTTTGAATAACAGCTAAACCACAGACCACTTAAATAAACTGCAGCTCACAAAGGGAATCACATCTGTGCTGCCAGAGCATCTCCACTTGGAGGTTTTCTAAGCACTTTACAAACATTTGCAAAATAAGCCTCGTGCCACATCCTGTTAGGGCAAGTAGATGTTCATCTGGATTTGGGGTATTTTTACAGATGCAAAATGCAGTGCCAGGTTAAAGGTGACTGATCCTCAACAAAACCTGCTGTGGTACTTCTATCACGTGTCCAATGGCCTGGACAGGAAGAGGGGAGAATAAAGTTATAAGATTAGTGGCAGGGGCTGCTCAAGAGGTTTAGTCATCTCAGAAACGTTTAATACGTTCAAGTCCTGTTTCTTGTGGTTCTCAGGAGCCCGTCTACACGAGACACTTATTGGCAGTAGCCTAATAACACTGTGCAGTAGCACATCATGGGACAGACTTTGCTAATGCACTACTGTGCAGTATTATTAGGCTGCTGCACCGTAGCGTCACTAAAAAGGCGTTCGGCGCTACTGCACGGTAAATGTAGCTGCTGTGCATTTACTTAGTACTTCATTAAGCAAGTACTAAATGAAATGTGCAGTAACTACTGTGCATTAATGAATGTGTAGATGCAGCAAGTGTCTGCTAGGCTCACGTTTTATAGTGAAAAGTGAACCTTTGGGGAAGGCAGGTGTAAACACTACATTGTAGAGGATTGAGGTTAATGGAGAAGTAGCAGAATCCTTAAACCTTAACTTGGCACAGAATAGTGCTGGTTTTGGTGAAAGCAGTTAAATATAGATAGATATAGATATATAAAAATAGTAAACGTGTGTGTGTGCATGCTATGGACATCTGTAGTCCTGAGTGACTCCAGCAGCTTCACTTGGTATCAAGCCACCCCACCACCTCGTGCACTTACTCTCTGTTTTCAGATGGTGAAATTGCCACAGAGAGATCAAGTGATGTGCCCAAGGCTAGGCAACCTGGTCGGTGGCAGAGAGGATAACAGAGGAGAGGATAGATCCTGACATCACTGGGGTCTACTGCTTCCTCCCAGAGCTATTTACCACATCTGCATTTGGACATGTGGATCTCAGTCCAGCCTCCTCAGTCACCGATGACTTCCCAAAGGCCATCATCCTCATTTCAAGGGGCTGCTGCTGCTGTTGCAATTAAATCCATCTAACCCATGTGCTGCAATGCACAGTCACCCTCTTGCATTGAGTTTAGTGTGCTCCCCTGTCATGCACACACATCCTATCAAGGAAAGCCAACCCCTGGCCTGTCCTCTCAACCCCTTGGCCTGCCAATTCCCCGCTCCCTGGCTCCCTGCCTTGTCCCCGGCTTTGCAGGATAGGAGAGAGGAAAACGTGCTGTTCCTGTATAATCCCCACTGCCTTTTCACCTGTCTGAGCATGGGGCCCATTGCTTATTTAGTGCTCTGTGTTCATTAGTAGCAGAGGCTGGTAACTGCGTGTGAAACCTCCCCTCCAAACAGCTCTCCCTCTTCTCTCCTAAATGCCTTTCCTCGAAAACTCTGGAGAGCCGTGCTGTTTTTGAGCATCGCTCCGTTTTAGCTTCACGCCAGCCTGGCAACTGCCCTGTCAATATTTTATATGGCATGCCCCCCTCCGTTTACCATTGGAAGGCCGCAGATTTGTGTAACCAAAGGAGAGGGACAGGGAAAGGGAGGAGGAGACATTTTAGGGGTGAAAAACACGCCTCTTTCTTTGCCTTCTGAGAGGGGATCTTGGACACACGCCGTCTCTTCAAAAACTCCTGTCGGCGAATGCAGAAGAATAAAGGAGATCTGCAGGTGCCCCTGCCGACGAAAGCAGTCTGGAGCAGAGGACATGCCAGGACACTGCTAAATAAAAAGTCACACTTAACTCAGAGGACTACACGTTGTTGTTACAAGTCAGGGCTACAGCAGGGTGGCCGTGATGGAAACCAAGGGATAAGGGCCTACTTCTCATTTGTGCAAAGCTCCCTTTATACTTCTCAGGCTCTTTTAAGGAATCCGAAATGCTCTGTAACTAAGTTTAAAAAAAAAAAAAAGTACACAATGCCTGGGTGTTGTGTATTTTCATCAGTTATTTCTGGTTCACTTTGTGCATGTTCTGGGTCTAGGTGGTTTTGCTGTGTGTGTAAGCCAGGCTCAGAGCTGCACGGGAGATTGTTAAAAATAGAGAAGTGTTTCTGTCGAAGTGCAAAAGTGCGTACAGGACTTGTAGTAGAGGTGATCTCTCTTATTAGACCCAACAAGATTTTTGCAAAAAAAAAATTCTGTAATTGCATGCATACATTGGAAGGGGAGTGGCAAAGGCAAGCCAAGTATCTGCAAACTGCCTGCAACTCTTCTTTCTTGGATTCTCCTTTTAAGTGATTGCTTTGCAAAGTCCTTATCACATCAAGCCAATCCCATCACATGCAGACACACCAAGGTAAACTCCAGAGTGATTTTTATTGTGGCTGGTCTGTCACCTTCCTCTCCCCTACCCCATCACTGGCGTTTCAGAAGCATTTAAAATCTTTTCTTTTGGCAACCTGTTCAGCTCGGCTAATAGTTTTCTTGGCAAGAGTGAATCTCCATTGGGGGGGTGGCATTTATAAGGAATGACTTCCCCAGGCACATATTTGGCTTTGCTGGCGACTTCTTACATGTGTGTGTGCCTCAGTTTTCCATTCATAAAATGGCCACGATAATCTTTCCAATGTTTCCTTCCTAGTCCTGGCCCATCTTACAGATTTAGTCTTTAAACTCTCTGTGGCAGGGGCTGTTTGGTGCTATGTCTGTGTACCCCTCCTGGTGCAAAGGGGCTGATCTTGATGGGGGTCTTTTGACTTGGGTATGACACAACTACATGAAAAGGAAGAGGCGAAGGAGCTGTTGGCTCGTACATCTCCTAACCCAAGAAGGTTGTGACGGCTGCCTGGTACTTGCAAGCCCTACTGAGACACAAATAATGAATGGTTATATGGTGTTAGCTGTAAAACACTGCTCTTCTCTACCTTGAAATAAATAAGCCAGAGCAATGAAAGCTCAGAGTCGTAATGACAGAGGCAGAGCCCCTTAGCCAGTATAATGGACCCCATTCTTGTCCTTTATTTCAGGGGTTTTGGGTCAGATGCGCCACTCTGCTTGTCCAGTTCCCTGCCAGATGCTGTTAAAGACGGCAGGATCAGTCATAGTTTCATAGTTTCTAGGGTCGGAAGGGACCTGAGCAGATCATCAAGTCCAACCCCCTGCCATGGCAGGAAAGAGTACTGGGGTCAAACGACCCCGGCAAGGTGTACATCTAACAAGTTAGTCTTGCTCTTGTCCCTTCTCCTAAGGGTCAATACTTTTGCACTCTTT
The DNA here is from genome assembly GCF_001723895.1 of Crocodylus porosus. NCBI lineage: Eukaryota > Metazoa > Chordata > Crocodylia > Crocodylidae > Crocodylus > Crocodylus porosus. The sequence continues at coordinate 11,199,094 of NW_017728917.1, forward strand.
TTTTACTTCCGATGCACGAGTCCAGGGGCAGTGTTGCTGGGCCGCAGGAAACCGGCCCCTTGTCTGTGAACTTCCTGCCCTGCTTTGGAAGGGGACCCCGCCTCTGGCCTGTCGAAACGGCGTTCATCGCTCGTGCTGCAGGATTATCATCCTGGCCGAGCTGCTACTGTAAAGAGCCCCGCGCGCGCTGGAAGTGGAAAGGATTGTTTGCTAAGTGCAGCCGGGCCTTGGCTTCTTGACCTCCCCGTTTTCCCTGAGTCCTTTTGGAGGCCTGGCCGCAGGAGGGGGACGGCACTATTGTGCGAACAGGAACCTAGAAAGCTTGTAACCAGAGAGCCTGCGAAATCCTGCGTCACGGCGTAACCGATCTGGAGGAGTCTCCTGGACCCTGTGGGGTGTTAGCGTTGCCATAAGCGCTGCCCTTTGCTCTGCCTTGGAAGTGGAGTGGCTGTAATTGCTTCAGCATGGCTGGGGAGGGTGGGGGGAAAAGGCAGGGCTAGCAAGATAGCCAAGAAATTAGGTAATTTTCAAGCAGCCAGACTAGCAACTGTTATAGTAATTAATTGGCTAATTCACCGTACAAACAAGGGCTCTTTAAACAGAGGAAGAGCTGGCCATGTGATGTGGATCTGCTTTCAGTCAGGGAAAATGCTTCGAACGCGAGGCCGCGGAGGGAGACGTGGCCGTATCTGATGGCCCAGGCGTAGTAGCGAACCCGCCTCTGTCGCTGCGGGGTCTGGGCCTTTAGGAAGGTTGCCCGTGCCCGTAGCTGGACGCTCCTCGGAGGTGCAGCCCATTGCGCTTCGATGCACTGAGTTACTGCGTTGGACCCTGGGCAGTGGGGATTTTTTTCACCTGACATTGCTGATGCCTTTGGCATCCCGTGGTATGCCACAATGCAGAGGGGTGCACGCAGTGTTGTGCGCCAGGTAGAGCCCTGGACTGAGGACTCTGGGTCCTGCCCTGTGTTTTTGACTGTAGGCACAGTGCATGTTCCCTCCATGCCTCAGTTTTCCCATCAGGAAATGGGGATAAGGCTACTCTCACGTTTTGAAATGTCACTGTGAAATGCTCTGTATAAATTCAGAGGAATTTATGGGAATATGCTGTACTGGTATTACGTGGGACTGTGTCCAAGCTAGGGGGTTGTACTGTGCCAGTATCAAACCATCATCATGAAACTGGGGTAAGGATGGTATTTAGCCACCCCAGCTTGATCTCTCCCTGGTTTGGTGCATGTACAGCCCCTGGCACGGACCCGGGGGTGCTTCTGCTGTACAGATAAATAGTGATGGTTCATTCGCCAGCACAAATTGTGCTTCTGCTTCCCACTTTGCAAAATGAGGCTAATAACACAGAACCGGCGCATGGCTTGACTGCACCTGTAATGTGCTGAGGTCTAATGCGGGGGCGCACGCTCTCTCGCAGGCTAAGCTCCCATTGACTTGCGTGGAAAATTACCCCAAGGGAGAGTTGCAGGGCTGTTTTCATTCTTCAGTAGGGCACTTGCCCATTACTTTTTTGAGGCACAGGGTGCGGGAGCCCCACCTCATACTCTACAGCTCATAACGGGGTTTTAATCCAAAGTGTTTTGGGTTGTGTCGTGGAGCCGGGGGTGTGTATAAACCTGGCAACCACCTTCCTGTAGCAATGCTTGCCAAACAGTTCATTGGCAGGTGACGTCGAGCTTTGCCAACGCTTGCTTATGTAAAGCGCCTAATCAAGGTCTGACTGAGCTGGTACCTGCTTTGTCTTAAGCAATTTGTCTCAACAGTTCATCTCTCTTTCTTTCAGGCGGCTGAATAACAACGAGCTGACAACCATCCCATCTTTGGGAGCTGCACCTTCCACTGTCGTCTCCCTCTACCTGTAAGTCCTAGCTCCCTCGTGCCCGGTTTGTTTGTTTTTTGGTCATCAGTGGTCTGTTATCCGCTGTTGGGGTAGTTTAGGTGTCGCGCTTCTGGAAAGCGTGCTCGTGTGGTCTTATTGAGAACCTGGTGATTGATGTATTTTACTGCAGTGAAGATGCTCTGGATTTGACCTACCACAAAGCACTGCCAAAGGTTTCAGGGGGTGGAATATATAGACCTCAGCTTTGGGGAATATTTCCTCTCCCCCATCCCAACACTTGCAGGCCCTCACTGAAAAGGAGTTGCCATGTGGAGCAGAGAAGCAGCCTACCTGTTCAATCAGCTGACGCTACCAGGTGCCCGAGTGCAAGATCCACAAGTCCCAAGGACGAGCAGACCGTCTGCCCTTAGAAGTTTCTCCCTAACCCTTTTAGTTAGTGGCCGGCTTATATTCATGCACATGCTTAAAGGCGTTAGTCCCTTCTTGGCTTTTTATAGGATGCTCTCACCCTCCGCATAAATGTCTCGTCCCTTAAGTTTACAGTTTGCAATGGCAAGTCTTACAGGTTGGTTACACGTTGGGTAAAATATAGATTTTTTTTCATCAGCAGCTTTCAATCCCATTGACTGGTCCCCTGCTCTTGTACTGTTTGGGAGTAGCTGGAGCACTTGATTTTTACCTTTTCAGTTTCCTTTCCTTTATCAGATTTCCTCTTCTCTTTAAAAATAAATCCCCAAACCTAGGGCTGGCTATATATTTGATCTTTCTTCCTCAAACTCCTTCTGGGCCACTGATCATTTTAACTGACGACTCTTTTTTTCCTTTTTTTTAATTCCTTGGAGGTGGTGGCCAGAACTGATCACAGTGTCCCCGGTGGGCAGTGCTGTGGGTCGATGTAATGGCAGTGTAATGCCATTGGAACTTTTTTCTATCCCATTTCTTAGACACCCTGTGATTTTGATTGTTTTGCCTGTAATGCACACTATGCAGTTTTTTCATGAAGATGCCCACTCTCCTAGGATGGTCACATTTGATACAGAAGCAAGCGATTTGTTGAGCAATTGAAATAATGCTTCCAGTGTGCATTATCTTGCATCAATAAGCATTGGTTGGGTATCTTCCTCTACCTTTTTTTTTTTAACAGTAGATATTGCTCATGTCAGTACCACCAGGTAATTTTTTCCTCTGTGACCTAAGATGCTCTTAAGGCTTTGAAGCAACCTTGATATGCTGACTAAAAATACATTCCTCTTACCTAAATCGAGTGCAGAATGCGAGTGAAACAAATTGGCCGTGTTCCTGCTCTTCCATTAAGCAGTGTTAAAATATGTAAAGCAGAACTCCCTCGTTGTCCTAATTTCAGTCGAGGGAACCAAGGGTAAAATTGGCAGCTGCAGCTCTCTCCTGGCCTGAAATGAATGTTGTTTTAGTTTTTTCTTTAAATCATAGAAAACAAGGGTCCAACCCCTGCTCAAAGGCAGGACCGGACCAGCCCAGCTTCTATCATCCCAGCTGGGGCTTTGCTGAGCCAGGCCTTAACCTCCAAGGATGGGGATCCCACCACCTCTGGGTACCTGTTCCAGTGCTTCTCCACCCTCCAAGTGAGAGAGTTTTTCCTGTTATGCAGCCTAAACTTGAGCCCGTTGCTCCTTGTTCTGTCATCTGTCACCGCTGAGAACAGTCCGGCTCCATCCTCTTTGCAACCTCCCTCCAGATAGTTGAAGGGTGCTATTAAATCCCCCCTTGGTCTCCTCTTCTCCAGACTAAATAAGTCCAGTTCCCTCAATCTCTCTGCATAAGTTATGTTCCCTGAACTATTCTTGTTGCCCTCCACTAGACTCTTTCACCAGCTTGTCCACATCCTTTCTGTAGTGGGGGTCCAAAACTGGACACAGGACTCCAGACGTGGCCTCCCCAGTGCAGAATAGAGGGGAAGAATCACTGCCCTCCAGCTGCTGGCAATGCTCCTGCCTTCTTGGCAACACGGGCACACTGCTGGCTCATGTTCAACTTATTGTCCCCTGTCACCCCCGGTCCTCTTCTGCAGAGCTGCTGCCCAGCCGGTCACCCCGGCCTGCACCGATGCATGGGATTGTTTCCACCTAAGTGCAGGACTTTGCACTTGTCCTTGTTGACCCTCATAAGATTTCTTTTGACCCAATCCTCCAATGTGCCGAGGTCCCTCTGAATCCTAGCCCTGCCCCCCAGTGTATTTACTACTCCTCCCAGCTTGGTGTCATCAGCAAACTTGCTGAGGGTGCACTGCATCGCAACTTCCAGGTCACTGATGAGGGCATTGAACTAAACCAGGCCCAGGACCAACCTCTGGGGCACTACACTTGAAACTGGCTGCAATCGGGGTCCTTTCCTTGCCCTTTGAAATGGGACTACCTACGGTCTTAGCACTGGGTATATACCACACTCATGCATCGGTGCTCCTGTCTTCCCACCAGTCCTGGATGTAGCGAGAGCGCTCCAGCTAGAGGGCTTAGGAACTTGTTCGGGAAGGCAGAGTACGTGGTGGCTTGAATCCCAGCGCTTGTGGGTTAACAGTTTGCTCACAAGCTTCTCAGCCTGGCTGCAATTTTAGGTGTCCAAATAAGACCCTAAAATACCATTTCCTCAGTGTTCCTGAAGGCACCTGAATAAGTAGCTAGGGTTTCCTGAGATCCCAGCCAACTCCCTGCTATTGCTTTTGAGTTTAATCTAGGCAGTGGATGAGAATCAAGATCCTCATCGCTACACTTTGCTTTGGAGTCAGAGTGTAGTCATTTCATGCCCAGAACAAAATCAGCTCTTTGGAAAGGAGGCGTCGTTGACTACCAGCAGCCAGATTTACTGTTCCTCTGAAATTTCAGCATGGTACAGAAGGTGCCAGGGCAAATGATAAAAGGACAATAACCTCCACAAATCTGCTTAGTATCACTTTCCTGAAATCTGTACTGCTTTCCTCTGCTACCTTGCGATAGTTGGGTTTGTGCTATTCCTGTCATAAGGATCCCATTGTGTGCTCTGTTGTTCGGAGAATATGGCAGGCTGGGCATTTCATCTCCGCTCTTATCGCAGGCAAAGCACATTTAAAGTCACCTTTACTCACGGATGCTACCCACTGATGAAGTAGCCAGTGGAATAAATTGCCCAGGGAAATGGGGCCATCTTCATCGGTGGCAGCTTGGAAATGAGTGTCGTCTTAATGCCTGCGTCCACCACAAAAGCGTCTTTGAGACATAGGCAGGTTCATTGGGTAGATGTGATATCTTTTATAGACCAACTAAATAGTTGGAAAAATTGAGACATGAATTCCTAGGTAAAGTGCCCTGGCGCTGGGATATGGGAAGTCATCTGCATGGTTGTGGTGATCTCTCCTGGCTTCCAAACCTGCTAATTTATAGGTAGGGATTTTGCCAACTCTGATCCAGGGTAAAGACTGAGAATTGAATCCCGAGACATTGAGTGTGTGGTATAATAGCATATTCCTGCAGTTAAAGAGAAATAAATAAATTCCTGGTTTTTCAAATGTTTATAAACATATGAAGTGTGTTTACCTCTGAGAGCTCTCGAGTAGGTTTGCATGCATTAAGTGTTTCCAAAAGCACATTAATGTATATTATCAGAGAAGTAATGGCATCATTGCTGTCTGCCTGACGGTCCTTTCGGATGAGTTATATGGCGCTCTGTCTACATGAATTTGAGAAGAAAGAAATAAAGCACCCTTGCTGCCAGAAGCATCTTAGGAGACTTGCCAAGGAGCTGGAGCAACGGGGGAAAAGCCAGCCACAGCCAAGATTTTCCACAGTGATTTTTTGGTTTGCCTTGGTGTTTGGGTGCCCCAGCTGAGGTGCATTAAAGGGACCTGGTTTCCAGAGGGTGAATGCAAAATACTTTGCCAGGCATGTCCTTTTAGAGTGTCTGAAATCACAGAATCGCAGACATTGAGGGCGGGCAGGGAGCTCAGGAGGTCACATCTAGTCCAGCCCCCTCCTCCAAGCAGGACCAGCCCCGACTACATCATCCCAGCCAAGGCTTTGTCTAGCCGGGCCTTAAAAACCTCCAAGGATGGAGAGTCCCCCACCTCTGTAGGCAACCTGTTCCAGTGTTTTACTGCCTGCCTAGTAAAGAGTTTTTCCTCAATATCTAACCTCAATGTCCCTTGCTGCAGCGTGAACCCATTGCTCCTTGTCCTGCCATCTGCCCCCACTGAGACCAGCCCAGCTCCATCCTCTTTGCAGCCCCCGGCAGGGAGGTGAAGGCTGCTATCAAATCCCCTTGGTCTCCTCTTCTGCAGGCTAAATCTGGCCAGTTCTCTCAGCCTCTCCCCCAGCACCCAACCATTTTTGTTGCCCTCCACTGGACTTGCTCCAACTTGTCCACATCCCTTCTGTAGTGGGGGCCCACAACTGGACACAGGACTCCAGATGCGGCCTCCCCAGTGCAGAATAGAGGGGAAGAATCGCTGCCCTCCAGCTGCCGGCAACGCTCCTGCCAACGCAGCCCAGGATGGTGTTACCCTTCTTGGCAACAAGGGCAGCAATGGAGCAGGCACAATCACTAGTCACTGCCCAAACTATTAGCCCAAGTGTTAGTGAATTCAGTTGAAATAACTATCTTTCTGAAGAGCTTCATCCCAACCCCCCTGCCATTTAAACACTCTTATTAAGTTTCTCAGTCTGATTTCTCGCATCCAACGTGGTACCGGGTGAATGCCCAAGGCAGTTTTCTTCTGCTGATTTCTTCTGGTGGACATGATTTATGCTAAATGCATTAGTCTTCAAGGAAGGTTTGCATGGGCCAGTACATCTAATCTACAAATGAGGCTTGATTTTTTTTTTTTTTTTTTTGGAGACGCAAGTATCGATAGGGGCAGAATTAAATATGGCAAAAGGACCTAGCTCTCCATCTGTGTCAAGGGGTTAACAGTGCTGTCCTGCTGCCCAGTGAATAGAGATTGTGAAGAGCTCAGATGTTATAGTGATGAGAGCCCTGGTGGGAGATGGATTGAAAATAAAGGCTCTTGAAAGCAAGTGCAGTAAATATTGGGTTCTCTTGTGTTTTTCTTCCTCCTCGGTGGGCTAAAAATGAAGGAAGCCAATAGATTAAATACAATCAAACAAGCTTGACTTTTTTTCAATTCACAGTAGGTTTTCCAAAACTCTAGGTGAGTGGCCCTCAACCTTTCTAGACTCAAGGAACTCCTCATTAGACTTCAAGGCAGCCTTTGGCAAACGTCAGCTCTTAGTATTCGCTCTTTTTTTTCTGAGCGTGCCAAAATAATAAAGCTTTTCTCGGAAAGAGCACGACAGGTCAGAATGTTTTTGACACGGAGCGTACCTGCTTGAAATTTCTGGGTTTATTCTGCGAATCGTATTTGCGCGCCTAACCGTGCTCATATTGCATAGCACCCTTGAAAGGGTCTCAAGACACCCCAGGGTGCTGCAGCTCCCTGGCTGAGAATCACTGCCTCAGATATTCAGAGGAGAAAAAGGAGACTGACCCAGAGTATCCAGCTGTTGGTTGACAATATTCAAAGCTATTCATAGTTTCGTAATTGTTTGGGGCCTTACAAATCATTGGGTCCAGTCCCCTAAGCCACTTTCAAGCTACTTTACACTCATGATCTTGCTTGGAATAAGTGTGGACAACAAGAAAGCCAGCAAGAGGATTTCTGGAGGAAAAAGAGCGTGAAATAGGATTAGCTGATTCATAAAGGACCCAGCCATGCTCTACAGAGTGTTTACTGGCGAAGCGAAATCAATAGGACTGCTTTGCTGCCAAGCTGAGCATAAGACTCCCTTGGAAAAAAAAAATCAATCTTCTTTACGGGCTCATTAATGTAAAGATCAATTCACATTAAACTGTAATTAAACAGAGAGGCCTAATAGGGGAAGGGAAACAAGCTACTGCACTACAGGTAAAATATATCGTGACATTTCAAGGCAAGGAGAGGAGGGGGGAAGACCTAAACTAAGCCAGTCATTATGGACCATCCAGTTTGACTTGTTGAATAAGCCAGACCAGAGATCTGGCACCTGATGATAATATCTCTTTCAGACCCATCATTTCTGTTTAAATGGGAGCATCTCTCTCGGAAACAAATCGCATCTTGCTATAAAAACCAAGTTCATCCATAAATTGTCCCAACCCCAGAGAGCTTACAGTCTGCAAGCTGCTATCTCCTGCACGGGGAAAAATAGAAGACTGAATCAACAGGACATTTCCTCATATTTCTCATTATTCAGTCTCCATCACACCCAGCAGCTTTGGGCTCAGAATTGCCAAACACGGGTTACTTAGATGACAGTGCGGGGTTCTTTTGTATATATTCACATCAGAAAATAGCTGTTGCTTTCAAACTAGCATTGCCTGTTATTTTGTCCTATTTAGAAAAAAAAAAAAAAATCACACACTGTTACAAAACCATCTCTTGGACAATTTAATCAAACTCCCCGAGTTTGCATTTGCTGGAATTTTAACATAGTCCTTGCATGAACAAACACATTTCTTCAGAAAGCGATGGAGATATTTGACTAAAAATTATTGCAAGCTCTTCATTAGGGCTGCTGTCCAGATGCTCTACTGTAATTTTAACAAACTGTAAGGATTAGAAGACAATATACTTATTAACCAATTCAAGATGCATCATATTGAACACCTAAAGTTGTTTCCAACAAAGGTTAAATTAACTACATCTCTGTCCTTTAAGCACCGTTTTTTAAAGCTTCAGAATCCAAAGTTAAACCATACACAACTTATTTCTGCACTGCTTTGTTTTATAATGTATTTTACATTTTTCTCAAACGAGTATGGGAAAATCTTTTAAAATCATGTGGTTCAGCCTTTTAATGCAATTTTCAGATAATCTCACTCTGTTTTTACAACCTCTGCTGAGCTTGAGGGGGGTCAAGCAGGCAAATTGCAGAAAGATCTGGGGCATTTACCAAAAGTGAATTCTTCATTCATTTTTTAAATCATGTTCTATCCTCAGAGTAATTCCCCCATGCCACAAAGGAAAACATTGTTTTCCAATAACACAGCAGTGATGGTGGCTAATTTTTTATACATATATATATATTTTTAACCCAATCCAGTTTTGAATTATTTTTTAACATTGAATTTTTATAATTTTATTTTAGGGTGGCAGTAGAGTTGAGTGTGCCAGAGTTGAGGGTTAATTTGCGATTCTAGAAGGTGGAATTAAGAAACAGAAACATTTTATTCTTCATACCGTGGCCATCTTCTGTTCAAACTCAACCACACTTACCAGTCTAAGACACACCAGGTACATCTATACATACGCATTTACTGCGCAGTAACCGAAATTCCTGTGCAGTATGGGTGCGTGTCTACATGTGCGTGCCTGCACTGCGCTGGAAATACGGTGACTTACGCTGACTTGACCATAAATTTGATACCTGCATCATGAGGTATCAGATTTACACCTGATTAGTTACTCTGCAGTAATGCACATATAGATGCCTTACTGTGCACTAACAATGTGCGTGTGGACTGACTTGGGACTAACTTTAGTAAGCAGGAATAAGACAGCGTCTACTCATGCAGGATTAAAAGTGTATTAACGCTGTGTGCAGACTGACTTGGGACTAACTTTAAACACAGTGTTAATGTGCTTTAAGTCCTGCACGTGTAGACACCGACCTATTCCCTGCCTACTGTGCAGTAAATTTAAGCTGGAGTAAGTGCACGTGTAGACGTGCCCACCACGTAACATATTAATATTGCAAGAAAAGGGACTAATCGGGTCTGGAATATATTTAAAACCGTGGCTTACAAGATCCCATGACTTCTTCAGAGGTGAACCGGTGCTCCCAGTTCTGAAGTCATATGGCAGGCTTACTCTGCCCCGAAAGGCAATGCCTTTTCCTGGCCCACTGATTTGGGTTGTAGAAGGGGTGGGGACAGAGCGTGCTTGAACCCTGCATGGTCCAGTTGACACCAGCCGATTCCACTTATATGCCAGCCTCATCCCACGTAGTGATGCATTGTGAGCTGAGTGTTGCACTGCATAATAATTATCCTAAGAGGCATCAATTGGACAAAGTCTCAGTCACCAACCTGATGCAAGCGGACGTAATCCATCTTGAAGCGAAAGGGTTTCCACGCACTTCCCGCAAGTTCTGAGTCGGGTTTAGAGAGTTCGAGTTCCCTTCAAAGGGGAGCAGCACCTCGGACAAACTGAGTGGAGGAATGAACGGCACACTCTATTTAGTCTTCCCGCTCCTTTCTTTTTGCCTTCATACTCTTTAAAAACGAATGGGAAAAAAAAACGTTGGAATAATCAGCCTTTTTTTTTTTTTTATGCAAACTACTTCCAGGAGTTAACATAATGTATTCTTAAACCCACCTCTTCTGTTTGCCTTATTCCAAGTCCATACTAGGAATCTGGTGTGTAAAGTCTGGTGGTTATCCAGGCCAAAGATTGCAAGCCCCGTTCCCAGCGGAGGAAGTTCTCATTAATCATGTTCTCCCCAGCACCGGAGGAGACGCTGTTTTGACTTTTTCCTTTGGGTTGTTGGAACCGGTCTAATCATGTGCCTGTCCTCATCAGGCTTTTCCAATATAATGCAAGCGCATGGAAATGGCAACAGATCTGAGGCTATTCCAGGGAAATGAGTCATCCTTTTTTTAGAAAAGCAGCAGCAGTGAAACAGATCTTCCTCCGACTCAATAAACAGCATATGAAAGAAATCCGGACAAATTTAGAGCCCAGCACGTGTGGCTGGAAGAAAGAAGATAGAGAGAGATGGGGGTGTTTTTTGGAGTCCTGTTTAACGCCACATGTCAATCAAATAGGTTGGCGGTGAGTCCTTCTTGTCCGTGGGAATCGTCATTGTCGAGAACGATGTCGGTCATCGTTTGTAAAAGGAGAGTGGCTGGAGTTGGCTGCTTGTTGGGTTAGGTTTGCGCCAAGTACAAGCCAATAGGCCACGTTAGCTCGTTTCTTGTGTTTTGGGAGGCAAAAATGGACGGGGTACAAGGCCGGGAGCGAGGATACTTGGAGTGATTTCCCTCGCTTTGTTCTAAACTCGCCACGGCGTAGGACCGGGTCACTTGGCATCCCTCTTCCTGCCCCATGAGAAATGGGGATAATGCTTGCCTCCATCAGGTAGCTTTTATTCCTGGATGCATATCAAGTACTTTCAGCTCATCTGATCTCTGTAAAAGTGCAAGTTATGTGTCATGATTTACAGCACACATTACACAAGATGGTTTCCAGATTCTTTCCCTTGCAAATCAGGCAGAGATTAATTGTAGCAGTAATTTGCAACCAGAGTCTTTTGCTAAGGTCAATGTGAAAAATAACCTCATACTTGGATCTTGGGGTAGCCAACATTTATGACTATTAATATCTGCCACTAGATTGTCCATCTAATGCAAGTAAAGCACATCACTACAAAGAGAATTCTTCCGTTAGTTGCTCACAGGCTGGAAGGATTTCAAACATAAATAATTGCTGAGTGAAACCAAAAGGTGCTTTATTTTTTTTTTTTTTTTTTGCTGTCTTTTAGCATGCTGGATTTGTCGGTTTGAGATTCAGTAGTAAGTCCAATTTAGTTCGCTTTGGGGAAAGAGAGCAAGGTTGAATTCTAGCTAGACGCATACTCTGTGTTTCCTGCGCCGTACGAAATATATTCTTTAGCTTCTATTCACATAGCTATTTCTGGCAGACTTTTACTTTAGGATTACAGGATATGAATGTTTTGCAATAAGTTTGACATTACAATGCAGTTGTGCCTGGAAGTTTTTTGGTATCCTCTCCCCCCCCGCCTGCCCTGACGGGTTCTAATTTCAGGTATTAGGTCATTCTCATTCAGGAAATGTTTGTAGCAAAATTAGTTTTTGGAGAGACACACACATGCGTGCACTCCACTATCAGGCAGCGTGTGTTGGCTCCTCCTGTTCACAGCAGGGCTAAAGCTGTTTCATCAGGCCTATTTAAACATTGTTCCTGCTCTTCTGGGCCCAAAGCCAGTGCCTAACACACGGGGGGGGGGCGTTGCAGACTGATCCCATGGGTTTTCTTCTCCATTGCTGCCCCTGGGTGCAGTGACAGGAAATTAAATGTCAAGAAGCCTTGAACTGGATGAATCCCTGAAGTCTAGATCAGGCTCTTGTTATTAGAGGCATTTTGGAAAGCCTGCAGCCTCCGTTGAGTAGAAAAAATAACTCTTGACACTTCAGGCTGGATTTACTGTCACCTTTTACCTGCCTTAAATTCTGCAAGTTAAGTGCAGAGACAGACAAGAGAGATCGTATTAAACATTGTCTTTACCCTTGCAAAAATCACCCACTTGGGGAGGGGGGGAAAAATTGGATCTTGGTTATTTTTTTAAATGAGGGCCAAAACCAGCAACTCTTTCACATGCATGGGATACAAATCCTTCATGTGCATAGATCACTTAAAAGACCGGTCTCCCTAGCGAATGCATGCACGACCCTTGCTGCAAGTGGGAGTTACGTACAAATATTGATGTGGAGAAAGCAAGGAGTTGGGGGAACGCGTGTTCTGCCCAGCTGACCACTTCCAGTTCAGTCGCACGTGAGGAAAAGCGATGAAGGCAGCTAAAAAAACAGAAAGAAACGGGAATAAGCGTGGGTGAGAAGAAAATGTTTGGAACTGTAGAAGATCTCAGCAATTCAGAATGAACCTTGGTGGGAGGGGAAAAAATTAGCCAGAGCAGGCAAAAGTGCGGATGTGTGTATGGCTAATGCTGTCAGGACTTAAAATGACTGGTCTCCACCGGCCCTGTATATACTGCACTGCAATGATGGTTGAATGGAGCAACTGTTAGCTCGTTTGCAAGGGAAAGGAAGTGGCGTTGCCTTGCATCGGTCAGATACCACCATCCTTTGGGCAAATGGAACGAGGTTTTTCTCCGAGCTGTGTTCTTGCAACGATAACTGTGCTTACTTTTCCAACGAGGAGGAACGAACGTGCTGGAAGAGAGCAAGCCGTTACGTTGGACGCGTTGCCAGCAAGTGCCTACCCGCGACCCTCCCTTGGGATGCACCTGGTGGAAGGACACAAGCTCGTTTTTGGGACCCGCCTGCCGGAGCTTGCTGCAGTGCTCTAGCTTTGGGTCTGTTTTCTAATGCGAACATTGCTTTTTGACACGGGGGATTTGCCCCTGCAAGGCTCAGCAGCCTCGGCTGGGCTTGGAGAGCCTTCCCGGAGCCTATTCCCATGGCGTTCAGCTTCGCTGACAAGACAGATAAGGCCTTTCAACAGAGCACAAGTGTGCCGCATGTCAGGACAGACCCGCCAGCCGGCCCCCTACACCTCCTGTGCTTCTGAAGTTTTAACAGGAGCCTGGACTCGACATTTCTCATTGCTCACCTGCTCCTTTCCTCCTCGTGGCCCGATTCACATCGTGCTGGAATCGGTGGGAGCTTCCCCTGTCCCTAAGAGACTAGATAACCCATTCAGGGCCCCGCTTATCGTCTCAGCCATTACCTGAGTCCGGAGCAGCAGAGCCCTTGTTGAGCAAAAGCCTGCGTCTTTTGATCACAAGCCAATCAAAAGATCCACGTAAACATGCAAGGCGGGTGAGTCAAACTGCAGCTCGCAGGCATAAATCACGTGCACTTTCAAGCAGTCTGTTTGTAATTAGTGTTTGGATTAATGGCCCCACGTCTCCAACAAGAGCTGTTATGTTTGGTTTATTCCACTGCTGGGGGGGGCCCTCCCCAAATCCTGCTGAGAAACAAAAGCAACATGAAGCGGCCCCCAGGTTTGCCGCTCTGACGTGGACTCTGAAATCCTTCACTTGTTTGGAAAAGCAAAAGCCAACGCCACGTTTGGTAGCAAGGTCTGCACAAGCCCCTTGGGGCCTGGGCCTATGGACAATTAACAGCAGGATAAAATAAAATGTGGGACTTGACAGCACATCAGATGGTCTGCGATAACTGCCCATATGCACGCTCATAGCCTGCGGTCAGTGGAAGGTAACTCGTAGTCATCGACCTCTATTGACAGGAGGGCTGAGATACCATGGTGTGAAGGATGTGCTGGTTGAGCTGCTAAAAGTGTTTTAGGATCATGGAAAATGAGGGTTGAAGGGAGCTCAGGAGGTCACATCTAGTCCAACCCCCTGCTCAAAGCAGGACCAGCCCCGACTACATCATCCCAGCCAAGCCTTTGTCTACCTGGGTCTTCAAAACCTCCAAGGATGGCGAGTCCACCACCTCTCTGGGTAACCTATTCCAGTGCTTCACCACCCTCCTCATGAGAGTTTTTCCTAATATCCAACCTCAGCTTCCCTTGCTGCAGCCTGAGCCCATTGCTCCTTCTGTCATCTGCCCCCACTGAGACCAGTCCAGCTCCATCCTCTTTGCAGCCCCCCTGGCAGGGATATGAAAGCTGCTATTCAGTCCCCCTCGGTCTTCACTTTTGCAGACTGAATAAACCCACTTCCCTCAGCTTCTCCTCACCAGTCCTGTCCTCCAGCTCCCAAACCATTTTTGTTGCCCTCCACTGGACTCTCTCCTATTTGTCCACATCCCTTCTGTAGCGGGGGCCCAAAACTGGACACAGGACTCCAGATGTGGCCTCCCCAGTGCAGAATAGAGGGAAGAATCACTGCCCTCCATCTGCCGGCAACGCTCCTGCCGATGCAGCGCAGGATACCTGTTGCCTTCTTGGCAGCCAGGGTGCTGGCTCGTATCCATCTTATTGTCCACTGTCACCCCTAGGTCCTGTTCTGCAGAGCAGCTGCCCGGCCGGTCGGCCCCACCGCCGCATGGGCTTGTTCCATCCTAAGTGCAGGACTTTGCACTTGCCCTTGTTGAATCTCATGCAATTTCTTGTGGTCTTGCTGCAGCTCTGGAGATAAGCTCAAGCCCTGCCCTGGATTCATACCAAAATCTGCCCTCAGTTGACCTAGCCGTAAATGGGCTTCTGGTCACATGGGCTGGAGGGTCCAAGGTGGCTGGACGTGAAGCCAGATGCATCGTGTCCTTGTGTGCCATTGGCGACTGCAGCTGGCACACCTTAATTGCACTAGTCCAGCCGGCTGCTAGTTTGTCCATGCACTTGGCTTTTGTTAGAAACTTTAGCGTCAGGTTTTTGCCACCCATTCGAAGGCTGTTAGAAATGGTTGGCGACCTTCGTCTGGATTGCGGCCTACATTCGATTGCAAATGGTTTGCTGCCACGTGCTCTCGTGCCAGCATTGTTGCGTGGACGGCGATGCCATCCCTTGCGGCCACTGGATTGCTGAACAAAGCAAGCCACGCTCTTGTCATTTCTCGTGTGCTACATTCTTGATTTCCCTGTAGCCTTTCTTTCCAGGCTAAAGTCACCTTTCCCAAATGTACATGACCAGTGGGAAAGGTAGATTATCCACCTGAGGGACTGCAGTGGGAAGAGGGACTAAATGTAGGTAGGTTGGCAATGAGGGTCAACACTGGGTTGCAGCTGGGAGCAGGCGGTAGCTTCACGCCCAGGCACTGGGCTCTGACCCCGTTGCAACCCTAAGGAAGAAGGAAGGGTGTTTTTCAGGGCCTTTTTTTAGCAGATTGGTACCCCTGTGAATTTAAAAACACACCAGTCAACCCTGAATCCTAAAATCCTACAACATTATGTACCTGAAAGACCAGTCACAAGTGGAATCGTCTTGCTGGTGGTAGCGTGATGGCCCGTGTAACAGAGGCTGCCTTGTCTTGAGAGATCTTAATTTGCTTTGATGTCGTAACAGGTTTTGTAATCTGCTGGGGAGATAAGACCGTTTCTGTTTTCAGAAGATGAATTCCTTCATCCTGCCTACCCCACATCTTTAACAGCAGGATCACGTGCTGGAGGCTTCGGAGACTGCAAGTTGTAAAAGATCTGGGGAATCGCGTGGGAGCGAGATCACATGTCTCGGGCAAATAAATGCAGATCAAAACCAGGAGGGGATTTTTTTTTTTTTTCTTTTTTTTTAATTACATCAGTTGTGTCAGTGTGCTCAGGAAAAGGCCTCACTCCTGGTGCTGGCCAGTGCCAGAAAGCTTACATCAGTGATGAAAACACTCAGGATCCCAGGAGTACCATCCTGGAAGTTCATGTATCGCCTGGTGTATTTTTTTGGAAGACAATTTCACATCATGCATGTTGCACTGAACCAAATGACTGGCCTGATGAATGTGTCTGCTAGACAGGGCTGGAAAGGGGGAGTGATGTGTGTGCACGTGCATGCACACAATATTGACTCTGCCTCTAAGGATCTGTTATGGGACACTCATTTAAAAGGCCAGCTGCTAAACCTGAGGGTCAGATAATACCAAGTGACACAAGAATACACTGAGATGATAGAGAAATCTATTCCAGTGCACTGCAGTGACACCCCGAGGTGTTTAAAAAGACAGAGACGTATTGCATTTAGAGATACCTGCTTGCATTCAAGGAAAACTTTAAGTGTCTGGGTAAAGGTTGCATGGAGCTGTTCCTGTGACCTTTATTGTGGCACTTTAAGCATCCCAACACAGCTGCATTGCACACATGTGCAAACACACGCTCCCTCTCTCTCTCTGCAAAATGATCAGATTTACAAGAGACAGAGGCAGGATAGCTTCACAACATCCTGTAGGATTCGGGAGAGGATCCGTCTCTTGAATTTTTTAATCCAACCAAGGGTAGGTTTTAACCACGTGTTACGTGCCTGTTCTGTGCTGAGCTCTCCACCCTGCTTTCCCAGAAGTGGGTTTGCTCCAGTGTTACCGTACGTGGGCTCACAGCGGGGCTGCTGTTTTATCTTTTATCTCCTGTTCTTTTCATGTACTGGAAACAAACAAAAAAACCCATCAAGCATTATGAGCATTGCAAAGGCAGCGTTGGAACGACCACCATCGCCGAGCTGTTTAATCAATCCTCTCCTGAAACCTCGGTGATTTGCCTGCAGATCCTTCAGCCCAAAGTTGTGATGATTTAAGGCAGGCGGCAGGGTGAGGGCATGCGTGCTGCAGCTCTTGAGACCGAGCGTGTTGTGGGGGGGAGCACAGTGCGCCACACGCGCTCGAGATGCGGGCAACCCGGAGGGGCCGCGAGCTGAATAAATGTAGACTCCCGTGTGGTGGTTTGCCACGTTGGCTCTGGAAAAACAGGTGGGTCCCTGTCATCAATCAGACAGCGGAGGCTCCCTGTGAAAGTGTTTGGCTCCTGGCGAGCGGGGAGGTGATGCAACTCATAAATGAAATCATCTCTGAGCACATGTGTGCACATACGCACACTTGGGCCTTCCTGATGGGGCCTGATGAGACCGAGCCAATTAGCAGATGGAAATGAGGGCTTGGAGGAGAAGCGGTGCCGGGATGCAGGGAAATCCTGTCGCTGGCACGGCTGGTCCTAGCGCAGCGCTGCACTGCGCTCCACGGAGGTGAACGCAGGTGGGAAACCATTTTGCAGCAAAACTGTGTTAGCACAGAGGGTTTTTTTAAATCCCTGAATTCATACACCCCACCCCCCCCCCCGGCTTCCAGGCCCATCGGTTATCTCACTTTGGAGTCATTTGGAAAAATGCTGCCATCGTACCGATCTCTCATGACCAGGGATGCTGGTTTTCTCCAATGTTAAAAAATCCCCAATTTTCAGTTGAAAAAAAGTAACCCCAAATCCACATTTTTGCATGATTATCATCACTGGTGTGTGTGTGTGTGTGTGTGTGTGTGTGTGTGTGTGTTGGTGGTGTTTCATTTCAATCACAGAAAGAGTGTGGATTTGGGGCTACTTTTTTTTAACTGAAAATTGGGGATTTTTTAAAATCAGAGTAAACCAGGATCCCTGCTTGTGACTAGTCCCTTAAACAGCCGTGGACCGATTTGTGTGAGTAGCTGCTTTCCTGTAGGATCGGGGTCCCCAGTTCTTCCTGGTCTTGCAGAAATACTCTGCGTGCCATTTGTTTGAAGGCTGCGGCCGTGCTCAGTAAAGAGGACAGCCAAGAAAATCCCGTCTCCTAAATGTATCCTGGCTCTCCCCATCCGTGAGCTGGGATGGCGGGGGTGCCAAAATCTCCCCAAAGCTTTGCTCACGGCGCACTGACTTTCATCCAGACTGCAGATGTCCTTTCTGACCTGCCTCAGCTGCATCGGCCCCTGTCTGCGTGGAGCTCCGGGCTCCTCCGTCCCAAACCTTCATCACTGCTAAGACATGCAGCCTGACCAAGAGAAAACCCCCAAACTGGTGAGATGAATTGCTCAGGGAGTACTGAAATGTTTCATTAGCTGCCTGTGGTGTGGATGAGCAGCAGATGGAGGAGTCCCGAGCCTGCCCCACACGGTGTATTTGGCTTGACCGGCTCCGCTGGGGCGTTTTGGCTGCAGCTAGTTGAGCATCCGGAGGGGAAAGGGCCCCAGTGATGGGGGGAAAGGACCCGGAGGAAAGCGAGCATGGGTGCTTACTTACACCGCCTCAAGATGCAGGCCCAAATGCGTGGTGCTGCTCAGATGTTAAGCGATGCAGCCCGCTTAGCACAGCCCTGATCACCCTCTCAAGCTGCATCTCGTGTGCTTCCAAGCCAGCGCCGTCACCCGATTTCGGGGTGGGTGGGACTTGCTTCTCGGTGGAGCTGCTGCGTGGGCTGGCACGGATCTGCGCGTGCAAGCCCGAAGCAGGCCGGGGGAGACGGCAACCCCGTACCGTGTCGGTCGGTGGCCGAGAGCAGCCGGCTCGCCCGTGAGAGCCTTTGAAAGGGCAGCAGCGAGGAAGCTGGCTGACTCCAGGTGCACGGGTTTCTCTGCGGCCGACCCCCGAGCGTAGCGGCCCCTTGACCTGCCACTGGTCCGCTCCGGTTGTGCATGCCGCGGCCACCTGAACAAACAGGGCCGGGGCCGCGTCTGGGGCAGGCCGGAGGATCTGCCGAAATCTCCCCCCCCGGGAGCCGGTGATTCAGAGCATCTGAGAAAAGGGGGGGCTGCCGAGAAGGACGCTCGCTTCCTGCCTGGAGCAGAACCCAGGCAGCGCTGCTCCGAGATGAAAGCAGCACTGTTCCCTTAAAGAAAGGCCGGGCACATTCACGCTGACAAAAATGTGCATTGTTCTGCTAGGAAACGGTCCCCAGCCTGCGGGATAATCTGGTGCAGATTGATAAGAGGGGTGCAGGCAGCTAGGCTGACCTGCCAGCACGGCTAGCAAGGCACGACCTGTTGCATGGGAGGGAGAAGAAGAAAGCGCCGTGCCGCGCTTTGTCACAGACTTGTCCGTGTCTCCTTGGGCGAGTCATTTAGTCTCCACACGCCATGTTTGGTCCCATTGTTCTTGGGCTGCTTTCAGAAGCAGAGTTTGCCTGGCAGGGACCGCTTGGCAAGGACAGCGCGTTGACTAGCAATCCGCCAGGGTCTCACGAGAAACCTTATTCCCCCTGCGCAACAGGCTTCCCGAGACGCTCGTGCCCGGTGCTGTGCAGCGGGGTGCACGGTTCTTCACAGGAGGTCTCCCCTTTTCCTTTAAAGAAATAATTGCGTAAGGCAAAAACTCAGTCTCCCTGGGGAGCAGGATCTCAGCTGGTGGAAAAGTTCACAGCTACACTGATTTCAGGGGGGCTAGGACTGCTGATAGAGAAGCAGAGGACTGAGAGGGGTCTCCTGGGCCATGGAGTCCTGCCCCCCATGATAGCAAGCCAAATAATATTTCCTCCAGCCCCACAACCACTGAACTCCCTTCATTTTTGATGTTCTTCCCCTGTGCTCAGCCGCAGCTAAAAGCAGTGCGAGCCCCACCAGCGTTCGTCCCCCTCTGTGGTTTTAATCCGAGAGTTTTGGAGTAGCCCGAGTGTGGATTCGAGAGAGCTGCAACATTTTGGAAGCAGAGTTTGTGGTAGAGGCGATATCTTTTATTCCACCAACTAGGTTTTTGCAAAAAAAACAAAAAAACAAAACAAATCCCTTTAATTGCAGCGTTTTGGTTCACATTTGCTAAAGGCACGGTCAGAAACTTGCTCCCTTTTGCGGCAGGTGAGAGCATCACCCTGCGGCATGGGATGGTTGTCATTAGCCAAGCTGCCCTGCAGCAGAGTCCGGGGGGAAAGCGCCCTGTTTACGAGGCCGATGGGGAAAACGTGGCCGGAGCAACATACGCACGTGCTGGTCGCAGGCAGAGAGCAGAGGACATGAGAGTGTATCTGCTCTGTCTCCTATAACCCTGTCTTGGATCTAACACTTGACCAGGCCCTTTGTGCCTGGTCTTTCCTTGCGGCGCCACACCTCGTGGGCCTTTCCATCCCAGTTCGTCATGGAGCTCGGGCTTGGCCATTCTGGCCATATTAATTCAGAACAAACTCGGGCCTTCCTCCCTAATGCGAATCCTGACAGTGCATTTGAATATTAATAGAAGCGCTGCACCAGAAGTGCAAAGCCTCTCTCCCTTTTGAAGCTTGATTTGATTTTTGATGCAGCGAACAGGTGTTGGTTTCAGAGGTTCGCTGCATTAAGGTTTTCTTTCAGCCTGCCATGTAAACTGACACTAGATGAAGGCTAAGCATACGACTTCTCACCGCTCTGCTCTTCTTTTACACCACCCATTTTCGTGGCAGACTCATGCCGCCCTGACCCAGGCTTGGTGTGCACGAGAAGGTTACACTGATTGAATTTAAATCCGTTTTTAATTGATTTAGTTTAACCGGAGCAAACCCCTCTCGCTTTCCTGGTAAAGAAAGGCTGGTTTCTGTTTGGCTAAAACCACTTTCTAAGAAACGTAGAAGCAAAACTGGAAATCAGCTGCATCCAAAGAAGCCTCAAGAGCATTCATGCAGCTTTCTGTGTCGTTTTAACTGAACTGGTGTAAAGCCATATTTTAAGTTGCTGCTTTATTATGTGGACAAACCCTTTGACATAAGGAGAGATGAATTCTCCCATCAGCTACTATTAGAGGAAACTGCCTCGCAGCCTGTTCATCAGTAAGTATTCACAGAGGCCGCCTCTACACGAGACGCTGGCTGCACAGTCATCTAGCACTTGCATACCCAAGTGCTAAATGACCATGCCGTAACCGGCATTACCCGCACGGCATCCTGGTGACGAGTAGCTCGTTACTACTGCGCAGTAGCATCGCATTGCGCCTTGACGCTGCTGTGCAGTACTACGAGCTACTCCGCAGTAAGCGTCTCATGTAGACACGGCCAGAGACACTTAGTGCTGTGACACTCGCTGGGATTAGACTGTAACATTACCTCGAAAATCCCGGCCTAGGTTCTTGGAACTGCCCTGAGCTTTTGAATGCTCCCCACCTGTCTTCCCCAGCCTCCACCTTAACACAAACCCACACAAGCCCCCTCTTTGTTCCCTTTGACTATCTTATGTGCTTTGCATTTTAAATAACTAAGCGCTGCTGCAGATTGCGAAGGGAATGCTGACTGCTCGAGTTGGGAGGAACTGGTGCTCAGAGGGGGTTAAGCCTGGCGCGAAGCGGTTGGTTGAGGTTAAATTTGGATTAATGGTGGCCATGCTCTGCAGCTGCACGAGGTATTTGGCTGGGGAATTGTAGTGCTTTGCATTATGATTTAGCTCCTTTCCTCCAAAAGCCTTTTACAGTCCCTGCAGAGCTCAAAGAGTTCAACTTTCCAGTGCCCTGATTGCGCAGCGAGCTCCTTTTACGGACAGATACGCTGGAGGTACCGAGGGGTTAAGCAACTTGCCCAAGGCATATGAGTCAGTGCCAGAGCTGGGAATAGAAACTGAGAGCCTTGGCTTCCCATCTTGGCTCTCCTCACTTGG
Organism: Crocodylus porosus; assembly: GCF_001723895.1. Classification (NCBI taxonomy): domain Eukaryota; kingdom Metazoa; phylum Chordata; order Crocodylia; family Crocodylidae; genus Crocodylus; species Crocodylus porosus. Next base: position 11,220,642 of record NW_017728917.1, read on the forward strand.
TCTCTGATTGAGCAGAGTCATCTTGTGCTCTTGCAGTCACACAGGCTAAAATGAGACAGTAAAACTTGTCTTCCCTGCGACATAGAGCAGGTGACGGGGATGGGGAGGGATAAGCCTGGCTGGGACGGAGCAAGGGTGCCAGCCGGTCCAGTCAGTGCAGCACAGGAAGTTAAAACAGATGCTGCCCCGGTCCTCGCTCAGGGGAAAAGGTGGGGTCCTAATGACCCCCCAGCTTTGAATCGCCTTGGGAATGGTAATACCGGGTGTGTCTACATGTGCACGTTTAACCAAAATTACTGCGCAGTACGGGTGTGTGCCTACATGTGCACTCCCATACTGCACAGTAAATATGGCAAAAGTCGCACCAATTTGTGCTGATAGTGTTACTGAGCAGTAAAGCATCTCCATGTGCATTGCTGTGCAGTAACTAGTGTCCCAAGTCAGTCCAGACACGGCGTTAATGCACTTTAATGCCTGCACACGTAGACTCCGGCCTATTCCCCCTTACTGCACTGTAATTTACTGCGCAGTAAATTTAAGCTGGCGTAAAGGCACGTGTAGATCCACCTACTGGCAGCAAAAAAGCTGTGAGCCACAGCAGGAAGGATTTAAACCCATGTTTCAGTGCCTGGAAGGCATGAAAGAGAGCACGTAATCAAGCTACATCCATGTTTCCACGAGCAGTCAGACGCCCCGGATTCAGTGCAGCTCTCCAGCACGTGCGTGGTGTGAAGCACGACCTTGATGCGAAACGAGCATCTCCCTGTTTTCTCGAGCTGCGCTTTGGACGCAACCCGTTTCAGCACTTGCTCTGAAAAGGCCCTGCCAACTCGCAAGATCCTACTTGTCTGCCCATTGCCGTCTCTTTGGCACCTGTGAAACTTTTACTTTGCGGATAAACGAGGATTTTTTTAGAGGGTGAGGCAGCCAAATGTGAATCATCATAAATCAGTCTGTTTTAAGTGATTCAGTTCAATGTTGTGTGATATTTTTTTCAACCGCTGGCAAAAGTGGCTGAGAAGCATCGTGTTCTTATTCATCGGAGGGGGGTGAGGGAGAACATCCCTCTGGAGCTGATCACATCCCTCGTCGTGATTAAGATGCATTTGCTAGTCTGTGAGCTTGGCTTGCAGAGGGCTTATAAACTCCAGGGAGGGTTTTAAATAGAAGGGCCAGGAGGACAGAGATGGGTTCAGAGAGACGGACCAGCACAATAGCACCAAATGCAATTGGGTCAAGTGTTTATTTGAAAGAGATGCTCCACTTGGGCAGGAGAGCTGGGTATCTCTGTTTTGCATTCATGAATGCATTGACTGGGTGCTGGCTCTCTTCATTTTCTGCTTACCCAGGGGGTAGTGGGCTTGATTAATCCCACTCTGCTCTCTCTCATTATTCAGCAGGTTCTCAAGTGTCTGTGAACGTCTCTATTTAGGGCTCCTCCGTGTCAGCCTTGCCAATAATCTCAGTGATGGTTCACTCCGGTCTGACTTCACGTCAGGCATCTGCTTTGCTTCTTGTGACTAATGCACTATACTCTGGAGGGGGGGGAAGTAACTGTTCTTCCTACTGATTGAGGCCAAAAAGGAATCGGAAAAAAAAAGGAGGGGAGGGAGGGAGATTTTATTTAAAAAACGCTGGAGGTGCAGACAGTTTTTGGAGCTTTTTAACTGTTTGACAGCTGTGGAAATGCAGCGAGTGACTCATAATGCTCCCTCTGAGCAAAGCCATTTCATTTGAAACCTGCAGACTGTTGGTAGGGACGCGGCGGACTTGGACGCTTCCTGTAGGGCTAGATTCTGCCAGCAGTGCTGAGGGCCAGCTTGTCCTAATGCAGGTATGGAGCCAGCAATATGGGTGGAAGGGACTGTAAAACTTAACTCCCCCGTCTGCTGTTTCTGTGCCTTACAAATCATCCTAACGGGCTTAGAGCTGGGATCTCTCAAAGGCTATCAGACATTAGACAGCAACTTTGCCTGGGACTTTGGGCCTCTACCTGTCTCCATCCTTTAAGTCTCTGGGTTACATGCTGCTGGAAATGTGCCAGATCGCTGCCTGCCCGGGTATCATCCCGCTCTAGGCACCAGGCCGACATGAAAGGGGTGCGGGATGGGACCACGCGTTCGGAAGGGCAGGAAAGGGGTTATACAAAAAGCAAGGGTTGCTGCCCCCAAACCAGAAAGGACAAGTTCAAACTCTGCCTAAACTCATGATTGCTTACTGTCTGGTTTAGGAGCTTTAGGAGCACTACAGGGCCCGTGTGCGTGTCTCTGGCACCGTGGTATCCTAATGGGATGGTCGCTAGAGAAACCCAGCAAGTTGCCTGCGGGACAGGCTGGCTGGCAAGTGCCAAAATCTCTGGTTCTGTCTTTTCCCCCCCTTTTGGCAGACCTCTCCAATTCTCATCCTGTCTGTTTCAGACATCACAACAGGATCCGGAGCATCGATGCGAGTCAGCTGAAGCCCTACATTGCCCTGGAAACGTTGGACCTGAGTTTCAATGACATCACGGAAATACGAAGCGGTTCCTTTCCGCAGGGACTTCACATAAAGGAGCTGTAAGTTGTTTTTTTCTCTTGCCGGGAACAGTATTTGTTGAATAGCTGCAGCAGGGAGGACGCCCAGCCACCACCTCTGCGAAAGAATCGGTACCAAACCCTCTGAATTATACCTGCACCCACGTGCGATGGGGAGGTGGAGCTCAGGCGCTTGTTCCCAGTGGTGATTTCTCACTCTGGGTGTCCCGTCGTCCGAGTAGTAATGCAAGTGCTGCTATTTTGCCAGCTGCAATGAAAACAGTGACCGAGTAAGGCACACATGAACGTGTCCCGCCAAGCTTTGAACACGTGAAGCCGCAGCAGGGAGGTACACACTGGGAGGCATACGGGTGGGAGAAAATAGCTGTTTCCCTTTGGATCGTGTACTTGTCCCTGAGTGACAGCTCGCTCAGGGAACCCACCCATAGCGAACAGGCTGCAAGGACTCGAACCAGAGCCCCAGTGGGCCCTGCGGGGAAAATGCAGCGTAATCTGTATATGATTCATGTGACAGCTGCTCTAGAAGCTGCAGCCCCATGAGTTGCTTTCATAATTTCAAGCGGTCTTCAGAGATTGCGCTTTCAGGCCCTCTTTGCATACGATGGATGACTGCGTTATGGGTCTGATGGACAGCACTGCTAACAATCACCTGCATTGGAGTGGAGGGGGTTTAAGGTCTCTCAGGAGGGAATCAGCACTCTCCCAGGTTAGACCCCAGCACGGGCTGTGGGCAAGATGGTTTGCTTTCATTCACCCAAAAGCCTGGACCCCAGCATGGGTTCTGGGCAAGGTGATTTGCTTGCATTTATCCAAAAGCCTGGATGGGTTGTGGGCAAGGTGGTTTCCTTGAGTTTATCTGAAAGCCCGGACCCCAGCGTGGGCTCTGGGCAAGGTGATTTCTTGCATTTATCCAAAAGCCTGGACCCCAGCGTGGGCTCTGGTAAGATAGTTTGCTTGCATTTATCCAAAAGCCTGAGCTATTTAAATGGAGCATATCTACCTTCATCCTGCTGTTCGGCCACCGTGCAAATGCTGATCACCCAACAACGAAGACCTCTGACATAACCATGAAGTTCTCTGTGATGGTTTATTGCAGCTACCTGGGGAACAACAGAATCAGTGCCCTGGAGCCTGGTGCTTTTGATAGTCTGTCACGCTCCCTGCTAACACTCCGGCTGAGCAAAAACAGGATCGCCCAGCTTCCTGTCAAGGCATTCAAGCTACCCAGGCTAACTCAACTGTGAGTAGAAATGTGCACTTTAATTAAGGCTAACCAAACTTTATGGAGACAAAATTTCCCTGAGGACATGTACACCAAGTGCAGCCCTTCCTCACTCTCCATCTATAAAACTCAGAATAAGTTATATTTAATAGTCCTATGGCAGCACCTCATAAAACAAATTGGGAGAGGGTTCATTTTGTCTCAGACCCGTTGGCTTATTTGGATCAGACTCTGGATGAAAATGATAGGGAGTTGTTGATATAGACAAGTGTCTCAATTCTTGACTATATAAAATGTATTAACTGTCCCTTACAACAGCTGCTCTTTTTTTTTCCCCCCCCTCGGTGGGAAAATTTGGACAGCCGGGGCTGAGTGACAGTGTTGTTATGAACAACTGTATTGTTATGCTTTCGAGACCACACAGGTATCTTTATGTGGCAATAAAAATGCAGCGAAGGGAGGTTGTTAAACTGTGCAGTGATATTTGGGCAGACACACCAGTGCTGTTGATGGGTTAGCACGCACATTGTTATTATCCCAGCTGCAGTATGGAGTAAGCTGCCCGGGCACACATCTACATCTGCAGCTATAAATGGGCTTTATAGGCAAAGAGTTGCTCTAATTGTTTGACTTTTCCCCTCTGTTTATAGCCTTTCTGGGCCTGATCCAAAATACCCTTTCCACTGGGTTCAATGAACTTGGGTTTTTAAAGAGCAGTAAGCAAACCAGTACCTTTTGTGGAGCTGGGATTTCATCTGCTGTGCTTAAGGGTAGCAGGTCATGACGTGCCCCATAGCTCCCCTGGGTATTACCCCCATAGGATGGGAGCAGCTGATGGCAACCATCGGACATAATGGTACTCCCGATTTTTCTTTTTTTAAGCATTGATTGCTTTTCAAACAACAGACAGGAACAAACAAAACAGAGCTGAGATCTCCAAGTGCAAAAAAAACCCTTTTGTTTTTGTAGAAACTTCTTTCTTAATCTTTTCTTACAATACTGTGGGGTGGGGGGAGAAGGCTAGAGTTGTCTGGGGAACTGAATGTTGTCCTTTCAGACCTAGTAATAAAACGTGCACCTGGCTCGCAGTTCATGTGGCTCATGTTTATGTCAGAGTCAATTTTGCTCCTGGAAAAACAAAGGTTTGCAAGGGAAATACTGCTGAGCCTTCGATCTGGTGGTTCAGGCAGGGCTTTCACATGAGGGCAGATGAAGTGTGAATGCTGGCGAAAAGGATAAAGGGCTTAATGGAAACGGCCGTTGGAGGGAAAGAATTGCAACTCGGCATCTCTTCCGCTTCTCCTCCGTATAGCAAAGCTTTCCCAAGAGCGAGTTTGTTTAAGAGGGAATGCGCCCAGCTGAATTTCCTGGCCAGCTCCAGTATCCCGTGTTTCCGGTGCCCTTCTGCTCCCTCGTGGGAGCGGCTCACGGAGGAGCTTGCTGGCACTCCTCCCCGCGTTGTGCAGCTGATCCCACGAGAAAGCGCGGGGGTTTAATACGCGTGTCCCGTGTCGGTGATTGCAGGGAGCTGAACCGGAACCGCATCCGCCTGATCGAGGGCCTCACCTTCCAGGGGCTGGACAGCTTGGAAGTACTGAAGCTGCAGCGCAACAACATCAGCAAGCTGACGGACGGGGCCTTCTGGGGCCTGGCAAAGATGCAAGTGCTGTAAGTTGGGCGATGCGCGTGCTTACTGGAGGCGGGTTGCTTTTCTCCCAGGGTCTCCCCTCCTCTCTCCCGCGTTGACCCGTGTCCTACCAGATTGCTGCCGCATGCCCAGAGGTTGCATGGTGGCAGGTGGGGGACTTTTGTGCTCTGATGCTGTCAGTTCTGGCTCAGCCCCTATCCGAATTGCCAGTCTGGGCTCTGCTTCGTCACATCCCTGCTGCAGACAGGAGGCAGGTGTAAAAGGGACCGGCAAATGGACATAGTTCCTCCTTTGCTGTGGATTGCAGGCCCTTCCCCTCCTTCCAGCAGGCTCTCACGCTGCTGCCGGTGTGGTGTGCGTGCCTCCTGTGCTTGAGTGGGTCTGCTCCTTGGAGACACCCTTTTCAGCAGAAGTGATGCTCTCAAGGTAGACACTCCTTTTAGTCCCAAACCTTCACCAACTACCTCCCCTCTCCCCAAATTAAAACTCACCCAGCACAGGGCTCTGACCCCAAGAGGTAGAAATGCAGAGACTCCATAAAGACACTTCAAGACTCAGCTTTTGGAGCTGACTTTATCTGGAAGGTGTCTGGATACCACCAAGATCGGCAGCAACATAAAACTGTCAGATAGATGGAAACTATATACTGTATGGTGGGATAATAAATATAGGTGGGGTGTGTGTCTGTGCTGGTGGTCTTCAATCTTTCTAGACTCAGGGCACCCCTTGCAAAATGCCAGCTCTTAGTTTTCACTTTTTTTGCCTACAGAAAAATAATAGAGCAGTTGTTCAGTGGCAAAGAACTCAGAAAGACGAGAGCTATGGATTTCTGTTTGAAGTCTCGGGTTTATCTTGTGAATCATGCTCGTAAACCATTGTGTGATACCCAAAGTCACCCTTGAAAGGACCTGAAGGCGCCCTGGTTGAGAATCACTGGTCTATACACACTACACATGAAGTAGGAAGAAACTCTGCTTTATCAGTTGTATAAAAACAAGGCTCAAGAAATCGTATCTTTAAAGTCACTCAAATACCTTTCAAATGGTGTTTTCAAATCCTATGGCGGTAGGATTTGAAAACACAATAAAATATCTCAGTTGCTCCAGGAGTAAAAGCTCACCCAGATTCTCCGTAAGTCTTATTGTAACTGGTACATGGAAGTATGCATCACAGGTCTGAATGTCCTCCCCCTTGGGACAGCCTGGAAAGCAAGCAAGCTGACACTTCCCCCTCTGTAGTTTTTCCTCTGGATGGGGATTCCCAGAAACGTATTGCCAGGGAGCACTTGAAAGGTCTCCGTACAAAATGCTGAGTTTTGTCATAACAAAGCTGGAGCCACGCTGGATAGACATGAGACATAAACCCAGTTACACGTTAGGAAATGGGGAGACGGGTGTTGCGACGGAGCAAAGGTTTCTTTGGACACGCTCCAGACCAGTTCCCGAGACTCTCCTGGAGTTTACTCATGCTATTCACACACACGCGTGCAGGGGAGTGTGCAGCCAGGTATAGAGGCAAATAGCAATGTTTTATAAGGGGTGTTTCAGCTCCTGCTGGAAAGTCCAAATATGCTCCCTTGGTTTTCTCGTCAGACACCTGGAGTACAACAGCCTGATCGAAGTGAACAGCGGCTCTCTTTACGGCCTCTCCTCCCTCCAGCAGCTTCACCTTAGTAACAACTTGATAGCTCGCATCAACCCTGATGGCTGGAGCTTCTGTCAGAAGCTACATGAACTGTAAGTTGTTTTCTGATTGCAATAATGGCCATGCTCTTTCACAGTGATGTGACTTGTGTGGCACCTGCTTTGAATAAAGTTGCCCCAGTAATAGGGAGTAGACGGGTTAGCTTCCAAGAGCAAAGAGAGGTTCTCATTTGGGACTTCCTAGGGCCTTAGGTGCTGGCTGACAAGGTTCTTTGGATAAATGTGATATCTTTTATTAGACCAGCTAAATAGATGGGAAAAAAAGTTTTTTTGCAAGCTTTCAGGTACAAACACCCTTCTTCTTTAGGTGCTTGCTAACACATGCCCTCTCTTGCAGCATGTCCGCTGCCGAGCTTGGAGGAAGCTGTGCTTTATGGCTCTTTATTTACACGATTGTAACCGCTAGAGTTCTGGCCTCCATCAAGGCAGTGAGTGAAGTATTTTATCCTTGCTGCTGCTGTTTACACATTACCCTGGCTGAAGGGTGCGTCTGTCAGAAGGTAAACACGGCAGCCTCACTCTTCGGAGATTTCCAGGTGCAAATACAATCACTTGGCTACACAAAAGCCCCTCCACCCCACCAGCGACAGCCGGATGAAGAGTAAAGCTGCATGCTCGGAGGAAGAGGTGCATTTGGGCTGTTCGTTGTGCTTTCAGGAGGAGCCATCCCTCCTTAAACACGTTGAACTGGGCGATCAGAGAACACAAAACCGATTCTTCTTTTTGCATGAACACTTAGTACATGCAGGTCTGCAGAGGAACTGTAACTCCTCCTTTCAGCTTGACTCTCACCCGGTGCTGGAAACTTTGTGCTAAACTTTCCAAGGCTCTCACTTCCACTGAGACGGATCCTGGAGCTAGGGACAAATGTTCAGATTCAGAAGTCTCTCGGTGCAGAGTAAGGGGATCCCCTTCTTGAGACACGTTCATTGCAAAAAAATGTTCCCATTTTTCAGGCAGCTCCCAAAGGGTCTTCCTTCACTCGGCCTAGAGAGTCTAAATACTGGTTATTTAATGCACAGAGTTGTCTGCACGGTAGTGCCTTCCAGGCTTCCATGACATCCAGCACGTTGCTTCATCCACAGCCTGTCCCAGCCTGAACAGACAAACTATTAAACGATAAAACTATGAAAGGCGGGCTGGATTCTCCAGACGTTCATAGGGACATGAGGATCTATCTGGTTGCAAAAGCCAAATTCATCACTATGGAGACTATTTTATTGTGCATGGAGGACTAAGGAGAGAATCAGGCAGTGGCCAGGACACGCATCTAGGGGTAGATGAGGCTGGAGATAAGCAATCAGTGGCTGCTGGGAATGAGGTCCCTGGACCCAGGGAGGCACTCCAGTCTGATTCCTGGATGCGTGGGCAAAATGTGCTGCTGTGCTGAGATTTGCCAGGCAGTCACTTGGGCAGTTGCGCCAAGCTTTGCAAAATCTGCCAGGCTCTGGGGGAAGGGTATTGCCAGGAGCTACCAGAGGCTAGCATCTGCTAGTCGAGGACATGAAGGCTGATCTGGAATAGAAGGGCAACAAGAAGAAGGGAAATTTCCCTAGAGCTCTTTTCTCCTTACACAGACTCCCATGTCCCTTATGTATAGGGTAGCTAATCTGCATGTTTAATTTGGTACTGGGGTTTAGGAACTGATGCTTGTCCAGGACCGGCACTTTTAAAACTATTGTTTTTTAGTTAGCAAAGAACATTGTCAGTCTGCCTTTTTTTTATGTGGAACGGCTTTCCAAGCAGTCGGAGGAACGGTAGACTTTCATGGGAGAAAGGGCAGTGCTATGGCATCAAAGGGCTGAGTGTTCTGCCTCCATGGGGAAGAAACGTAACCCAGGTTTCTGAACTGGGACATGAGAGGGCAAAGAAAGGAAAACTTGAGGCCACCCAGCAGTTGCATTAAGTGCCTGATTGTCCTTGCAAATCAGGTACTTAGACATCTATATAATGGAACCCACCCCAGCTGCAGGTAGAGTAATAGGCAAGCATAAAGTTGCACCAAACCAAAATAGGAAGCTGGCCAGAGTCTTTCTTTGTAAGAAAAACATAATCAAGGCTATTTATGTGCAGTTTGCTTTAATGGGAACGGGACCTAATGGAAAATGTAACACAATCCCGGGTAGAGCAACAAGAGAACAGGTTGCCAATTAACCCCATTCTGTTTCATTATTATTACCGTCATCGGTACTTTCAGACTGTCAGCGTCTACTCTCTCCTCCAGCCCTGCGTCTCCCCGCGTTCAGACGTGTCGTGGCGGTAAAGCGCCGTTGACCTGCTTGCCCCTTTTGCAGACCTAGCGTATGCGAAGCCGCCGGGGAGGAAAAGGTGCTGGCGTGTAAGCCAGTCAGTCCCATAGGCAGGAGGCCGAGCCCCGAGCCTGCTGAAGACAGCCCTGCCTGGTGCTTTAGCATCGGAAACTTTCCAGCTGGTTGCAACCCTAATGACAGATACTCTAAACCCTGCTGCTGTCCATGCCCACATGACGTCAGGAGAAGCTGAAGGGAGCATGCTGTTAGCAGTTGTGGCAGAAACCCCTTCTGCAGACTATCAAAGGAAACTATTTCTTTTCTTCCAGCCAGGCCTAGGATTGCTTTTGAGAATTATTATTATTTTTTTTTATTTGGAAAGGAAAAAAAAAAAAAAGGCCAAATTCTTTAATTGCAGGTGAGGACATAATTTTGACCACATGCCAGTTCTTCACGGCTAACACGGCAAGGTCTTTAGGAATGGAGGTCTGTTGTCCCAGGCCGTCTCGAAACGCATTCATCTCTGCTGAATCGCTTCCAACACCTCCCTCCCCACTTGCCCATTTAAAACACGAGGCCACTCATTTGCCAAGTAAATGACACTCGCAGTGTTTAGGAATATGGGTCTGTTTTGACTTAGGCTTTGCTTGTGCAGTGGCTTTTATGCAAGCTCTGGGAACATTTTTGATATGGGCTTGTTTGGAGGCAGGCCTGGAGGAGGAATTCGGAGGTCTGGAGCCATCCGAGAGATTTTTCTTGTTGCCTGTATAACAAAAGCCTTCAGCATCGTCCCAGAGCAGGATTTTCTAAAGCTTCTAAGTGACTTAAGGGAATGGATACGGAGGACTTTCAGTCGGACTTGCAGGCCTAGGTCACTTCAGAAAAGCCACTCAAATGAACTGAGCTGGGGAAGAGGGTTGAGCTTGACTGACACTTTTACACCCAAAAGGCCCTAGTGACCAGTGCAACTAGAGCAACACTTTCCGCTCCCAAGAGCCCCACCAGGGTTGGGACAACAACGAGGAATAACCAGAGCAGAGAAGTGTGGCCACGCTCTGTTGTCCCCAGTCTGGGTCTGTTGGCAGTGGCTTGATGTGCTCTGCACCCAGGGGATCTTCCACACCAGCCTGTCTGCCCTTATCCAGCCCCGCCCCAGTGGCAGTGCCGTGACATTTCCCTTTAGAGGTAGGGTTGAGGCTTCTTATCAGAAAAGTCCATATTTGCTGCTAGCCACATCTCATCTCTGCCCCTGTGAGTGCCAGCTACGCCACTGCCCGAGACCGGCCATAAAGCCAGGGGAGAGCACGCGCGATGGAAGAGGGTGGATAGAAACCAAGGCAACCCCTCCGCTGTCAGTCATTGAGTAGGGATCTCAGGCATGCGCACACCCTTGGGACAAGGCAGGGGTGGATTGTGGGGGTGACCTGCCCCACGTGGGAAGGGAACTATTAAACGATGCATTGCTACATACTAAATTGCCTCGTAGCAAAATTGTTTTGGCTCGTGCTCTTGGCTGGGGTTGGGCAAGCAATGGAGACACCCACACCTAGATGCCTGGGGCTCCCTGGGTGAAAATGAATAGAGACGAGACACCCAGGATTGCAATAGGCACGGCCCTGCCAAGAATATGCATTCACAGTGGAAGCCTCTGGTCTGAAGTTGATAGCACCAAGCAGCCTGGAGGGGAGGCAGGATAGCTACTCCCAGTGAGTTGGCAAGCCTTGGCAGTCCTGGGCTTGACAGGGAGGCCAGATGGGGCCAGAGTTTCTCCTGATTTGCTCCTAGATGCATATGTTCCACATTACCCTTTGCAGTGTTTGCAGACTGGACCCTGCTTCCTCCTTGCATCCCAGTTAGCCCCTACTGAGATGCTGCATCATATGGGAGCTCTGTGTTGTACATGGGCCGTGCACGGGAGCTGACTTGCAAGGAAACTCCCGGGCCATTGCAGAGCGAATGGAAAGTGCTCGTAGTGACCGGCACACTGGTTTTCTCTCCAGAATCTTGTCCTACAACAACCTGACCCGGCTGGACGAGGGGAGCCTGGCAGACCTGGGGGGGCTGCACGTGCTGCGACTCAGCCGCAACTCCATCAGCCACATCGCCGAGGGCGCCTTCAAGGGACTCCAAAACCTGCGCGTGCTGTAAGTTGCCCTCGTGGGGAGCTGCGCGACACACACCTGAGTACACACACGTGGATACGGCAGCCTTGTTCCCACTGGGCTGGAAAGCCTCACGAGTGCTGCTGTGCACTGCTGAGGAGCGGTCCTGTTCCAGCCCATCAAGGAGTGAGGGGTTGGGAACATCAGACTGGAAGGGGCCATGTCCTACCCTCAACCCGACCAGGCACAAAAGCAGGGGCATCACCAGCCCTCACCACGCATCTTCCAGGGGGGTGGGTATCTGGGCCTGATTTGAGTCTCCATCAAGGAGTGGGGAATCCAGCCCTTCCCTTTGGGATTTGGTTTGTTCATGTCAGCATCGTGCTGTCCTTAGTACCACCAGCGTGAGGGGTGTCCCCCTTTCTGTTGGCTGCCTGGCTCTTTAATCTCCCACGCTGGGAAGTCGCTAGAGCATATTCAGACATCAAGGCCAGCTGTGTTCATTGGACTGATTGAATTCTGTGGGTTTCTTTTTTTTTTTAAAACTAAAGAAATACAGCTTGATACTTTGATTCCTCTTCGCTCACCCATTACGCCTTGATTAATTAAAAGGCAGTGAGAACGGAGCGGCTTCCCTGGGCCCGGTTACTGTACGGCAAACATCTTATTTATCCCGTCTATTGAGTTTCACACTGGAGGAAGTGACTGAGAAGGGCCTCTGTTTTTTTAAAGCTGGAGCCTTTCAGGCATTGGCATTCAGCAAAGGTCTTCTCCCAAGCAGCTGTCAGTGCGGGGGCCAAAGGCTTCCTAAGAAAAATGAGGGAAAAGGAGCTGGGAGCTCTCTTCTCTTTGCAGTTAATGCCGAGCCCCTTTTATGTTCAGCGCACAGAGAGAGAGAGCTCTAATTTAATAAAGAAGAAGGCCTATTGGGCCCTGCACCTGGTGAAAAAGACCCGAGCATGCTTTAATTATGGCCTATTGTTGACGAGCCTTTGGTGGGTGTGAAACTGCTGAAATGTGGAGCTATTCAAATCGAGGTCAGGCCTGGGGACCTCGCCGCACAATGATTAACAAGGCAGCGAGCATTCAGGCTCAGCCAGCCGGAAAGAATAGGAAATTGGCAACAGGGGCAGGGAAAGCAGAGGAGCTGAATACAAAGCGAGCCCGGCCGGAATACCCACTCTCTCCAATTTTTGTCCATGTGAAAAAGCAGGTTTTTCCCCTTCTTAACACTAAGCCTTTCACTTGCTTTTGGAAGGACAAGCATAGCAACAAGCAGCGCTATTTTCTTCCCTTTTCTAAGCCAGCACAATGCAACGGGCAATTCATAAAAGTGCATGTCAGGTCTCAAACAGGCTGCTCCTTCTCATCCTCTGCTTCGCACCCTGGGAAGGGGCAGCTGGCCAGGGGGCCCAAGCAGAGTCACGGGGTGGAGCTGGCCAGAAAAAAGGCTTCGAGGCGGAGAGGGGTCTTTCAGGTGTTCCTGCGAGCAGCATCAGCCCAACACCCACAGACTCGACCGTTCCTCTCCCCTAGTGTCACCACAGTACTGTGGGGCCAGCACCCTGCTGCGTTTGTTTTCTGCCATCCCCTTGGCATGGATCTGCCCACAGATCGTGCTGACGGGCACGGGTATACTGTCTGGGCCAGTTGCTCTGAGATGCAAGACGCAGGTCTCGTATGGACGCCAGCTGAAAAGCAGGGGTTGCGGCTTCTGGCCACTTCTTTTAGTTCACATTCAAAAAAAGCCAAGAAATCAATCCTGCAGTCACTTTGGTACGTCCCAGCCTTGTCCTAGCTAAGGGAGGCTTGGTAGAGGTGCTATACACATAAATTGCGCCTACACTCGTTCTCCTGTTCCCATGCAGAACCAGATATCCGTAGCACAGCGTCCAAAAACTACCCCGTGCCTGAAGAATCCTTCCAAGCATAGCATGAAACAAAAAAGAGTATTTTAAATCAAAGAGGTATTTGGTAGCCGTGTTGATCTGAGACAAAAAGAAATGCAAAAATCTAAAACTCTTGGTTCAGAAATGATACCTTTTATTAGACAAACTGGGAAATCGCAGAAAAAGAATATTTTTTGCGATTTTCCAGTTGGTCTGATAAAAGTTACCATTTCTGACCCAAGAGTTCTAGATTTTTGCATTGCTTTTAAATCAATGCATTTGAATATGTGCCTTAAAAAAAACAAAGCAGCGTTTGAAACTTTCCCGCTGTTCTGATTAACCTCAAAAGAGGCGAAATACAAATGGCGAGATAATGTTTTGGAGGGGGTTTGTGTGTGCTTCCCTGTGAAATGTTAGGACACCTCCATGTGCATTTATCTTAACTTACTCTTAACACTGAAAGTTAGGGTCAGCGTGCTGGAACACAGTTGGCTGGAGATTTAAAGCCAAAAAGCGTTTCTTAGGCTATTTCAAAATGTTTACTATTTTGTTTGTTTCCTGGTTTGCTCATTTGCATTGATCCCTGCCTCACTGCAAGGTTCAGGGTTCATTTTGAAAGCAAAATAGGTTGAACTGGGCCTTATGCTTGTATCTGTGTAGGAACAAAATAGAAGACATGGAAGAAGTTACATGAAAGAGAAGTAGAGCATTAAAATTATCCTGGTATAGCTGTGCCAGCACATTTCCCTTTGCCAAGCCCCTGGACTCAGGAACTCATTGAGAAAGATAGCTGAAGACAGTCATTTCCAAAAGGGACTGGACATTTACGGGGACAACAAGGCCATGCAGAGTTGCCCTAATTAATGCTATCGTGTGAGAAGGGAAATTAAAGCTTGTGCATCAGGATTTAAACAAAGTGCTAGAAATCAGGATGAAACCAAGTTTGGTTGGAAGAGTATTGCACTTCTTCCTACTTTGGGGGATACCTTCCTCTGAAGTATCATTGCTAGGGACATGACACTGCACCAGAGATACCTCGGGTCTGAGTCCCAAGTCTCTCTTTGGCCGTTCCTATAAAAAAAAGATACCAAGCCAGCAAAGCTCACTGAGAGATTCGTCCCTCCCCACAATGGGCTATTTCATACAGCCACAAAGAAAGAGCAAAGAGCTTAAGCCCAAGAGTTTTTTCATATTTACTGTAAGCGGTAGATATGGAAGCATCACCATCACGGGCCGGTGTTCTGGTCTGTGTGCAAGAAAAGCAATGTGAAAGGAGCTGGGCCGGCTCTGACAAAGTTGATTTAACCTTGCTTTGCTGCAAAGCTGGACTTTTGATGGGAGGGTGATGTACTGCAAGGGATGAAGTGGGAAGCTCTTCATAAGCTGTTCCCAAACTTTTCCCTCTAGGTCTTTAATGGCTTGCCCCAGGCTGAGAAATTGATTGTGAGCTTTCTTTTGTCTCCCCCCCAGGGATCTGGACCATAACGAGATTTCGGGCACAATAGAAGACACCAATGGGGCTTTTACAGGCCTTGAAAACCTAAGCAAGCTGTGAGTACCCCAGCTTTTGAAGTTTTGTTGAGCCCTTTACGTGAAGCAGTTGTGTGCGCGCGTACATGAGAGACGGAGGGAGGGTTTTCTTCCTATGCAGGCTTTGTTCTTTAGGAAGAAGGAAAACATCTAAAGAAAGTGCGAGACAAAATCCTCCGTCTCAAGTCACTCGGTGCAAATAAATGACATTGTTAGTAGCTCCTGTTTTCATAGCAAAGGAGTAAGCCCTGCGCTACAGCAGTGGTTGATGATCTCTGCCCCTTAAAGTTTCAGCACAGTACAATTTGGCAACAAAAGCGGACAAGAAAAGCTTTAACATACTCTCTGAACGAGGTGGAGCAGCTGAACAGACAGCAGTAAAAATCAGAGGAAGTTGCACGTGACACGTTGTGCTCTAGGAGATGAGTGAGTAGGAGGAAGGTCTGGTGGGGGGCCCGCTGTTGGTTATTGCTGGTGAGGCAGACTGGTTTGCACTGGTTTATTTGAGAGAGCTGTTCTGATAACAGCAGGGAAGCTGCAGCAAATACATCGGGCACAGCCTCTTGAAAGGGACAAACCGATATCATTTGAGGGAAGCATTCAAGGAAAGACGTGCATTGCAGATATTTTCAGATGGCTTGATCTTTGCCAGGGTCCAGCTGACGTTTTGCTTGGCTCAGCACTTGAATTCCTGGTCAGCTCGCTGCTTCTCCCTTTGGAAGGGATTGCCCGGAGAGGGGTTTTTGAAATTGGCTGTATAAAATCAGCCGTGTCAGAAAAGTGCCGTTGGCTCCTGACGAATTGCAAGCCCCCTTCTAATCATTACTTCTTGCCTTTGTTTAAGCCTGCGTCTCTCTCATCACACTGTCTCCAGTGCTGAGATGCCACAGCTAGAGGTGTAGTAAAAGGGCCTAGATGGATAGCGGACAGCTGGAATGAATCCTGGCAGGCGGTATATTGTCTCCTTGTTATTAGAGACCTCGGGGAGAGGGATTTTGGGGGTGGGGAAGGAGAGCTACTGCAAGACTGGTGAGGACCTAAGATGGGGCTAGAGAAAAGGGACCTGCTGTAGGTCTGGGACCATTTTAGAGGAGAAGGGGTATTCGTCGGAGACCTGGGGATGTGAGAGGATGGGGAAGGACCTGAGAGCAGTTGGCAGAGAGTGCACCAAAGGGGTTGAGAATAGGGGTGAGGGAAATACGAGGTAGAAGAGGATGCAAAGCAGGTACTGGTTAGGCAGGAAACTTTAATAGGCATCACTGGAAAAAAGGCAGGGCACTCAGTGACGGATCATGGGGGCAGACTGCAAATTGTCTTGCTGTTTTCTCTGAAGAAAGTGAGGAGAAAGGTTCAGTGTGTGGGAGGGAAGAGTTTGAAGAGAGAAGCAAAGGTGGGTTTTAGCTGGAGGGGATTTGAAGACAAGAGTGGCCCAGGGGAAGAGCGCAGCGTCGGCAGCACGGCAGGAGCGGAGGAAAGACCCGTCCTGGAGGAACTCCTCTGGGCTTCCTCCAGAGGCACAAGACACAGGTTTGCACACGTGATCCTTGCCTGTGCTATTAGCGGCTGCCTCGGGGAATATGACCGGGGAAGTGTCCGGTTGTGAAGTGTGCGCACAGGGCCGGGGGAGTTCTTGGTTACCTTTTCATTTCCATCCTCTTGCCTTGCATTGGTCTCGGCGCAGTCCAGCCTGGGGTGCAGAGGGCTGCATGCTCTTCCCTGACGCAAGGATGGCTGTGACTTTGCGGCTCAACAGCTGTTTTGCTTCCCAGTGTTGGAGCACACAGATCACCTCGCTGCGCTGTTTGAGGCCGTGCTCGTCACGCTTGGAGCTGCCCCATTGAGAGATGTTCTGCCTGAGCCTGTTCAGCTCACGGGGGCTCAAGTCCTGGCTTTGAATTTTGTCTCAGGGCTGCAAAAAGCATCACTCCTGTTCCCAAACTTTTTTAAACGCTGGCTTGCCTACTCCTACGTGGTGCAACCTGTGTTTAAACAGTCAGTGGGGTTTAAATGCATTAGCATACAACAAATAAAAGGGCACTTCAGAGAAAGCCTTCCAATGAATTAATAATCACCTCAGCTCTGTGGAGATTGCCTTAAAAGCTGCTCTCCTTTGATCTGGCCTGGATTAGCGTCTGAAAGGATTTAGCCATGAGAGCGTTGTTCAGCATAATGAAGGTGTTAAACTAGGAGGTGGAGAGGCCAGTCACTTTAGCCTCCCCTGAATTATAGATGAAGCTCTCCGGGATGGAGGAGGCAGGCCTAAATTAAAATGTTGCTCCAGAAGACGGAGCTGAGAGCCACCGGAGCATAAAAAACCTCCGTGGAGTCTCTGTGGAGCTGCCAGGTCCCCAATTATTCAAGCCACTAACCTTAACCGGTTTTTGATGGCTCACTCAGTCAAAGACCATCAGACAGGTGCAAAGCTGGCAAGGGGGGGAAATGCCGCCTTCTACTGGCTTGCATGAGTGCAGGGCTGTTGTCTGCCTGTATCCGTGACCGTGCTGCTACTCGCTCGCTTTCTTCCCTTGCAGCAAGCTGGCTACTTGCTGAGCTGCATACCACCGGCCTCTCACTCCAAAACACCGGGTCCCTTTGAAGTCACTGAACTGTAATCGCTTTATAATTAGAAAAGTGCCTGGCTTGGGCCCCTAAGCAAGGAGGAATCTGGATTTTTTTGCTGGAGTATATGGTAGCTTCTTCACACACTCCTCTGTTTGCTTCTGATATAGCACAACACATGGGCACATCTACACGTGCA
This sequence comes from Crocodylus porosus, assembly GCF_001723895.1. Taxonomy (NCBI): domain Eukaryota; kingdom Metazoa; phylum Chordata; order Crocodylia; family Crocodylidae; genus Crocodylus; species Crocodylus porosus. The sequence goes on from NW_017728917.1 coordinate 11,238,277, forward strand.
CCTTAATGCGCATTAGCCTACTGTAATGCACACTAAAGTGTGACTTAAAAAAAAACCTGTGCTATTTAGTTAATGTGAATTAAGCGTCACTTATAGGGCATATCTACATGTGCCTTAATGTGCTTTAGTTAACATGCATTAGATCTGGCACCTCCATTGTGAAGTACTAGGAAAATGTGCATCAGCCTGCCTTTAATGCACATTAACTAAAGAGCACGGTTTTTTGGTGACACTTCAATGCTCATTAAAATAGGCTAATGTGCCTTAAAGTACATGTGTAGATGTGCCCAATAACTCTGCTCTTTAGTTAATGTGCATTAAGACAAGCTAATGTGAATTTTCTTAGTACCTCACAATGGAGGTATTAGATTTAATGTGCACTAACTAAAGCGCATTGGTGCATGTGTAGATGCACCTACAGAGTAGTTTTCTATCCATATGTACCCAGTTGCATATTATATTTTTATATATAATAATGATTATATATATATAATCATTGCATAATTATTGCATAAAAAGTATGCACTTATTTTTTATGCAAACACGCACATTTGTACACTTTGCTACGCGCAAACATGCCCTCACACCGAGTGTGAATATAAACAGAATCAACACCTTCCGTTTTTAAGGACCATGTCTGGCTGTGGAGGATGAGCAGTATTCTCCATGGCGCTCATAGGAATTAGCATGATTGAGGAATATGGCTCTAGAAAGTAGTTTCGTGTGCAGCCGTAATAGCAAACACTTGTGTTCGGTAAATGAGTTCCAGTATTTGTCTACCAAGATCCGCAGGTGGAGAATATATGAGCTGGGGATGTTAAAGGCAAGACAGGAAAAAAAGGGGGACATTTAGAAGAGCTCTTTTTTGAGACGGGTGTGGTCTGTCTCTGATCCTCCCTACAGACTATTTCCTCCGGGTCAGAAGACCAGGCAGTCTTCCCTGTAATAAAATAACACGTCTAGACTCTCGCGGTCTGTTCCTATCAGAAGGAGTTCAATCTAGTTTGCAACATCTTTGCAGCACAAAAGAGCTAATTTCTGTAAAGGGGGGTGCAGGGAAGTGTGTCTTTGTATCGCTCACCTTCCTTCCTTCTCGTGTCCTTGTTGTGACCAGGTGTTTAGCAGACTTCCCAGATTCATTGCAGTCTGATGGCCAGGCCATAAGTGCGTCTGCTATGCCTTCAAACCTCTGGCTAGTCTTTATTCTAATCATTAAAAAAATAAATGTAAAGAACGGGTCACCCTCTCTGATTATGCAACTGGGGTGTTATGCTAAGCTAATCTTGAGCGTAAGGGAAGACGTAAGAGTACGTTTTTTCTGCAGAGACTGAGAGTTAACTTTTCATGAAACCTAAGCTTTCGATTGTGCTTTGTAGTTGAACATTTTGTACAGAGAAAGACCAAGAGGCAGCAATTTGTTTCCAATCAAACATGTGACAGAAAGTTACCATGACATTGGGTGGTAGCCAGCTCTGGGCTGCCTTGCTGTGGGGAGAGGAATGATGGGATATCTTACTCAGGCTAAAACAGACTTCCCTTTGTTGGGGCCGAGGAACGGGGACACGATGAGGTGTGTGGGTTTGGATTGGTTTGGGCCAAGCGCGTGTCGCTTCTCGTGTTTTACAGTAAACCACAGCCGGGTCTGTTTGCTCCGAGATGCAGAGTCCCAGGGGCCACACACCCCGGGGCATGAATGCAGCCAGGGTCAGGATGCGCGTTCTTGTCCAGAGCCCAGACCTTGCTGACATGCATGGGTCTACGTGTTGGCCATTGCCAGGGCTGGAAAATGTCAACAAAAGAAGAAGATGCAGGGATAACTCGTCTCGTAATACTTGCTTCACCTCATCAGGGGGATACGTGTTGCATATTGCCCGTCTGCCATCTGCAAAAGGAGGGCTAGGTGCTGTTTGCAGAACCATACTCGCCTCGTCCAAAAGCTTCCCAGATCCTTTGAAGGTGGCTTTGTGCAGCTCACCTTCCTGCAGTTCACCTGAGCTTGCCAGGCTTTCCACCTGGCCAGTCGGCGATCGCTGGATCGCGAGCAACAAAGAACCGAGACGCGGCAGAAATATCAGGCTGTGCTGGGATCACTGCAATCAGCAGCTTTCCACAAATAGCCCCGTTAATTTGCTGCTGCTTAGCACTGCAGGCCCCGCTCTGTAGGCACATCACTGGCTGGTGGAAACCCGTCCAACTTGTCTCTCTCCTCTCTTGAAACCCTTAACTCTAATTCCAGTAGTGCCTACAAGAGCAAGGCAGGGTCAGGACCCCGGCGTGTTGAGCACACGTAAGAAGGAGACAGTGCGCGCCCCCTCGGATGCCCGCTGCAGTTCAGGTGATCCTAGGAGGCCGAGCGGCAGTGAATAAATTATTCCCCTTGTACTAGCTGGGAAAGGTCAGGAGTGAAAGGTGTTCCAAGGAGAGTCCAAACTCTTGTTAGACTGTCACTGCACTTAAACCTGTCTGCAGCTACTCTTCGGGGAATACAGGGGACCTTCTGTTACTCAACAAGCCGATTTCCAAGCAGTGCCGCAAACCTGCCTTTTTGTATGCGAGATGGCGCGTTCCGGTTCCCGCTGTCATCACTATTAAATGCGAATGCAGATAAAAGTATTTAATTTCAGGAGGGGAAGGCACGCATACTTCAGGCCCTTAATCTCTGCAGTTCAGATTTCCAGTGCCTTACACTGGACACTTTATCAGATACAGCCACGCTAATTGTGTTCTTTCTTTTTGCCTTTTCTTTCTGTTTATCTGGCACTGGATGTTTGGAAACTGCAGCACTCTGTTTGGAAACAAGATCAAGTCAGTGGCCAAGAAAGCGTTCTCGGGCTTGGAGGCCCTGGAGCACCTGTGAGTAACCTACCATGCTTTGCAGCTTGGAAAAGGGCCTGCCAAAAGTGGCTGCTTGAGAGGTCTGCTAGCAATTTAATAGCGTCTTTGTAAACCGAGAAGCCAGTCCATTTGTGGGGGGCCAGCTGCTTCCTTCTCATTACAAGTCAGCTTCAACTTTGGCCTTTTTTTGTGCCAGGAACAAAGTTATAGAACATATGGCAAATTTGCATGCTCTTTAATTTTTTGGTTTGGACCGGGATAAATATCTCCTCGACTTGCACATTGCTGCTCTGCAGGCTGTTTGCAGCTCAGCCGTGCTTCAAGCCCAGCCCTTGCTCTCCTCCAACCGTTCCCGCTGACACATGTTGGAGTTGGCCAGCGCGCGAGGCAGAAACGATTCGTCCCATTCAGCAGAATTGCTGTGGAGCTATTTGCAGGACGCAGAGTTGGCTGCAGCGAAGCCATTCTTTGCTGCTGCTCCCAGGGCCGGTGTCTCCAGCAGCGATTCATCATTATTTCCCTGTGTTTGAATTAAGCCACTGGGGTTCTGTATGGCTTGGAGCAAGTTGCTCGGCTGACCACGGATACACGGCAAACACATGCGTGCGTGCGTGCATTTCCGAGCTGTTGTAAGAACCTCCCTCCTGGGTACAGCTGCCCTGAGATTTACACTTGAGGCAGGATGAATGCCCGTCTGTTTTCACACTTTAACGATGCAATGGAGTTCCCAAATTTGGCACAATCCCTGTTCAGGGGACAAGTGAATTTTTCAGTTAAATATTTACTAACTTTTGCAGAGGGAAACATTTGCGAGTACTCCTTTTTGGAAGTGTGCCCCGTTTTCCTCGCATTACTTAGGATTAAGAGCAATGCCCCCACCCCCTACAAAGACACGTTCTAATAATGTTTTGGACATGTGCTGCTTTCTGAGCATTTGTATAAATAAATCAAGCAAATGCAGTGCTCTTATTCAGGAGGACTGTTTGGGAGGTAGTGGAAGCACTTTACCACTTCAGTCTGCTAAAGATTAGTCCTTGACCAGGGAACATGGTGGGAGTTCAAGGTTGTTCAGGATAAGGGGGTTGCCTGGGCTGTGGGTGGTGGAGGTGGGTGAGCTTGAGGAGTTACAGCGAGAGAATGGGGCACTTGTCGTTCGGCAGGATTTGCTTGCTCATTTCCTTGCTTCTCGCTCTTGTCCATCTTCAACTTATGGTCAACAGTGGTCCATGCAACCTTTGGCCATGATCTCCACGGGGTCCATAGATGCTAGGGTCGGAAGGGACCTCAGCGGATCATTGAGTCCGACCCCGTGCCAGTGGCAGCGGGTATAAGATTTAATACAGGCTGGAGGTTTACTTCCTTAACGAGGACCTACCATATTATTGAGTGCTGTTGCACTCCTCGATGTGGAGGAAGGACAGTGGCTTCTGGAGGTCACCACAGCATTGTTCATGGGTAAAACGCCTTTGGTTTTGTTCTGCAGGAACCTCGGGGATAACGCCATCAGGTCCATCCAAGCGGATGCTTTTGCCAGGATGAAGAACCTGAAGCAGCTGTAAGTAACTGTGCCACGTGTGCTACTAAAGTGGCTGCAAGCTTTCTCACGCTGGTGGGTTGGTCACATGGACAGCACACCACTGGAAACAATTTAAATCCCCTCCATCTCGTCCTCGGCCCCCAGCCTCCCCTACTGGTTATTTTTACACGAGAGCAGATGTCCCGGGCACATCGCACGCTCGGTAGCAACTGAAATTAGATCGTCGGAACAGGTTCTTCCGCGGGGTTCGAATCCGTGCAATTATGATTCATCTCCGGTCGGGAAATCCAGCCACTCCCCGGGGGTCTGTGACCTATTTAATTCCCAGCAGACCACCTGCCTCTCAGTTACAGCCATGTTTAGGGCCTGCCTGCTGCACTGACATTTGGCGATAAGCACGGTCCGAACATGATCCGTGCGTCACCTCGCCCCGTGGGTGCACAAACATGAATGTTATCAGAGTGGCCGGGGCGCTCCTGGGTCATCGGATGCTCTGGTAACAGTCAGTCTTCAGTCTAGTGTCTGGGCACATTCAAGTGGTGCTGGATGTGGGACAGGGGTTTGCGAGCCTGTTGCTGAAAAGCGATGGTGTCGGCATCAAATTCCTGCCTGCGGGGCTGGGAACCGAAGGGACTCGGATCTTCAGCATTATCCACAGCTAAAGCCCCAGGACAAAGTTTTTGCAACTCTCCGCGCTGCCCATGAACGCTGCGTACTTCAGAGTCTGCTCAGTCATTTCATCCTTGCACTGGCCCTTGATGCAGCATCAGGGAGGAAGCCTTTGATTTATGAGAGGCCAGCCCCCAGGGAGCTCGCTTCCGTGAACGCTGCCGCGCAGCCGGGAAGTCAGTGCTGACACTTGGCTGGGATGGTTTAGACTGGGAAAATCCTGCCTTAAACAGGGAGCTGGACTAGACGGCCTCCTGAGGTCCCTTCCAGCCCTACTTTTCTGTGATTCTAGTCATCTTTCCATGTCCTGAAGATTTCATGACCTCAGCTTGACGTTGGGTATTAATGCTTTCAGTCAAGCTTGGCTGGGCTCTCCACCAATAGCAAGGTCTTTAAAGGATATGTCTTTTCCCCCAAATTGCTTTTACAACCGCTGCAGAGGTGCACCTGAAGCTTTTATAGTCGCTTTTGCAGGCGGTACCTCATAAGTCCGCAAGCCAGCTTAAGGGCCAGTTTTTCTCCAGGTTATAATGTGTGACACCAATGGAGAATTTGGCCCTGAGTATTTAAAAAAAAAATCACATATGTAATCTGTTATACCTGTGTGGTGCATGAAGAGCAGGGTTAGCTGGACTGCAGTCATTACGTATTTTGAAGGAGCACCAGATAGGCAGCCGAGAGCCCACCTTCAATGGTTTCAGGTCACTGAAGCTGGTAGATAAGTATCCTTGGCCTTCCCAACAGCTGTGCACTTAGCAGCCACTAAGATGGGAGTAGGATGATGATAAATGTGTGTGTGGTGGGGGGGTGGCATTTGTTTTAAATTAGTTGCTGTTTCTGTTGGACCGCCACAAAAAAATGCACTCCCCTACACACCTATGGAGCTGAACATCCTCTCCCGAAGAGCTGGTGCACGTACAGACGAATTGCCCAACCAAAAGGAAGGGAGGTACATGTCCAGGCTGGCTGCCTTAGCGCTCACAGTGGCTCCGGCTTGGTACATAACTAATGAATGACATTGGAGAGTCCGCAAATTAAACCTTAAATTACAACACGCGGTGGAGATGTTCAGGGTCACGAGGTAGGGGAGAAGGAGCAGGTGTGGTCACTGGAGATGCAGGATGGACACCCCGACTCCTGGCTTCCAGGCTCAAGCCTGCCGTGGACGTGCGCCGCCTGCGTGGTGCCTCTGTGGGCGAGTACAGCTCATCGGTGGGATGTCAGGGTCCTTGCAAGACTTACAGTGAGTCTTTATAAAGGGCAGAGGTGCGTCCTGCGCAGGAGCAGAGTGCTACACAGCCGTGACACGTTTAGCGCCGTCAGCTTGGTTCCCAGGCGGCACCGCTGCAGACCCTTTTCCATCTGCCTCGGCTGGGAGAGATACGAGCAGCCTGGAGACCCGGCGAGCTTTCCAGAGCCTCTCTCATGAGCCTCTTTGGTTTCTCCTTTCCTCTCCGCAGCCACATAAACAGCGACAGCTTCCTGTGCGACTGCCAGCTCAAGTGGCTGCCGCAGTGGTTGGCGGAGAAGGAGCTGCAGCCCTTTGTGGTGGCGACCTGCGCCCACCCCGAGTCGCTGAAAAGCCAGAGCATTTTTGCCGTGCAGCCAGAGAGTTTTGTGTGTGGTAAGTCCCACCCGCGTGTTTTGCGGTCGTGCGAAGAGGATGCCCATTGGCTTTCGCTGCTAGCATATTATTATGAGAGGGCTTCTGTGTTTGCAGGTTTTCAAATGCGATCAAAGCAAAGCCAAGCCTGCCTTTTAAAACTTTGTCACTGGCTATGATTTATTTCCCACCAAAGCCACACGTTGCACTCTGCAGCCAGGCTATGCCTTACCCGACGCTCCAGGCACCCAACCAGAGGGGGCAAATCCTGGCTTCAGCTTCGGATCAGGGCGCTCACTTGCAGGAAGACTTTGTTGGCCCCGGTGCTTTCGGATGGCCATGATTTCAGGGTTTAATTTGCCAGTGATGTGATTGCGTTTGGGGCTGGAGATAGGGGGGGTATTGAGCTCATTTGTCTCCAGTGCTAAGAACAGGAAGTTAAAACAGGGGCAGAGGAGGTTTTTTGAGCAGATGTCTCTTTGGTGGGCCCCTACACAACATCAAATGGAGCCGCCGACGGCTGGACCTGCATTCATGCGTTTCTGGGGTTTTGCTTTCCTTTGGAGCACAAGCGATCGCTTTCTTTTCAGCCAAACACCCACCGCTGCCACCGCTGCAGCTAAGTGCGACTGCAGACCCGCTTGCTAAATGCAGACCAGCTGAAAATACAGGCCCGCCCCACGCATGCAGACACACACTTCGCTTTTGCATGGGAACAGTTAAAAGATTGGATCGGAAACGTGGTTCTGGGGTGAGGAGCCAGAGGCGCTCTGTTCGTGCCTGCCTTGGTTGAAGGAGGCCCGATTCTCTCTCCGTGCAGTGTTACCTGATGTGGATTTCCAAGCTGTCCCACTGCTTTGCACCTCGCTGTCTCATGGAGAGCGGAGCAGCTCCTGAGATTTCCCTTTCCTCTGCTGAAGGGCAGCACTTACTTAAGAACAAGAGCTGCCATTGACTGGATCAGACCACAGGTCCATCTTGCCCACTCTCCGGTGTCACGCAGCGGCAGAGCGCGAACGGGGTCTGCCCTGGGTTTTTTTCCAGTTCCTAGTTCTCTTGCAGCCACTTGCCCATCTCATGTGTGAAAAGTCCCCACCAGCTGTTGCAGAGCACGGATGCACACACGTGTGTTTGCAGTGTCAGGCCTGGCCTACTTCAGCACAGGCCTGGGGGCTGCTATTGAGGTGTCTGCGGAGACTCTCCCCCCACGGCAAGCCAGCGCAGAGCTGGAAACTCGGTGTTTCCAACCAAAGGAAAGCTTGGCCTCTCCGATGGCTGCCAAAGCCTCCAGCCACCAGTGCTCCCCAGTTCCTGAGACACGGCTGCTTAATTAAATGTTAATCAGAGATCAAATTACACGCTCTGGATAAATCCAGTACTAGAAATGGTTTGGAGCGCTGCTAAAACCAACAGTCTTCCAGGTTCGAGAAGGCATTTAGAAAGGTCTCTGCTTTGGACAAGTGACAGCCAAATACAGCTGCTGCTCGTAGACGTGTTGTGCCTTGATCCCTTTGCTTGTAAGCAGTTGTCCTTAGGGATGTCAGTCACAACAATTGCTTTAACTCCCCCCCGGCACCCAGCACCACTCATTTCCGGTGAAGGCAGAGAGTTTAGGGGTGGGGTTGCACGCAGCAACTGTTCAGATATGTCCTCGTGGTTTGATTTTACACAGCATGGAGTGGGATTGAAGATTTTGTATTATAAGTGCACTGAGAGGCTCCTGCCAGGGATCGGTTCCTCGTTGTGCTGAGCCCAGTAGACACATACATATAATAAAACTATGGAGCCAACTCCCAGAAGCATATACGCTAGGCTACTGCCTGTAGCCATTTTGTTTCCCCATCACCAGTGGCTGTGTAGAAATGCTACTGCCTCCCACTCCATCTCCCATATTTTCCCACATACAATACGCCCCTGAATAAGATATGTATCTTGCATTTGAAAGGCCAAATGAAGGGAAAAAGATACTACCTTGAAGATATTGGTACGGGGCAGTAAGTAACTGAGTAGCAGCAGGTAGGGAGCCCAGTGTGGTCCCTGAGCTGTACTTTCAGCTTTGTTTTCGCTTTCCTCTAGTAGAGGCATAAGTTTGCAGAAACTAGTGTTACTTTATTTCCCCATTAACAACATGCAGAAGCTTATGGGGGGAGGTATGTGTTGTAGGTAAGAAGATACTCATTGTTAATCAAATCAATGATGCATCACCTGCAAACAGTGCTTAGGCGGTATTTTTTAAATGACGGGAATCGCAAGAATTTGTGACCGAGCTAGCGAGGGCTCCCAGCCTGCAACTGAAACTCTCGTATTGTTTTTCAGATGATTTCCCCAAGCCCCAGATTATCATTCAGCCAGAGACGACAGTTGCCGTCCTGGGCAAGGACATCCGCTTCACCTGCTTGGCTGCCAGCAGCAGCAGCTCCCCCATGACATTTGCCTGGAAGAAGGACAACGAGATTCTGCGCAACGCCGAGATCGAGAACTTCGCACATGTGCGGGCCCAGGACGGCGAGGTGATGGAGTACACTACCATCCTGCACCTCCGGCACGTCACCTTCACCCATGAGGGACGCTACCAGTGCATCATCACTAACCACTTCGGCTCCACGTACTCAAGCAAGGCCCGTCTCACTGTGAACGGTAAGGGGAAAGCTCCATTCACCTTCCTTCCCTGTAGGTAACTGTTTCGTCCAGCCCTACATATGCCACTGGACTCTGGGAGGGCCTGAGCCATAAGCACACAGGAGCCTTGCCATAGCCTCGATCCAGGCAAGTCCTTAAATGCATTCTTAATCTCCGAGTCTGAAGCAGGAGTCATTCCATTAGCTACAACCATCTTCTTCCATGCTTGCTTTTCACCACTTAGCCTTTGGGAATGGAAATACAAAAGGTGTAGGCAGAAGAAACGGCTTGGATAAAAATTTCCTTTGGTTTTTGTTTCATCCCCTTCCAGGTCAAGCCTGGAAGATGACTGGAATGGCCTGATTAAAATTTTCATGGTTTTTGTTTCATCCTCTTCCAGGTCAAGTCTGGGAGATGACTAGTTTTCTCTCAAGCTTTGAAGCGTGGGTTGAAAGAGGGCTGGTTTCAGCCATAGTGGAGCCATAGACATGCATAGTGCCCGCTCACAGGAGCTTATAGGTGGATGGCGAGAGAAGGTGATACTCTCTTGCATGTAAATAATTGCTTTATCCATCTTCAGGACATCAAGGGGGTGCGTAGGAGCATCAGGAAGACTGGTGCCATCAGGAAGGCTGTTCCCGTTTCCTTAGGGCTGTTCCTTACCTTCCTCTGCCTTTGCCCTTACAGTGTTGCCTTCGTTTATCAAAACTCCCCATGACATCACGAGCCGGACAGGGATGACCGCTCGGCTGGAGTGTGCGGCTGAGGGACACCCCACCCCACAAATAGCCTGGCAGAAAGATGGCGGCACCGATTTCCCCGCAGCCCGGGAGCGCCGCATGCACGTCATGCCAGATGACGACGTCTTCTTCATCACGGACGTGAAGATAGAGGACATGGGTGTCTACAGCTGCACAGCACAGAACTCCGCGGGCTCCGTGTTGGCCAACGCCACCCTCACCGTGCTGGGTAAGCAGCTCAAGTGCTCTTGGGACAAAGCAGGCAGGAGTACCACTTTGAGCTCCTGATGTGGGAATGCTTGGTTCCTAAGAAGGGTGATTGCACCCGAAAGCTTGCTAAGAACTTTTTTTTCCAACTATTCAGCTGGCCTAATGAAAGATATCACATCTACTCAAAGAACCATGCCTGCCTAGGATGCCGTAGACACCCAGAGAGGACCATGTGGTCATGCTGAAACATTGGGGTTGGGATGATGCGGACCCATTGTGGCAGGCTACTTAAAAAGGCCCAGATACCTGTAAAAATTAGTTCTGCTTTTTTGGAAGTCAGTCCTTTTATCAGGGTGTTTGCATCCAGGAAGAACATCTGTAGTAGGAGAGGGAGCTCTTGGCCATGGGGTATTATGGGTATATGAAAGCCATTACTCCGTGTCCTAATCAAAGGACATACTGGCTTATGTAATAGTCGTCTTTAGGATGTCCAAAGAGAACTACAGCAGAACTGGCGGTCAAATCTGTGCTGAATTGTATCATTTTCAATTATGTACGGTAGCTTTAGAGTGTAATCTTGATAGTAACCCCGGACACTAATATCTGCATGTGATTCCCCCTCCAGAGACTCCATCCTTGGTTCATCCGCTGGAAGACCACGTTGCATCTGTGGGCGAAACTGTGGCCCTCCAGTGCAAAGCCACGGGCAGCCCGCCTCCACGCATTACCTGGCTGAAGGGTGACCAGCCCCTGGTAGTCACGGAAAGGCATCATTTCACCCCCGGCAACCAGCTCTTGATTGTTCGGAATGTCATCCTGGAGGATGCTGGGAAATACACCTGTGAAATGTCCAACACCCTGGGGACCGAACGGGCTCACAGCCACGTGAGCATCTTGCAGTCTCTTGGCTGCAGGAAGGACAGGACCACGGTGGGCATCATCACCATTGCTGTGGTATGCAGCATCGTGCTGACCTCTTTGGTCTGGGTGTGCATCATTTACCAAACGAGGAAGAAGAGCGAAGAATACAGCGTCACCAACACAGGTAGGCTCCGGGTGGGGCTGAGGACCTTTGCATGGATGAATGTTGCCTTGAGGTTGGGCGGCGATGATAGGAGACATCACTTCTCCTTCAAACATTTGCTCCACAGGCTACGTGGGGCCAAAGCAGCTATGGTGACTCCCTGCTGCAAAATGCTCAGGGCTGTGCTTCCCGGCTTGGCTGGTTCACTGCAGTGGTCTGACTCACAGCCCTTACCCTCTGCGGTGCCTTTGACCATACAACAGCGACGATTCCTGTCCAGAGTAAACCAGGAATCAACACGTCTGACACCCTGACCTGCCAGTGGAAAGGCCTATTTGTCATTGGCAACTAGGTGCTAGCTTCTCCCCCTGTCCATGTCACCCCTACAGCCAGGCTGGTCTTTGGAGCAGAGGGCAGTGGGCATGATGTTTCTTGGCCCCTCTTGGCCTTCCTACAAACACTGCCCTGGTGCCAGGGTCCTGGTGTCAAAGGGAGGGAAGGGCTTTACCAGTGGCAGAAGGATTCAGGGTAACCCAAGCCCTGGGCTGGCCCTCAGACCAGTTCCTGCACTGCGTGAGGTCTCTGAACCGAGGCTGTTGGATGCACCTGTCCATTAGCTCACTGCCCCCACTGGGATTTGCTGTCCCAGGAACAGGTGCAATAGGCTTAGGGCACAGCTGGCGGGGAACGACTGATACAGTGCTGTAAGCACGGTCACGTCTTTCACGTGGAAAATCTCTGGGCTGCTGCAGCCCTTGTCTCTCGCCCGCCCTTTCTGAACGATGGCTTTTCAGAGGGTTACAGGGCCAGATTTGCAAAGTCAGGGAGGGGTTCAGTGCCCAGTAGACTTGACCTGTCCTGCGGCAGAGGTGATGGGGGGGCTGACAAGAGGTACAGCAGCTCCTGGTATAACCCAGGGCAGTCTAAGGGCTGTATTTCCCCCTATGGATCCTGCCTTTGCTGTTGAGGAGGCGAGAAGGCATTTGGAAAGCAAGACCAGCTTGGGGTAGATACTAAACATGTTAAGCCTGTAGCCTAACTTCACAGAAGACAGAAAGTCGCATTTTTTAGCTTTCTGGGTGTTTCCCCACCCCCAATCTACGGTGGCCTTACAAGAACTATAATAAGTTTCCAGGGTCTCGGTAGTTAGGACTCTGGTCTTTTCTTTCTCCCAAAAGTATTTGTTCTAATGCATCTGCTCTGGGTGGGAGCAGTGAACCCACCTTTATCAACAGTTCGGAAAGCAATGACATTTGGTATTCTCCAGATTCCCTTCTGACCTGTAAGAGGGGTCTGGGCAGGCACGATTCGACCCGCTGGCTGGGGCTGCTCTTCGCCGGCTTCTTGTGGTCAGACAGATGGCTGCGCTTTCCCCATGCTCTTGGAAAGTTCTTGGATGGCATTTTCCAAAGCATCTAAATTACATGGAAATTTCAGTCCCTGTTTTGCATCGAGTGGGATTTCCACAAATCACCAGCCTAAATGCAGGGGGGTACTTAAAGCCACCTTCCAGAGGCCGGGATTTCGGGGGCTGGGTTTATTCGTACGCTCTGAAAAAATGCACCTAGGCTGCATCTGACACCCAGGCATCGGCGAGCACACAAGTTGCTCGTGTAAGCTGCTGCTTGAGACTCTCTGAAAGCCACTGGGCCTCCCAGCATCGCCGTCCCTTTTTAAAAGTTCAGGCACTTCAAGTTTGAGACACTTGAAGCCTCATCCCTTTGCATGGTAGTATTGGAGCGTCACCACTGTTTGCACCTCTCATTCCAGATGAGACTATTGTGCCACCTGACGTGCCAAGCTACCTGTCTTCCCAAGGGACACTCTCAGACAGACAAGAAGTGGTTGTTCGAGTGGATAACAGCCAACAGCCTAATGGGCACATAGAGAGCAATGGTATGAACTGGGGTCTAATTTTATTTTTGGTGTGACAAGGGGTAGTTTTCCTCTTAGCACCAGCTACTGTTCTGCTTGGGGCCCGACTGGAGGGAAAGATCTGTGCAACTGGAAGCTCTACTGCTGCATTGTATTTAGGGCACAGGCAGGAACAGGTCTCTTTGTCAGCCCAGAAGATGCACCCTTGCCAGCAGTAACATCACTCATCTGAGCAAATTATTGCATATCTGTTCAGTCTTCAGGCCCCAATGAGTAGTTCTGCCTAGTTCAAGTTCAGTTCTTCGGCACCAGAATTTCCTCACAACTCTTTTCTAATTCAGAGCCCATTAGCACTGCCAAACCTTAGCTTTGGGCACCAAGGGCAAACGCCAACCACGCTTTGGGATGGGATGGGATGGGATGGGTAAACTTTCTGCACTGTGTTTCTAAAATATTTACTGCTTGAAGGATGGATTCAAAATTGTCCGGTGCTTCCGGCCTTGCAGCACAATCAAAAGACTAATAAATTTGCCGATCGAGAATGCAGATGGTTGTAATCCTGAGACAGCTGGTTGGTTTGTTATAGGCATGTGTCAGACTGATGCTGGAAGGTGTCCAGATGTTGAAGCTCCCACTGTCGGGTGTAGACAGCCAAAGCTATGTATAGGCTACAATAAAGATACTTGGAAGCCTGAAGACACGGGTGAGGGAACGCCAGTTCAAGATAAGACAGGTACAAAACTCATTAATCTGAAAAGGAGTTTCATGTTGGTACAGATTCAAAGAGCATGCGAGTGAAAGCGCTGAGGCTAGAAACAATTCTATCCACCTGTACTATTTTTGGGTGCAGATACAGCAAACTCACTCCCCTTCTTCTTTCTTCTTCTGTAGCATCACAAATGTTCAACTTTAACCAACCTCCTCCCAAAGGCAGATTGCAGCTAGTGAGAGCCACCAGCACAGCTGGATTAGTCTTTCTGTGCTAGTCCCAACATGGGAGAGCAGTTGCCAAGTGCAGGTGTTAGAAATTGTCAGCCGAGGCAAATAAAGGGACTGGCGATGAAGCAGAGTTCTTTAACTCATCACCACTGAGAAGTAGTTTCCCCCTCAACCTCACTGCCAGTTTCTCTGGGTTTTCCAATCACTTTTGCTTTTTTAAAAAATGTTTTGTGTATTCCCTTGTGCTGCAAGCAAGGCTCACAGGAACAGCAGAGGAACCTAAGCGTTCTTCCAGGGGAAATGGGGAAACCAAGCGCTGGAAAGCTGTCAGAAGTGTAAAATAAATGAACTGGCATAAAAGGGGCAGGGGGGACATCGTTATCTCCTCCTGCTGCTTTCATTGTGGTCACCCCAGAGGTTCCTCCCGCCAGCACTAAGCAATGTGTTTGCAGATAGCAGTGCGACAGGATAGCAACACCTTTGAAACAGCCCCAAGGTAACCTCTCTTCTGTTAGCCGCCGTTACAGACCATTTCCATCACCTGTTCATTCCCTTATTGGTAAGCTGTGAAACAGGAAATAAAAAAAAGGCTATTTCTGGCTTCAGTGGAAATAAGCGCACAACTCAGAAAGGAGAAGCACCCCAGCTGTTGGACCTGCTTTTAGCAATACTGGGACACCTGTAACACTCAGAAAAATGCAGGACTTGACTAAATTGGAGTGCGAGCAAAGAGATATGCACATAGGCTAGAGAGTGACATGACCATGTGGCAGAGACGGCTGGTTGCCCTGCAGTGTCTTTCCTTTCTCCAAGTTGTGAACACTGTGGCAAAGCCTTCCGAGCTGCTGGTCTTCAATCATTGCCTTTTCCTTTCCCTCCCCAAAGGGTACGGTCTGCCGGTTGTCTGCACTGACTGCAGCGGGAGCACGGATAGCATGAATGTCAGCATTTACCCCAGGGACCCAGAGCGCTATTCTCAGACCCTTCAGACCGCAAACAGCACCTATCCAAACGCCTTGAGCAGCAAGGAGCCAAGCAGGAGCCAAGGCCTCCTCCATCCTCCGCAGTGTAATGGGATTGGCAGCAGTAAGAGGACAGACACAGACAATACCCGCTACCCCAGCAACCATGACAGGATGCCACTCTCCTGCCCAAGTAAAGAGCCACCCACTGACAGACAAGGTATACATCCTGCTCAGGTCAAAGGCAGATCTAGACCAACAGGATGCATGGGTCCTGCCACACCTTCAAATGAAAGATGGATAAAAGCCAGCTATAAAGTCATTACACATTTCCAAGCACTAATTTCGTAGCTGGTTGGCTCTTTTTAGTAGCTGGATACTCATTTTTATGGCATCAGTCTAAATCTGTCACAAGATTAACCATATCATTGCGTAATATATGCAGCACGCGACCAGGGGCCTTAGTTACTGGTGGTGGGTAGCACGTTACAGAAGGAGGCCATGTGCTGAGCATCCACTAATGCAGCCTTGCGCTGTCTTCCCTTGTTTGTAGGCTCCTCACTAGCTTCCGCGAAGCCTTCAGAGTTCCAGAGCCTTCACTCGAGCAGAGCTGCGCCTGCAGGCGGCTCCGCCAAGCAGTTCAACAGGAATCCTGAAATTTCGCCGACGATACTGGACTTGCCGAGCGAAGCCCAAGCTAAGCAAGCCCTTCTTTCCAACGGATACGGACCCAAATCATGCGACTCCATTCATGACTTTAAGCCATCAAAAAGATCAACAAACTAAGCTACCAAGTGCAACCAAACAAACACGCTATTAATATTTTTTTTTTTTTGCACAGAGTATATAGGTTACTTACATCTACCTCAACATTTGAACTGACAACCTCTCGGAGACAAAGGAAGACAAAATGAGGTATGAGAGATGAGCTTGCGTGGGGAACAAACTCCTATTCGAGCGGCGCCTGTGTGTACATAGCTTACAACTTCCATGAGAAGTACTGAATCATTCAAAAGATTCCTTGCATGTGAAGCACATAAATGCAAGAGATTATTGTGTAAAGAGAAAAAAAGTATTTGATACAAATGTACATAAGAGTTTTCATATATATATTATAAAAAAAAAATATATATATATATATATATATATATATCTCAAAGTATATATATATCTTTTACAGAGGCTATTTTAATCTTTAGTGCATGGGTAACTGAGTGAAATCTTACCATTCTTGGCAATATTGTTTTCAGTATCAGGTTGCTGTTAAATTTTTGTTCAGAGAAAATAATCCTGGGTGCCTTAATACATAACCGCTGCCCCTCTTTTCAGTGGCAATTCCTGTAAATCAAGTTACAGGAAACGAGCACAAAGTCTGTCGCCCTCTAGAAATATTTTGCACTTAAAGAGGTTTAAATGGAGTTCTTCTATTATTTCGAGGAAATGCTAAGTAAGAGAATTAATAGCAAAAGCCAAATGATACATACACATGCATCTACTGCAACCTGATTTGTCTCTTTTCTTTATAGGAGAACTTTAAAAAAAAGTATTCCATTCAGCATTGCATTGACGAACTAAAGGTTAAATAGTCTGTGATAGTCTATTAAAACAGAAGAGCGCACAGGCATACAATACAATCCAGCTACAGCGCGCGCTTCCTGTGCACCCCCCACCCGCCCCACCACACACACAAAAAAGCAGAGATGATTACTAGCCACAAAAGATATGCAGTAAAACTGGGGGCAGAGACGGGAGCAAACCTCAGAGCAAAGTCTTGCCTGCACACACAAGTTGTCTTACTTTAAGTCCTTTGGTGCAGTTGAAGTGCTCCAACTCTCGGTTGTTGCAGTGACAAACAGGTGCTCGTGCTGATACAGCTTCTCCCTGGTTAGGAAAGGGAATAGGTTGTACCAGACTTGAGTCCCCCGCCCACCTGCATCTCATCTCGGGTGGTACAGGTGTGACTGTTTGGCTCGAAAATAATCCCAGCCCCCCAAAGTGAGCCAGGCATTAAATACCGCAGCCTGGCAGTTCACAAACTAAAGCTTACGTGACCCCAGGTATCAAAGAAAGGGGCTCATGGGTCTGAGAGGTGCCGTCTTAATATGGGGTTACAGGGAGAAGGACTAAAAGACCCCAGTCACCAAAACTGCAGCTACTCACACGCCCAACATCGCCGATACCCCTTTGCATGTGAGCATCTGCTTCGGGACAAAGATTTCTGTGCAGCAACCCCGAAATAGGCTGATTTAGAAGCAAGTCTCTTAAGTTGATACTGGCTTAAAGGAACAACTTCTGAACGTCGCTGTATGGTTTGGATGTTCGTTCGTGAATGGAAACCCCCCCCTCCCCCAACCCCATGTCATTTATAACTTCAATATGAAGCTTTTTATTTATAGAAAGGCTGCTTCTGTTGGTGTCGGTACCTGTGGAGGGACAACTTTTTTTTTTCCAGTTACTTGTAATGGAGTTCTGCTCGTACAAGACTGCTACGTTTTGGTGATGACTACTCTTGGGAGAGCTTGTTTGGGGGGGGTTATTTTTACTTTCTTTTTTTTGCTTTCTTAGCAGCAACTCAATGGCTGTTTCGTTGGAACAAGATCCAACAAGCGTGCCACTCACGCCAGCTTAGTAGGTCACAGAAGGCATCGATAGCAGTCAGAGCAGGGAGATCGCTTGTCTGCATTCAGGAAAGGCTTATGTCTGTGCCAAAGACCTGTTAAATCAACGGGACTTCAGCACATGCGTTAGAGCCCGGGCCCAAAACGTCTGTCCCAAGTGATGACCAAACTATTCTGCCTTCCTTAGAAGCCGACCTCCTACCCAAACATCCGTCTCTGGAGTGACGGCAAAGACAAGTTTCACTGTAAATGACTTGACTGGCCTTTATGAAGCGAGGCATAATTAAGCCAGCTGCCTGTCTGTATCAGTTCCTAACTGTAGACCCACGTGCACTTTGGGGCAGGTAGCTAATTATGTTGAGTGCCAACTTCTAATTATTCATTGTCTCAGAGATGGATAATAGAAAAAAACAATCAATAAACCCAGCGTATTTTTCCTCCCAAGCGAAGAAAAATACGCTTTTAGAACTAACTCAAATGGTGAAAGTAGTAGCGGGTGTTACTGGGATATCCCCACGCAGCATGGGAAAGACTTAACTAACTAACTTTGCTGGCAGAAACGTCATCACCATTGCAAGCGTTTAAGCACATTTGCCACAATAACATTGGAGAATAATGTATTTTTTGATAACGTTAACTGTTTAATGTTATTACTTCCACTAAATATGTGAATCTGCTGCTTCTGAGAGGCAATGTGAAAGAGGAAGTATTACTTTTGTGTACAAAGTTATTTATTTATTAGAAAAAAACCATTTGGTACAATGTTGTACATTGAAAAACATGTAAAATATTGAAGTGTCTAACAAATGGCATTGAAGTGTCTTTAATAAAGGTTCATTTATAATATTACAGCTTTTCTGTTCTTGTTGAGAGTGAGCTTTGGAGAGATCCAGTTGAAAAAAAATCAATAAATAAAGAGTCTAACCAGTCACTACCCTCTTTTCTGCTTGTTTCTACTGCAAGTGCATCCAAAGGATTAGGAAATAACAACTTTATGAAAAACACCCAGCTTGTCATGTTAAACCCAAGAAATGTAATTCTGTATGATGAACCAAAAGAGGCACCAGCAATAGCACGTGGAGTGGGAGAGCTCCGAATCATATTGAGATGGTACAGTAAAGGTTTTATTTGAAATGTCTAATCCATCAATTGCTTAATTAGCTGGCCACAGTCATCAGATGGGTGCACGAAAGAAAAATGAGGTCAGTAGGGAACAGAGTCAGTCAAAGACAACTTTGAACATCAATACTGTGCGTGGGTAGTTACGCTCCATCACTGCCCATGGTAGAGATGTTGGGTACAGCAACAGAGGTAACGCTGAGCCGAGTTTTGCATGGAGAGCAGGGATTTTGTCTCTTAGTGTACCAGAAACTAGTGTTTCTGCCCCACAACTGAAGTGGTAGTGTAAGAGTGATGATGCAGCTGTGATGGGCCAGAAATTATGCGAGAAGCCAGGACGTCTTCAGGCAACATCCTTTACTGGACCACCTCACATCAACTTCCAAAGCTCCCTTGCATATAATAGTTGTGTGTTAGCTAAAGGGCTGGAGATGACGAGTCCCCCGGGGATGATGTCATGTTTCTTGCACAGGCTTAGGAAGACATCGCTGTGTAGTCTTTTTCTATAGGTCATGGATTTTCTCGTCTAAGCAGCAGATTTCATTATCTTCCAAGTTAACTAGGCAGTAAGTCCAATAAAAGATATCACCCTAAGAAACCAGTGTCTCCTGCAAATAAACTGAATTTAAGGGGATAAACACATTATTCTGAGCCAAAAGGGCTCCTTTAGAAACTTCATGTCTGGTGTCAAGCTACTATTTTTGTTTTTTTTGCCCAAATGATTCCAGTTTTAGAATAATGCTAAACTTCCCATTTGTTGAAGCTCAGAGAGCTTTGCATGGGCTACCAATGAAGGTTTCATTTTAGGACGACCCATTAGATCCCTTTTCCCCATTCTAGAAGTGAAAGTTTCTCCTTCTGCCTGCAAAGGCAGGTGACGGGGGTGCTTTGTGGGCCCAGGGGGGTCTACCTTACTTGATCTGGCACAGGTGAGTCAGCATGACCTATAGGCACAGATGAGTCAGCATTGTTCTGTGCAGACCTCTTTTGCATTAGCGTGGTAAAGGCATGGGTTCAGATTAAATGGGTTAACAGTAAAGGGATCCACAAGGAACAGTGAAAACATGGGCTGATGGTTAAGGCATCACAAACAAACCCATTCTGAGCTTCCCTAACCTGTTTTGGTTGGTTGGGTTTTATATAGAAGCTAGGTATAGGGGGAGGACTTCCTGGGAGAGCAAACCATCCTAAGAGTAAGATTTGTGTGACCCAGGAATGGCTGGATGGAGACCCCCCCTCAAATGCTGGGCTAAGAGTCTGTGGCCCCAGTGACTTGCCACAGAGCCACCCAGTCACTGAAGGGAGTGCGAAGCCGTTAGCCAAGAAGGCTGTTCTTCAAATATGCGGCTACCTGATAAACGGAGGGTAGGGCCCTGTGCTTGTTACCGGCCATCAAGTTCAATAATAGCTCTTTCTTATCCCACCACAAAGTGCACTGGTGTAACTGCTAAAAAAAAAGACGTCTGACATCTGGTCACAATCAGAGCATTTGGGGCTGGTTGCAATTCCAGTTTTAATCTGAGATTCGCTTCAGGATCAGTTTTACTCCTTTTGAACAGTTTGCCTCCGTGCAGGCGGCAGGTTCGCAATGCTCAGATGACACAGCTCAGTAGACCATCAGGGCTTTAATAATCTAGCTCTATGGATTTACTCAAGAGGTGGCAAAAGAGTCGTCTTCACATTTAGATGGGGCAGGGGGAATAGGAGATGACTCCCCTGTGACCCATGCTGCCTGTCCCTCTTGAACTGGCTGTTTGGGTACTCGCCCCTGTCCACGTGCTGCATGGGATACCTGCTCACTACTTGCAGCCTCCATACCAAGTAGGCGTATTCCTGCAAAACCATGCTGTGGAAATACCTGCATTTGATGGAGACACATTTTCACATTGCAAGGCACCGGCTGCTCTGCCTGGAGAAGCCTATGCCTAGTATAAGCTGCGTGTTCACGTCCTGCCCTAACTCCCCCTGGGACGGCAGCACTGTTGGACACTGTTGTAAAATAATACAACCACAGCCTTCGCTGGAGAAGCGCACGTTTAATGAGTCTAATGCCCTGGTTGCCACACAAGAGAGCTGCTACGTGCACCTGGAGGGGCAGACAGCGACTGAACGTTTCAAATCAGAAACGAGCAAATTCTAGGACAATCACTGCGTGAGGCCTTGCAATTGTACCAGCTGCAGCTCTGTTCGCTTGTCCTGGGGCACAAAACCCGCACCAACGGGCTGAACCAGGTCTCAGCCAGTAATGAGACCTGGTTTTATCCTCTCACAGCTGCGCTCTTGTGGTTAGCAAAACATTTTCCCTGTGTAAGCCCTAATAATGGCTTTTGCAGCCAAGGTAATTAGTTGTTTACCCCCCCAATGTTACTTTTTTGGCATGGTCTCACAATGACTTCACTGCTTTCACGGCAGGGAAATTTCAAGGTAGGGAAATTGGATTATTTAAGGGTTTTTGTTGGGTTCTCCCCCCAGCCCTGAGAGGAAATATTGTTGGGGTGGTGGAGCAGCTGCTGGGACGCATAAAGCAGCCTGGGTTGGTTTGTACAAGGCCTCTTTGCTGAAAGCAGATCCATGGATCCACACATGGGCATCTCCGGGCCCGCTCAGAGCAGCAAGCTGCGTGCCTTGTCATACGTCCCGAGGAAGATGAAGCCTCCCAGGCTGATGGCTGTCATTCGAGGGATGACACCTGCAAACAAGCTGAAAGAAGAATGGGAAAAGCTGTTTCCTGGGTAGCGCTGGCTTGGTGGCAAGCAAGCAGGCCCCGCTCTGTTCAAGGGCAGCATGTGCAGGCTTTTACCTTGCCGTCTTCTTCAGTAGACTCATATCCCTTGTTGATTAACGGAGGGATGCAACTGTGAAGTGCCCTCAGCCTGGTTCTGCAGGTGGGGAAACTGAGGCACAGCACCGAAGGGCTGCATCCCCAAAAAGGGTTTAGATGCCTTCCTTGCATTACCTTGCCAAAAGCAGATCCCACATCGCTGAGCTGGGCATTAGGCCCTGCATAGTGCAAGATCCAAAACAGCTAGCATGCTGGGTGGAGAGCCGGGGCGATCCCCTCAACCCCAGGGTAGTGAAGTCTCCAACAACCCTGGGAAGTGCTCTAACAACTAGGCCACCTTCCCCTCCCTCTAGCTGCATCCTTGATAAAAGCAGCCTCTGCTGCCGGGTTGCATGCAGCGCCTGAGCCTGTCAGCGTGCGTTGGGCACGCTCGGAGAACGCCTTCTTAATTGAGCCCTGCAGGGGACTGGCAGCCCGGTGTCTAGATCCCGACCAGACTCAGGCGTGAACTTGGCAGCCAGCGGTTCGGTCTTGCCAAGTCGGAGGCAGCTCTGGGCATGCACAACAGCAAAACTTCAAGGGCAGAGAGTGAGGTGCCTCTGAAGTTCAGGTATCTCTACAAGTCAGCAGCTGCTGGGTATCCGGACTGCAGTTTGGACTCATGCATCCCAAGTGTCACATACGCTCCTCATTAGGTACCTCGCTCCCTCTCCAGATCCAAACCCAAGCACCTTATCCTTGGTCACAAGCAGGAAAGGACCCCTGAGCCTCACACCGCAGACATCAGGGTGCCTTGTTCTCTACACTTCAGGCGATCCACCCTGCTTAGGGGCAGAGCACAGCCTGGAGGAACAGTAACTAGGCTAAAGTCTTGAAAACACGGTGGGTAAAAAAATGCCTGCTCAGTGGTGGAAGATAATGCCAACAGGAAGAGCAGGCCTGCAGTGTAATGGAGATCTTAACTCAAGAGGACACAGGGCAGGTGGAGCATCCAAAACCATGCACATCCCATTACCTGCCAGCATCCCAGGAAAACCCAGAGAGCTGCAAAGTGTTTTATGGGAAGACAACGTCCCTCTGAAGTTGATGGGGGCTCAGCACCAGGCAGGACTAGGCGGGCTGAGATAAATGGCCAAGGGAAGTTGCTCTCCCACCAACACTGGCTGGGATGACAAACCTCAGGACAGACCTCTGCAGCTCTCCGCACAAGTCTGGCTCTCCTAAGCTGGGTGCAAGGACTGGCTAGACCCCAAACGACTCACCTGCATCCCTTGGACCGACCCGTGCAGAGGGAGGACCCCACACACCATGGGACTGACGTATGAGTCCTCTGCACTGGGTGAATTAGGGGGTTTGCTCTGCTCCCCTTGGCTTTTGTGAGCTCGTTTGGACCCTTCGTGTTAAACTAACCCAGCATTTCATCATGCGTTTGGTCCCGCTGCTATTACTTGACATATCCTGTGTAACGCAGGGAGGCCGAAGGCATTTTAACTACCAGGGTCCCCCGGAAGCAGCTCATGTTCCTGTAGCAATTTAGGAGCTTCTTCTCCCTTGTGCTCCTCGCTGCAAGTCAAACCCGGTGCCTGGGAAACCTCCAGCTGCACTTGCTTTGGTTTTTGTGGTAATGATCTTTGCTCAGGATCCGGGAGCACACAGGCAGATGGAAACATTTTATGGCTTCGCTAGACAGCAATTGGGTCTATTACCATAATTATAGCTTTAAAAACAGAGTAATTTGTACGAGGCATGTAGTGACAAAGCACCAATAGGCTAAAGCCTGCGGCACGGCATTGTTCTCCAGCGACACCTCATCCTTCTCCCGTGGCAGTGCTTAGTCCTGTTACAGGAGCTCTGCAAACGTGCATCCGCAGCACAGGCTACTGCAACCCCAGCGGTTACGTCTGCGGGAGCAGGGAACCCCAACTGCAGCCTCCAGAAGCAGCACCTCCGATCTCGTTTCTTCCTGAGATCTCCTGCTCTTTTCTCTCCACTTTTACCGCTGGGGCCTTTCCCAATCCTGGTGATCAAGCTTCCACCGAATCCTCCCGAATGACTCTGGAGATCTGGGTATTATGCCGAGCCCTGTCCCTGACTGCCCTGTCTCTTATTAAGCTAAGTTATCTGGGCCCCACTTCCTATTTGACAAATAGGAACTCATTTCCTTTTAATATTTAGCTTAAGAGCTTTTCCAGGCAGCAGGGTGTTTGTACAGCACCTGACACAGAGGGCCACTGCTCACTAATAACAGTAAAAGACTGGGTGCAAGGGGCGCTAAAGCTGCAGGATAAAGCAGAGCATTTGAACTCCATAGTTTTCCAGGAGCAAGTGACTACAGTGCACTTTCCTGCCTGTGCACTGAACTCAAAGCTAGAAATCATGCTTCACTTCTAAACCATCAGCCACCAGCGCATATCCAGTGTAGCTGCCCAGACCTACATCTCTCCACAACACCGAACAGAATCACGGACAAAGCAGGACCAGCCCCAACTACATCATCACTGCAAGAGGTCAGAATGGCATATTCCTGTTTTAACAGACAGGCAAACTGAGGCACAAAGCGGTCACATGCATCAGCATGACCCAAGTTACTGACAGAGCTGGAAAACCAGCCTAATTCCCTCGGGTGCGTTCAGATTGGGCTGTGAGGGGTTCTTCCTGGCTAAGCCGGCCCATTGCTACCTGTTAAAACCACTGTTCTTGCCTGCCTCAGCAACTAGTTATTTCGGCAAACAGAGCTGTGCTGCAACACAGATGACTGTGGGGAGGCGAGCCAGCATCCCAGCACATGCCCTGGGCCCCAACACTTTGCAAAAAAGCTTACTAATAAGCACGGATATAATGGGAATCCAAGAGGATGCTCCACACGGAATCGCATATCCTGCAGTTGGAAAACACTACCGCAATGCAGAAATGCAGCATTGCAGCATCCCATGGAGTGGTCAGAAAAGGGCTTTAAAAAGCCAGCGGCTCCTTGCTGCTGCTTGGATGTCTTTGGTACCTCTGTGGCAGATCCTGTGCAGGTGAAAGAAGACCTCAGAGTACACAGACGACTTTGCTATTTCCCCCACTGCAGAACTGGAGAAAGCTGGGGGTGTTTTACTGCAGCAGAAGGACATCCCTTCTTCAGGACAGGCCTGGGGTCTCCACTGGGTGGACTCATTATGGTTAGTTCATACTGGAAATGCCACAGCTCCAAATGGTGCTATTTGGGATCAAGGCCTCATGGTAACACACCGCTCTGTTTTCAATAAAACACGTTTGTAGTGGGCTGTCACCAACTGAGCTATTCTCTCACCACAAGTCCTTACCCAGACACGCCGTTCTTCTTCCAGACCTCGTACAGAGCAGACAGCACATTCCCTTTGGCGTTGCTGGAACCAGCCTGCATTGCAAGAAGAGACAGACAGGCAGTCAGTGATACTCCACTCCTCCTTTCCACAGCTTAT
Source organism: Crocodylus porosus (assembly GCF_001723895.1). NCBI lineage: Eukaryota > Metazoa > Chordata > Crocodylia > Crocodylidae > Crocodylus > Crocodylus porosus. The sequence goes on from NW_017728917.1 coordinate 11,263,255, forward strand.
ATCGCTTCACCAGTGCTTAATGCACCTACTGATGAATTAGCACATGCACACGTTCAGCTGATCAGCACCAAATACCTCAGTATCAAATCAGATCCATTCAGATTGAAGAAGATGTTAATATCACTGTTCATATTCATATGAGTTATGTGCATTATTATACATATTATTATGCTGCAAAAGACCATGTACAGCATGAGAGATGCTGTGCAAACACACCGAAAGTCACCCTCCATACAGAGGACATGGGACAGAAAGGTCGCAAAGAGGGATAGCAGCAAAGCAAGGAACAAAGGCCAGATCATCGTATCTCCCTCCAGGGCTGCATACATCAGTCCACAGCGTGTCTCAAAAGCCCAAAGCAAGAACAGGCTTTGATTCCAGCCCCTGGGGGCAATCCACTGGCTGTCGAGCCTGCCGCTTACTTATTTCAAAACTTCTAAGGAGAAGTTTTCCCTCGCCATTTCATTTAAAACTATACAGTAAAAATAACTGCTTAAAAAAAACGGGGTGCAAGCAACCCCTGTACCACATAGCCACCCGAGCTACAAAGGCAAACCGACCAACTACAGGGCGTTACATTTCACATACGGCAGCATAACTTGGCAAATGTTTAATACACAGCCGTGCCTTGCATGGCATCTTTCATGCAAGGATCTCAAAACGTCTGAGTGGGTCAGCAGTATCACTCCTTCCCCGGTGAGGAAACAACCGAGGGCAGGTCAAGCTGCTCAGGGTGCTGGAGGAGTTCAGCAACGAGACCCAGCATGCAGCACATGCCGCTCATTGCACTGTGAATATACATGTATGCCGAGGCATACGAGGTGCATATTGTAGGGAGATCTCTAACATAAGACTTATCCAAATGGAGAAAGGAATCCGGCCCTGTCTGGATTTCTGATGTCAGGCGTTTGTCACAAGGCCTTTGTATTCGAGCCTGAGCAGGGACATCTTTAATGGCTCTTTGGGGAAAGAGCAGAGGCTAGAGGTAAAAGGAGAAAGGTGGGGATGGGGGGTGGGAAAGCAGCACCATTGTTATCTGCCCCAAAACTGCGCGCTCCCATCCCATTGCAACATAGGGAGCAGAAATCACCATTAAGTGCTGGATCAGCCACTTTGCCACGGCCCTGCACAAGTGCTGGCACTCTGCGACCACGCACCTGCCATTTCCGTGCTGTTCGGCTGCCTCTTACCTTTGCCAGCATAATTCTTGTCTTGGCTACATCGAGAGGCGTGGTGACTGCAGCTGCAAACCCACCTGAGCATATTAAAACACCAAACACAAGTGAGACATTGTTTGTCGAACAGGAATGCCACGCCGCCTTGAATTCCCACAGCCCCGGCCAAAACCCCGACGGTATTAATGCTGACAGCCTGTTCCCCAGCTCGCAACATAGGATGTCTGCGCAGAGGGTTTTTAGCTTTGTGTGCCGATTGGCAAGGAAGTGGTCCTTTGCGCGATGCCCCGGTAGCACCCAGAGACTGCAGTGGAGGTTGGAGGTCTATGGTGCTTGGTGCTGTATGTAGGCAGGTGGGATAGTTTCTATGTTAAACACCTACATGCTATACGACTGCAAGAAATCTCTTACTCTGAGAGGAAGGAGAACAAGTAAGGGTGTTGCATCCTGCCTTGACAGTGTAGTTTTGAACATCAGGCTAGACCAGGTTTTCACTATACACTATAAACAGGGAAAGGTGATGGGGTAAAAAGTCCACAAGGCACATACTTTGGGTCTGGATGTCAAATTCAGGGCGGGGGGATGGGGATCATGGCCCTTTAGAGTGAAAAGGAAGCCAGAATTTCTGAAGGAAACACAACTGTAGGCCAACAGCTTGGAAAGCTCAGGATGTAGGGGTTTTACTAATGGGATTTGGCCAAATGACCAAGTACCCAAGCACCAACCTCTTTCAGATGCACCTCTAATGTCCCAAGCTACTACTGACACAGAGGCAGAGCAGCGAAGGGTCTGGATGCATGAGTTCAAGTGGGTCTCATGCCAAAAGCCACCACCAATGCAGTGGTCATCATCTGAATGGGCAGCTGCTAGCTGAGGACAATGTTGGCCAGACCATTCCCTTGTGTGCTGCTGGCTCTGGTATGTTCAAACCACACTAGCCCTGTTTTGAACCTGATGGCCACCCTTGGAGGTCATTTCTTTCCCCCAGAAGAGCTTGCCCAGCTGTGATACCCGCAGAGAAAACCTGTTCTCGAGAGGGGAAAAGGGAAATGCAGCTGGCTTAGAGAGACCAGCCACCTCCGTTCACTTCTGGTGGAAAGCCATGGAAGTCAGTCATGTGATACCGTACCAACGTGATCAGAATCAGGCCCCAATGAAGGAGATGCGGGACCCTCCAGGGCTGTGCCGGGAGCTTATACACACACCCATGCCCGATCAATGCTTTGATTCAGAGGCTGCAACCACTGTCTGCTTCACTTTCCAGGCTCTCTGCTGGCAACTACTTCTTCTAGGCTCCATCAACACCTGTCTCCTATTTCCCCACCCTAACAGGACTCTGGTTTCTGGCTCTTTCACTCCCAGCCATAACAGCCTCATTTTAAAAAGCAGCAACTCAAACGCTGCTCAAAATTCACCAAAATAAATATTTACTTGTCAGCAGCAGTGCAGTGCTAAGGACAGCGGGGGAGAAAGAGAGCGTTTAAGAACAATCTTCTTCTCCGGAGTTTGTATAAACCCAGTGTCTGGGAGCCAGGGGGAGAGAAGTGGTTCCAAGTGGCTGAAGCTGACGCAGCGTCCAGGGAATTGTCTAAAAATAGTCGACTGCGCTTCCAAGTTTTGTGGAATGTAGAGAAATGGATCTCATTTCTCCTGGGGGAAAAAAAGGGAAAAAAAAAAAAAATCCCCAACCCCCCTCCTTTTAAATCTGCAAGCTACTGCAAATCAGGTTTATCCATTGGCTGGTGTTTTGACCTCTCTGGTCTAACTTCTGCAATATTAAGATGGTTCTTTATGTAAAAAGAATGCCAACTGGGCAGTTTTCTGTATCAGTTGCAAGGGATCGATTTCTTAAGGTTAATGAAGGCACGGTGGAGAACAATCCGGTACTCATCGTCTGGGGCAAGAGAGAGATGCCTTGTTTCTGAAACAGGAATGCCCGAGGATTTCAGGCCGTAAGAGGACTTGTGTGTCGCCCTCTCCTCTCAGTAGAAGTGTGAACCCAGTAGGTTTTAGGATAAGCAGTTAAAAAAAAAAGGGTTTATGTTAGGCAAGACAATATAAGACCCTATAAGCAAAACTGGCCATGCCCCAAGCCCATTCCTGCTCCACGTTTAAAGATCTGAATTCTTTAATTCTGCACTAGTTTTTGACCACAGGGTCTGCTGCCTTTTTGGACAATTTGGTTACAATCAGTACTACTGTCAATGGCATATTTTTAAAGTAGCTAAAAAAAGAAAGAAAATCCTTCTTGCAAGGTGCCGGATTAACGAGACTGGAAATAGATGGTCTTGCTTTAACCACAGACAGGATTAGAGCAGAATGAAATTGCAAAGCACTGGGATTTTACTCCTAAAACTTCAGGGCAGCCTTAGCTCAGGTCATTAGCAGCCTTCATAAAAGCTAAATTATTTTTCTCATCTGGCCCTGCGGTTTCTTAAGGAATTTTTAGTCCTAACAGTGTTTCTTATTGGTAGAAGTGTTAGTCTCAGCTGCTAAAATGATTTGATTATGTACAACTTATTCTCCAATGCAATATTCCTACATGCTCTTATCCAAAGGAATCAATCCAGGCTCTTCATATTTTCCCCAACTGCTGTTTGGGGAAACAGGTTATTTTGTCCTTAAGCATAAAGCTCTTCCATCTCCCTTCATTGGGAAGTACTTGTATAACAGATTTACAAATCAATTTAGAACGACGACAGCAGCAATACTGCACTTTATGAGTATGACAGGTACTAATACAGCAGCTAAATTAAACACAAGTTTGCATACGCTCGGCTGGGACTCAAATTTATGGCTAGCAAACACAGGAACGAAGGTAGCGAGTCTGACCATATCAATTCAGCCTGAATTTATTCCTGAGTGCCACGGGTAATTGTTAGGCTATGCTCATAACGTTTAGAACGTAGTTCCCAGAAGAGGTTGAATGGCAAGTTGCAGCTAACAAGGCAACAGTCCCAGTGATGTCACAACTATTACTATATAACAGAAATATAACCGGGCAAAGAAATCCGGTTTGGGGGTTTAGCTAGCTGTTTATCACACAGCAGTTGTTGTCATCATGGTCATCAGCAGGGGCTCGGTAAAATTCATGACCAGGCACCGATTAAGTCTCAGTTCAGCTCTACATGTCCGGATGGTTTAGTGCATGGACCCCTCACAGGGTCAGAGGGGGTGAGCCCCAATGGGACCATGGCATCATCTAGATGCTCCCAGATGGGACCATGGACCTTCTTGTGCATCTCCATTTGAGCTTACGAGCAGCAATTTTCCTTCCAAATCATGGATGAAACCATCAAGTTGGACTGGGGCCTACTACCCATCCTTGCAGATCTCCACTAGAAACTCTCACATGACAGGTGGTTTCCCTACTGAAAACTCATTTTTGAGAGCTATGATTTCATCAGCTCTTCATTTGGCATGCACTAGGCTGACAGGATGTTCATGTGCTAGTCCTCTGGACAAGGCTAACTCGCACCTACTGGTGGGGAAGTGCCAAGTGGTCTATAAAAGGAAGAGCTTGGAGCACAGACACCTGGAGACACAGCGTCTCATCTGCAATGATTTAGCTCATTTGGACTTGAAAGCATCGTCTGAGAGGATGCAAAAGAGAACGCTTGAAATCTAGCCTAAAACAGATGAATCTCAGCCTTTGCAGCCTTGCATGTTAAAGAGGCTCTCAGACACAGCGTGCCGTCTTGCCAGAGCTCACTGGATCCAAAAGGAAATGACAGAGGCCTTCTATGTTCACGTGCAAAGGGCTCTCATTGGTGCTTTGTTCTTCACGAGCCTTGCAGTGAGAGTGGCTGGCAGTCTATCAATTATTAATGCTGTGCCACACGGCTTTTGCAGCATGGAGAAAGGAAGAAGAAGAAAGAACTTTTCCACTGCGCTGAAGTGTCTCTCTTGGAGTTAGGGATCGCCAGGGTGCAGGAGAGCATGAATCCGCCCCTCTCCTGCTCGGACAGAGACCAGAATTAAGAGCCCACTGCAAGGAAGGTGCAAGCAGCCTGCTCCTGGCTGACGACGGCATGACCGACCCCTGAAGAACTGCATCCTTACCCCTGTTGGGACATGCCTTCGGGTGTAAGCTTGTTCTGGCGTGACCAAGAAGTGGAAACCCAACGGATACCCTACACCCGTACAACTTGGTACAATTTGTTGAATGGGGTCTTTGTCTTGGCATATCTCTGGATAGTCTCATCAATTATAAACTGTCCAGTTTGGTGCTAATCTTTAGTCTTCGGTAGCAGGAAGCTCCACAAGTGAAATTCGACTTTGCTTAAAAAAAGTTATTTTGGGGGTTTGTCTGAAATTTGCTGCCTTTCAGTGGAGCGTGTTCCCTTACTCTGGCATTACGGGGAAGGGCAGACCCTCACTCTCTAACCTAGGGACTTTCCTGGCTCATTCCTGCCATACCCACATTGCCCTGCAACGACACCCTGCATGGCAGGGAAGTGCTCCTATCCCTATTTTACAGATGGGAAATCGAGGCACGCCGGGGCTAAGCAGCAGGGTCATGTCAGAGACAGGAAGCGAAGCATATCCCAGGCTAGTGACCTCACCCCTGCCCTCTTGGTCCTCTCCATTATCTTACACCCCTTTGTGTCCCCGCTCATTTATTTCCTCTCTAAGAAAAGCAGCAGCAGTGTTTTCAGCTCCTTCCCACTGGAAATCTTTCTATTCCACTAATACTTGCTCCACGGCTAAAGTCCTTTGCACTTCTGCTCTCTCTAGGAGACAGGCTCAGCCATCTGAAACTGGAAATCCTAAGGAAGCACATAGGTAAAGATGTATCCCACGCCACGGCACCACTTACTGGTATGACCCCACAGCTCTTTGGCTTAGGCATCCTGGCCTCTTGGACCTGAACTCCCTGTCCTCCTCTGCTCTCCCTTCATGCTATTCATGCGGCCCAAGGAGGAATAACTTGAACCAGTGCTTTTTCTTCCACTGCATTTCCTGCAGTCCTTAGCACAGGGGTCATGTCACTGGTGGGAATCAGCACAAGGACATGCCAATGGGGCCAGAGGTTTCCTCCAATATACAGAAATGAAGGAAACATGAATGCACCATGTACGTAAGAAACACTAAGCAACTTAATCTGGCTTCTTGGGAGAGCCCTGACCTGCAATGTCATAGGCATTAATGAAACTGGCATTAATTCTTAAGAGAGAATTCAATATATTGATGCTGTCTGTTTCTTTTCCACCAAATAGTTACTGATGAGTAAGCTAAAAAATATCCAACTTACATTTAAAAAAAAAAAAAAAGAGAAGCCAAGTAGGATTTCTCATTTGGCTTCCTTCCTCTACCACCCCAGACCCCCAGGACCTTGCAAGCGCTTTAGCAAATTTTGTGGTGAAGCAGAGAACGCAAGAGATGTACGAGCCCAGTATGTTTTTCTGTGTCTCAACACTATGGTGCGGTATTTGGAAACACGGCTATAGCACAGTGTTAGCCGTGGCTTGGATCAACTTTTCCCCTCTCCTTTCATGGGGGAATTCAGTGTGGTGAACTGAAGGCCCTCTGGTACAATATACACATACTGTTACACTTAGAAGGTTTCGGGAGGGCCAGACTGGTTTTCATCCCTGCTCGAGCTCCTCATAAATTAGGTTCACTTTGCAAACAGAAGGCGGCAGTTCATTCGGACGGGGTCTACCTGCAGAATCCGCAACTCAGAGACAGGGAAAATGGTTTTTCCACCTCCTCACTGCAATTGAGGAGTTGACATTTGCTGCAGAGGCTGCCGGATGCGATGGCTAATTCAGCAAACATACAACTCCATCCAATTCAGGCAGGAGACAGGAGATACCAGAGCCAGGGCCTGTCCCAACGCCCTGCTGAAAGACTCCACTTCATCCCAATGGGCTTCGAAGCAAACAAGAAGGTGAATGAGAAAGAGGGTAAGACATGCCAGCAAGGAAAGCGTGGGAGGAAGAAGAATGAAGAGGCAAAGGTAAAGCGCCGTTAAGTCCGAGAGTAGAGTCAGTGAAAGGTGGCTGGCAGCAGTTTAGCCTTCAAAGAGAGAGGACTCCGACGCCAGAGTTTAGCTTTTGTGAACTATAGGCCTGCACGTGTGAAGCTGCTGTGAAGTACTGGGCACGCGCCCCCACCCCGCCTTTTATCTCAGGGTAACGCGTTTGTGTGTCCATACCCTTAGTCCCTGGCCCTCACTGCTTAGGGCTTAACTCTTACTACGCATACACGCAGCACCTAGCACGACAGAGCCCTGGGCATTGATGAGCGGCTCACTCTACACCACTGCTACCACTAACCGTTACACCTAGTACTACTTGGAGGCAAAAAACTTCCTACCCCATTAGAGGACCCGGGAGATGCGCAGATTCTTGTTTTCAATGGTTTAAAGACAATCAAGCGGCTTGCCTTTTGCGAAGCAGCAAAAGGATATGCTTTGTTTCTGATTGTGGCCATCTTCACAACCCCTGTTTTGTCTTTTAAACAGGATTGATTTTTCCAGGTATTCTGTTACCGACTTGGAACTGTAAACTCTCTGTTGCTTCCTTCGGGGAAACTGCTGGCCACTCTTCCCTTAATCTGGTTTGTCTATTAAGACGAGGTTCAGTTTTTCCCTTCCCTGTAGCTTGTCTGAGCCATTAATTAAGTGAATATTTTAAAAGTTATTTTAAACACCGACAGCAGGCCTCTTAAAGAATTCAATTAACTTTTGGCTTGTTTGGCAATAAATAGCGCAAGACTGTGGTCTGCCACTCTTTATTCGTGCTCTAGCGTCTCGAGATTGCCCAGATGTTTTGTCCGCCGGTTCCCCGGCATGGCAGGCTTTCGCCCGAGGGCTGCTGCAGTGCTACCCCTCTGCTCCCCTGACTCTAGTTAATCTCCGCTGCTGTCAGAGCTGTCAGGCAAATGGTGAATCACAGCCTCCCACCGCAACCCCCCAAACCCCCGAGGGACAGCCCGGGGCAGACAGCTGCACAAACCCGCACCCAGCTAAGGCTCTTCTCATGCTGGATCTTACAAATCAAACTTGGAGGTAATCTGAAAGCCTGACTGACAGGCCCCAGCTCTGAGACAACAGAAATTTGTCAAAAACAAATTGGTTGTCTTTCAAGCGGACACCCTTCGCAGTCATTTTTCCCTCCCCCCGCCACTGCAAAGAGACTTCCCTTCTCCCAAGCAACAACTGAATCCTTTCTCCGCTAAACAAACTAGAATTACAAAAGAATGCTGTTCTGCTCTACTTAATAGATTTGCACATTTTTCCCTTTCTTCTTTAGCCTTTCCCAGTATAACATATAATCCTTTGCACCTGCAAAAGCTCCACAAACCGCCGACTGCCAAGAATCGACCACGTGACCCTGCTTCCACGACCAGAGATCCTGTGTTTAAAGAGAAAGGAAAATAAAAAAGTTATTAAATGTTTGGATCTGTCTGATCCCCATGTGGGTTAGCTCCAAGGATGGGAACTCAAGTGCAAAGCTATTTTTGCAGCATTTTTCAGTGATGTAATAAGAGCTTTTCCCCCCAAGGAACTTGTGTACTTGGACACGCAGATGGAGTGAGAAAGATGTCTGGAACTGAAGAGGGTTTGAAACAAATCACTTTCAGGGATTTCATATGTATGTATTTAAGCCTGCAAGCAATGCAACTAGGCAAATATTTCGCGGATTTATTTTTCTTTTTTTGGCAGATAAAGCAAGGCAAAGCAGAACGTGGTAGGGGGAACATACAAAAACTAACATCAGTGCTGTCCGCATGTGCCAAACACCCGTACTTGGAAACAGAAAGCTCCAAGCTCAGTAAAATATGACCTATTTTACACCCCCATTTGTGTTTCTTTAAAACAACTGCTCCAAGCCCAATACACTGCGATGCAGGTGTGCCTCTGCTATTCACCAACTGCATTACAGACCATATGCTCTTCTCCCCCCACCCACAGCTCTCATGCCATTTTCCAATCCATTTATTTTAGATCATTGTTTATCTAAGGGGGAAAAAAAAGAAAAGAAAAAGAAAACCCCGCTGACATGTACGGCGCTCCCAGCGTTAAAAATCAGATGGGCAACACTTGCTTTCCATCAGCAAGACAGAGCAAGCCAAAAAGGACCGCTTCCCTGTTGCCTCGTCCTCTCCTCAACCCAGGTTATTTAATCTCCACCGTTTCTATCTCATCCTCTACTTGCTTCCTGAGATTTTTGGAGCAGGGACCGTCACTTAATTGCATTCAAGTAAGGTGCCTCGGAGCCTAATAGAGGTCTTGTTCTCGGTCCCCTCTTGGCACTAAGATCTCAGAAATAAGTGAGGTTCCTTTAAAATGAGGGCATCCTTCTGCTTTTCCAAAGGGTGTGCTTATGGAAGCTCTTTAATCCTGAGCTTGTTGTATGCTAAAGGCCTCTCACAATCAACCAGGTAACTCGGTTAGCTCAAGTGTTGTGACAGCAGCACCAGGCTCCCGATTAGGTGCAAACATCCCGGCGTGGCTCTGTCATTCCAGCTTTTATCCCTGGACGACTCTTCCATTGAATGCTATCTAGAGGCCTCCTCAGTCACTTTATTGGCCATGCTTACAGTTTATCTGCCCATTGTACAACCCGAATGGGTGAACAACAAACAAATCACGATGCAGTTTGGTGTTTTGCCACAGCTAAATAGTTGCGGCTCTCCTTTAGTACAACGTTATGGATTTGTCTCCCCCTTGAGCTGGCCATTCATTCCCCTATTGATTTAAACCATGAAAGGGGGCTTTTCAACACGGGTTGAAAAGCTGATATCATCCACAGCAGACAACCGGAGAAGAAAAGGCGTGCATTCATAATTTCCCAGAACGTTTGGATGTTTCTCAGAAATAACATACACAGTTTGCACACACACAATTTTTCATGCATTTCATTCTTCCCTGGAGGTCATCTATGCTTCTGTCTAAGAAAAAAAGGGAAACATTTCCCTGAGCAACAGGTGAGACATCAGAGCCTAAATCACATTTTCAGAAGTAACTTAGGAGCTTCCCTGCCCTCTTTGAAAACAGGACTTGGACACTTCTGAGTGTTTTATTTTTCTTTAGATAATTGTGTGTTCAATTCCTAGCACGCAAAATGTAAGAGGACTGAGGCAACAAGGATGGATTTAGGGTAATAATGGAAGGACTGACTTAGGCAGCATGAGCCTACCCAACCTTATGCAAACCCCAATGAGTCTTTCCATCAGTACCAATGGGCACCCAACAAGGACCTAAACCAATATATGAAAGTTACAGCCACATTTCAGAACAGTGACTTTACGGACAACTTTGGTGCAAGAAGTGGAAATCCAATGGATACCCTACACCAGTATAACTTAGTAGAAACAGGTGTTGGCTTATAGTGGGAAAACTCAGGGTTAAAGCTATACTTTTATAAGGTACATGGGTATAGGTGGGCAGATACTATGGCAAGGTGCTGCAATAGCACTTACCACCCTAGGATGGATGGTCATTTGTCTGCTCTGCACCAGGATAAATGGCATTGGTGTGTAAACCCAACATGTTGGGTGTGCAGGCGCCCATTACTCATGTTATTACTGTAAGATCTTACTCGATTCCTTTAGGAAGTTAGAACAAGAAGTGACCCTATTCATATTTAAACACTGACTTGCAAATTAAATCGAACGTCCTCCCATATGTTTATACGTTGCAGGTTGAAGAAGAGCCTACCTAGTGATACAGCCAATTAAATACAAAGATGCAGTCAAGGCAAAGAGGGATTCATTCCTGTAGTCTCTGGCTGTAACTGATAACAAGAACTATGCAGGACACAATGCTGTTTAGTGGAGCACAGCTAGGCCAATTCAATGAAATGAGGCAAAAGGAGAACTGAGACCGATCTCAGGAAGAACATTCCCTACCAGCGAGGTTTATTTAACCGTGGAGCAGCCTCTCGAGGGAAGGGAGGAAAACCCTCTTATTTGAGTCATTTAAAAATAGACTGGGGAAGGCACTCAAGAGCATACTGTAGGGAAATAACCCTGCTTTGGCAGAGGCTGGACAAGATGAGCTAATACACTTCTTTCCATGTCTGATTTCTGAGATTCACATGGAGTTCCAATCCCGAACATGCCAAAAACCGAGCAAAACGGGGAAGAGGTGCATCCATCTGAAAGAGGGGAAACTAAAAGGAGCAAGCACCGTGGGCCAAGAGGGCAAGCACTCATCTTTTTTTCCATCTAGACTTCGCTTCTCCTAATCTAATATGGTTTGCAGACCAAGCTTACATTTGGAAGGTCATATGTTGAACTCCGGTAGCCCCGAGATCAGGTAATTCTCATGGTTTTAGAGTTGGTTTATGAGTTGACCATCTACAAAGAGCTCTCCTGTTTTCCTGGATTGAGCCTGATCCAACCAACACCCATTTTGATGCCACTGATGCAAAATGAAGTAGGGAAACTAACCTCATGGATAAAGGTGTGATAAAAGCAAACACCCAGTACTCCAAAGAACTGTATGTATTTTATAACTATCAGTACACAGGTCTTTAGATTTAGAAAACGGTTTCTGTAGGACTGCTCATCTTCCTGTAGGACTGCTCATCTGTAACAGCGCAGTGCCTTGAGGGCCATGCCTCGTCTGTGGCTCTGTTCTACCAGATAACTGCACAGACACACACTGCCCCACAACACTGAACTGTAAAAGAAAGAGCAATAGAAGTAAAAGGGGAAAATAGGCACAGAAAGGTGACTGGACTTGTCCCTGGGTCACACTACAAGCTAATGGCAGTGCTGGGATTAGACCCCACATCCCAGTTTGGAGTACTACTCACTGCAAGAACATTAGCAAATGCCAACAAGGACCAGAGCCTTTGTACTTAATGTAATTATATTGCTTAAAAAAAAAAAAGTTTGTTTAATGGGATACCGTAAATACCCTGAATTATGAGCAACAATTTGGTCAGCTTGTTTCTCCAAGCAGTTCCTGTTTCATTACCCAAGGCACACCCTATTGAAGGCATGTGGAATATAACAGTGATGGGGATTTTTTTCTCTTTTGAGGGCAGTACCCATTCCCACCAGGGTTCCCCAAGCCGGAAAGCGAACGACAGCAAGCACTTGCTCTCAAGCAGCCACCATGCCAAGCCTGTGTCATGTGTATCCTATTAGACAGAGGGCTGAATAGAAGACTTTGTTTTCCACTTCAAAAGGACCCCATCCCAATCTCTCGCTCTTCCCTTATGAATAACAAATTGGAAATAAATCTTCTGGCCCAAGTGCATGGAAAAACTCACACAGGCGGGGCCCTCCACAGCTTCCCAAGCTCCAGCCCATGCAAATTTTCTGTAAACCCTTTTCTGGGATATAGACATCGAACTGACTGCAGGCTTCTGCACCAGCAAAACGATACGGGAGAGGCGTGCTCAAGGGAGGGACAATGCAGATTTCTATCCATCCTCAGGGAGACCGTGACTTTAAAGGAGGTCTCGTCACACAGATGGAGACCCATGCTTCTTTCTTTTCTTCCTCAATGCTCCCCTCTGTTCCCACGAACCACAGTCTTCCAGAAATCCCATTGTTTTCCTACTTATTGTCTAGCTGTGGCGCGGTCAGCATTACAGCAATACTCAGAACGTGGGATGTGGTTACAGCATCTCGCTGCGGCAACAGAAGTTCAAGCTCAAGCTCCACTCTGGACTCAACCCAAAAGCCGCCCCAGCTGCCTGGTCCTTCAGACTGGGGAGTCAAAGGCAACTCACTGGAAGTGAGTCTGGCCATGTCATTCGCTTGAGTACAGACAACAATGTGCCTTAATCACTGAAGCCCCAACCAGGCTGCTAGGCTCAGGAGACCCATTGGGCATTGCTGAGGCTTGGCCCAAATCTTGCAGCTTTGAGGCAAGATGGCTCTTTCCACCCAGCTGTGCAGCTACAACTCCCATCTGGAGTCCGATCAGTTCACAGACCTTTTCTCTGCCCTGGAGCAAGGTGACCCTGCCCCACTCATACCCACGGGGAACACTGCTGTTAACACCACCTTCCTAGCTCCTGGCTTTGGCCATCGTCCCCGCACACTGCCCTTCCTTCTCCATCTGCAACGCTATGGCTGTCTTTCCTCCCTTTGGTAGTCCATCGTGGGCTCTCTCCTGATTCCCTGTCAAGACGCTAAGTTCTGCCACTGGCCAACCCTGACCATCTACCTGGGCTTGCTCTCCCATGCTGCTCCTTGCATGTAAGCGTCTACAACACCACTCCATCGCCCTTCAGATCCCTCCTTGAAACTCATCTGCCGTGATGCTAACACAAAGCTATGCCAGTGGCTTAGGCCAGGGAGCCATGTCACCCAGGCCCCCCGCCCCCGGACTGAAAACTTGGCAGCAAGCAGCATTACTTGCCGCTCCCCTGCTGCCAAATTTCTGGACTTATGCGAATCCCCGTGAGCCAGAAATCTTGGGCTGTATGTGCTAGATTGGGCACCGTGGCATGGATTAGGCCATTTGCATGCAAAATCCACCACCTCCCACTTCATTGTTTCCCCTTCCTCCACAGGCCCCCATTCCCTCTTGTCTTATTTGCACACTGCAAGCTTTTGGGGGGACAGGCACCACTCTTTTATTGTGACTGCATGCAGTTTAGGTCACTCTGAATTATGGCCGTGCACAGACAGCACGGGAGAGGCGACCCGGCAGCAAGGAATTCCAGTCAATTAGAGCTTGACGAGCAGATCGGTTTCAAGCGGAGCAGGAACAGCGGCATCACAGAGCATGAGAGGGAACTGGGTCAAATGTAGATGCCTTATTACACATGCAGCTTGAAGGAGCCAAGCAGGGCTCGTGGCGTCCTCTCAGCTTGAAGCCTGCAACTGAGACAGCTTCTGTTCCAATGTCCCAATTGATTCCAATTATAAACATTAGCATAATAGATTAATTTGCTGCTTCGGATCCTTTTTCATTTGAGACACGGAAAGCCAGGAAACCAGACTGAAATCCTGCCTGAACGAGCTGCTTTGTCTTTTGATCCTGGGGAATGAAAGACAAACGGTCCAGGGGTTCATCTTTGCAATGTGACGTTTTATTTGCAACGCTGCGATCTGTACGGTCCTTACAGATACAAACGCGCTCGCAGGAAATCCATAGGCAGGCCTTTTTTTGGTATGTCCCATGGAAAAGCAAATGGGCTGAAGTCTCATGTAAAAACAATCTGCCTAGCGAGTGTGTGCACATATGCACAGCATGTGTGTGCATCGTCTTCCAGCAAATACGCTCGCCTAAACATGGGAAAAATGCTACGGGCCAAGTTCACTGTTGACATAAACACGGAGACTCCTTTCAGGCTTAATGGAACTGTGCTCGCCTATGCCAGCAGTGAGTCTGGCCCTGCACCTCAAATCCCACCCAAATCCCAGAGAAATGGAAAGAAAAAGAACAAAAAGCTGGCCTAGCTGCAACATGTTCAACTGCTTCAGACTGCTCCCCCCCCCATGCAAAACTGCGCTGCTGTTTCCATCCCCTTTCAACATTGCTGCTAACTAGAGTACGTACACCACTGCTCACTGCTTGTAAACACCCCTGCCTCCAGGCTGGGGGGAAACAGGAGCTTCAAAGAGCTCGGTGGTCTTTTAGACTGGGTCTGGCAAGAGACAACAGCTAGATATTCCAGGTGCAACACGTCGGATCCAACTGCGGTGCCCTAAAAATTGAGGAGTTTAGTCCCCCAATGGTACCACTCATTTCAACAGCAGGCTCACTGATGTCAGTGGGACCGCTTGTGTCCCGACACACCATTCAGTGCAAGCAAGAGGTGAGCAATCTGGCCCTTTATGTGGTGTGGGTTTGACTTCTGCCCCTTCCAACAAACGCTCCAGCACTAGCCCCACTTTTTTAGGACGTGTCCGTACGGCTCCAAGAAATGAGTGCATGTGTTGCCCTCTCCTCTGCGTAGATGGTGGCCAAGCATGCCTTTGCCAGCCTTTGCGTGGCTGAGTGAATGACGGCTATCGTGACATGAATCACGTGAGGTTTGCTTGCCCAACAGCTGTTGGCTGCATTGTTCTTTTGTGGGGAAAAACATTGCCGTTTTGCTAGTGGCAGGCCTGCCCCCGATTGGCTGCAAGTTACTTCATGCCTTGAAACAGTGCCCTCAAAATCTGGTTTCATGATGCAACTCCTAAGCCAATGGCAGGCACATTAGTATTATTTAACAGTTAGTCCCCAAATCAGCCTGACTGTTACTTGAGGGGGGAGGGAGGGATGGTAAAATAATTTACGCAGCCAGCAAGGAAGTGGGCTTAAAGCTTGGTCTGGGTTTCATTTGCCCTTGATTTAAAAATGGAATAAGGTGCAGCAAAAAGAAATGCAAGGGTATTTCTCCCCTACTCTTCCCTCCAGCACCCCAGGGAGACCCATTCTGGGTCTAATTTGGCCAGATTCTTCAACAGGCTCTTTATTTTGGCCCTAGATAGGTTGCGGGGCCAGATATGCCCCTACAAGCAGCCTGCTCCTCTCTAATAAGAAAGCGAAGGCCTTGGCCTTGGCATGAGAGGGAGGCATACAATATCTCCTTGGTGCCAACATTGCAAGGAGTCCACCACGGGACTCGAGCATCGCATCTCAGCTTCATTTCCCCCCTTCCGCACCCCCTGAATATCACTCCACGCTGGATTTCAAAGGGTCCATGCTTGATCCTGGGTGCCCAGGGGCAGCTAGGCAGCGCAGTCTAGGGCAGGCTTCACTGGGGAGCTAAACATAGGGTTTGTTGCCCTGTGTTGCAGAGGCCGTCAGACAGCGCGAGCGTAACAGTTCGTTCTGACCTCAAAACCCAGGAATGCCTTGCTCATCTCAGCTCCGATCTGCCTGGGGGAGAACACACAAGGCTTCTGGTTTTGTTTTCCCTCAATTTGGAAACTTTAGGCTGTTTTGCAAAAGGCCACTGAAACGGGACTTTCCTTCTCCCCCATTCCTGCCTGCCTGTTCCCTCCGTGTGAAACACCAGGTAGGGATGGTGGGGGCGGTGGTGTTCAGACACACAATACACCAGCAAGGCTCTGTGGAGATCCTTCCCCATTTATATCGGTGCCAGAGTAATTCGTGCTGGTTCTGAAGTGCAGCCAACATGCAGGGAGATAAAATCAAGAGGCAAGAGTCTTGTTTCCTGCAAGAGAAAGGTTCATTCCACAGAGATCCCGGCTGTCCCTGGGACATCCATCCACGGAGCTGCTCATTAACACTTTGCTGCCAATCCCACACAGACCTCTCGAAGGACAGGATGCTGCCATTCTCCAAGCCGGAGGTCATGCATCCTCACTTTCAGCTCCATGTGCTTTTTTTTCACTGAACAGGTACCTTAAATTTCTACACAACAGTCAGAACAGCTGCGATTCCTGCCGATGAGGCTTTCCAAAATATAAAAATGGTGGGAGTTGAAGATGTACCATGGCAGACATGCGTTGCATTTTATGAATGGCTGAGATGATCATTGTGTGGAACAAAAATATGTACAGATGAGAACCACGACGTGTATCACAGTACTTAGTATCATAGTACTTAGGGTCGGAAGGGACCTAAACAGATCATCAGGTCTGACCCCGATGGCAAAAGTGAGTAGGCAAAAGTCATGGCCATCTGCCCAACTCGTGGGACACAGAAGAGAAAGATTGACTGGACTGCCATTTGGGATTCCCAGCTGAAAGAGTTGTGAAGTTGGAAATGCCAGTGCACAGCCCATGGGACCAGCTCTGACACAATTCCAAAACCACTTTTAGAAAACCCATCCTGGTACCTCCGCTGGTGCTCAATGGCCTGAGACTGGCCTACTTGAATGCCCATCTCCTCGAGCCAAGCTGTCACAGCAGCATCAGCTCAAGTGCTTGTGCCAGGTCACCCTGCCCCTTTGCACTACAGGGGCTTGTGCCATTTACAGTGACCCTTGTTGGGATTCCCGCTAAAAGTCTCAACGCCAAGTTCATGCACCTCCCTTTTTTCTTTTTTTTTAATTCAATGCGCAGCCAAAACCATCACGCTCTCCTCCATATCTGGGGGAGAGGAAGGGGCTGGAGGTGTTAAACATAAATAATAGGACTGGGCTTCCTGCACTATAAAACCAGGCAACATGTCTCTGCCAATATAAAGAGTGGATTTTAAAAAGTCCCTGGAGTTTCTTTTACTACTTTTTCAGACGCTCAGGCTGAAGAGAAAGGTCTGTTAACCAACTAGTTCCAGCCTGGATGCAATAGCTGCATCAATGCAAGCCACAGACAAAGCATTTTGTGCTTTGAGCACTAAATCTGTACCTCTTGCCAGTCGTCTCAATACCCACTTGGTTAGTGCCTGCTTTGTAAGGGACTTCATAGTATGTGCACAATATTCCCCACTGGCACTCTAATCCCCTTGCCATTCCAGTGCTGCGGTATGTCAGCATCCGTGACGCGGGGTGGCCTCTCTGTATTTGCAGACATGCTCGTAACAGCTGAAACCCAGGCTGCAGAACAAATGGCAAGGAACAGCCTAGCGTATGGCTGCTGGGGGCAAGGCAGATGCAGAATGGATTACGGGAACACGTGTTTTCTCTCCTGCTGTGGGCTGTGACCGACACCTGATGTCTCGAGGGAGACTAACCCTTGCTCCCCAGCAAAGCACCCATTCGAGTGTGCTTTGCAAGGGAACGTATTTGCATGATCCCTGCAGTGATTAGCTCATGCGGAGGCGCAGGAGGCTGAACCCTCCGGTTATCTGTTTATACAAGTGCACGTTTTATTAAGGGTGGTAACGCTATCCAGCCGCAGCGTCTGAGTCACTTGCCTGCAGTAATGAGTTGACCCTTTCTATACAACATATGCTTATCGGTCCTTTTACTTAGGGTGTTTCATCCCCTGTCACAAGCACCTGTGTTAAATGCAGCACAGGACAATCCCGTCCGCAGTATCTAGTCAAGAGATAAAGGCTCTTGTGCTGCTGTTTTGTGCTGTCTCTCTCACATGGCCTTTGCTCTCCTGTCTCCCCACGTTCCCTTCAAAGACCCGGTGGGAAGATCTGCCATTGAGTCATCCTGCTCATGCGGCTGCTTGCCATGTTCTCATAGCTGATGGGGCCAGAGCTTTTTTCCCCTCCCCTCCTTTTTTGTACCGTCAGGGATTTTTTAAGAGCTCTGTAAAGGGCTCCTGCTTTCACTGCTGTGGCTTTCGAGTGACAAACCTTGAGCTCTCATGAAACCCAAGTGGCTGAAGCATGCAAGACCGGCTGCAGGAGCCCTACGCTAGGCGCCCATGCTCTCTATACTCAAATGGGTTGCAGTCCACTTTGGCTGGACACAGGTACTAAGCCACTGAGATTAAACATGCCATCTAATCCTAAATGGCTCACTTCTTTAGCCAGCTCAGGTCAAGCTGTCTCTTTTAAAGCTTGCCTTCTAAACAATATATTTTTACTGCCATAGCCACGTGAACATTAGCTGAAAAAGCTTTACGTTCTGGGAACAGCTACATCATGATCCTGTTTCTTGTGGTTTTGGAGAGAACAAAGCCCCTCCCCCACAGTGGTCTGGGGGATTTTTTGTCTTTTTTTTAATGACAGGCTTAATTTCTGGAAAATAAAATGCTGCTGCACCAGCGATTCCTAGGTCACGCCGATTCTGCTGTAGAAGAGCAGACAGAGAACATTTCATATGTGCTGGCATAAAACCAGATTCCTAATAAGGTACTGGAGTCACCCTGGGCCATGGCATAGCAGGCTCTAGAAGTAGGGTGATAAGCAAGGATCCTGGTTTTCTCTGGTTTAAAAAAAATCCCCAATTTCCAGATTAAAAAAAGTACCCCCAAATCCACATTTTTCCATGATTAAAAGGAAACACCACTCATATCTATATCGATAGATAGATAGATAGATAGATAGATAGATAGATAGATAGATTACTCCCTGAATGGAGATCTCATGAATGTACTTGCAGTACTGCCAATGCCTACAGAGAGAGAGAGATTAGTGGTGTTTCCTTTTAATCATGGAAAAATGTGGATTTGGGGTTATGTTTTTATATCTGAAAATTGTGGATGTTTTAAAATCAGCAAAAACCAGGATCCTTGGTGATAAGCACACTGTGCTGCAATGCCCACAGCACTCAGGGCAAGGCAACTGGTTCTTATACGCCTTCTCAGTCTTTCGCTCCTACCTTGCACACCTGTGGACTCACCCTGTAGCTAGGCTCCTTTCTTGCACCTAGCGCAGGACTAGCAATGGATCTGGATGATCGTCCATTCAAAAGATGACAATCCTGGGGGTCAACAACTTCTCTGGATTCCCAAAGGGACATCCAATAGTTTCTGGTGAAATTTTGGGGCCAAGGGAGTTGGGCTGAGGTGTCCTATTGCTCAGGAAGCTCTGTATTTGGACTGTGGCTGCTAAGGGCAGTCCCAGTGGGGCACTTGTGGGGGTCTTCCACATGTTCTTCCTGGGTTGTAAACGGTTAAAAGATGGGATTTTCATCCCTTAGCTCTACCTGAAATGCTGTACATGACTTTAAAAATGTCCCAATCCCTGTGGGAATCCCAGCAGTAAGAATGACTTGGGGATCAGAGTCAATAGGCTTTTTCCCACCTTACTAGCTCCCTATTATTTGAGAGTGTGCAAAACTCACCTCCTTTGGCCTTCTAAGGACAGGATGGATTAAAGAACTGATAACGGAGCATGCATTTTGATAGCTCACTGGTTTGAACCAAGCCCTGGCTGGTCATGAATGAAAATCAGTAGCATCTGACAGCTGTCCAGCGGTTAATGGAAAATTATTCTGTGGCTTCCACCAAGTGCCAAGTGAGTAAATGCTCAAGATATCAAAACCCATCACTTATGACAGAGTTTGGGGGTTAGTGCTGGTTTCAAACCTGGACTAGGGATCTGGTCTTGAAGTGCTGCCATCAGGCCAAGGTCTGTGCACATTTGTGAGTCAAGACAGGAGAAACTAGCTATCCTGTTACTATGCTTTCTGTCGTCAGCCCAGCCAACTCCAGGAGCCCTTCTTCTTTCAAAAAAATATATATACATCCAACATTCACTCTCCTTCTGCCTCATATAAATACAAAGAGCTGCCTGAAACATTTTAAATGTTCGCAATAGTGCTTTATATTTCTATTCTCTCTCACAACCCAGGACCTCAGAAGCACTTTGTGAACATTAAATTCCCCCACAGCCATCTGAACTGGGAACCAAAAGAAGGCCCAGAGAAGCCACTCAACTCGCCACAGCTTTGCAAGCAGACCTGGGGGCAGAATCCAGGCTCACGAACACTAGGTTCATGGCTTGTAGGATGGCCTTATAGGATGGCCAGGAACTTCTCAGGACCTAAAAAAAAAAGTGATCAACTGCTTGGGATAAATTCATAAAAGTCTGCATTATGCAGAAGGACTTCCCTCTCAAAGTATCGCCTGTTATACACCTTCTCTAGAGGAGCCTTTCAACTGGACAGTACAAAGCCGATGGGAATACCTCTTTGCCATGAATGAGAAGGCCTCTTACATGGGAGAATAGACTTAGTCCTCTTTGCACTGTTCCAAGTTTCCTGCTTGCATCGACTTTTAGACAAGCTTGATGGTTCTTCCCAGACTACTTCTATTGCTATCCCTCATTCGGACAGCAAATAAAACGGCCTTAATTTTCGGCGCACAGTACTAGCATCTCTTTGCACAACAGACGTCAATGCTACAGTCACTGGCATTTCCCAGGTGTTCCAGCAAGTAGCCTTTATGAGCTCTGATGGGTACATCCACATGACAGCCCAGTGTATGGGGAGGGAGGCGTTAATTTATCTTCAACGTATCTTACCTTTAAAGACTCCCAAATGGGAAACTGCACCAGAGAGAATGGAATCTGCACGGAGAAAAGAAAAAGAAAAAAAATATTTCAGAAGCAAATTGGGTTGGCATTTTCCTTGGCAAGCTAAATTAGGAACGCTCCGTGAACTGCAGCTTATTACATTTATAAATCTTTACAGATGACTTTATGCACACTGTTGTTGGAGAATGGGTTTCACGAAAGCACTTTTTACTTGGTTTATCACATGCCCTGCCAAGAGGTTAATGTATCATTACCTGGGTGGCTGGGAAGAGTAATAAATACTGTGATCTAGTACAGGGAACTTCTCGGTAGGACTCGCTGCCAAAGAGGCCACCAGGCTGGCTCAAGCACACCTTGGATGCTTACCTTGCTGGGGTTATTTGACCCCAGCAGTCTTTCCTGCCCAGAGCAGAGGGGCTGGACCCGATGATCTCGCAAAGTCCCTTCCAGCCCTAAATTTCTGTGAATCTGTGAAGCAATGCACCTCTAAGGCCACAAGCGCAGCCTGGGAAGGGATTGCTGGGTGACGTACACTGTCACAAGAGTTTATCTGAAAGCTCAGTTCTGCTCCAAATGGGATGCATGGAAAACAGCAGTGGGAGGTTTCCACATTCATGATCTCCTGATGACTTTGGAGCAGATCAGTTTAAAGCAGAAATGACCTAAGAATACCTGCCAACACTGTAAATCCAGCCTGGATTAAGAGGAGGGAAATCTTGGTTCTCCTCTTGCACATCACCTATAGTGCAGGTGCAGTCCAACTTGGACCACGTACATATGTTCTCCTTACATTTCCAAATTCTTGGCCTTATGTTTTTCCCATTCCTGTATTTTTATGCTGTGTTGTTTTTTTGTTGTTGCTTGTTCGGCAGTTATTTGTGGGGGGGGAGGTGGTACCGTGGATGTTATTTTATTAGTTTTATGAATGGCTGATATGCCCTTTGCTGTGAAAGGCACTATGCATTCAAAAATATACAATTTCTATTTCCTATCTATGTTGTAGTAGCTGCTATCAGACATCATCATAGACCAGGGCCCTATAAAGTGAGAACAGGACTCCTGTCCCAAGAGTTTTCTATTTAAGTATAGGACACACGACAAAAAAGGTAAAACCCAGACAGATAAAGGAGCACAAAAAAACCACAATGCCAGCACTCCTGCAAGTGATCGATGGGAAGTTGGGTGACAGCGACCACGAGCTGATCACCTTCACCATCTGCCGTAAAGCTGGCAAGTCAGTCAGCAACACAGAAGTCCTTGACTTCAGAAAAGCCGACTTTGACAAGCTCAAGAGGCTA
>NW_017728917.1:11287803-11329219 GCF_001723895.1 Crocodylus porosus
CAAGGTCTGGAACAGTCTGCCAGCGGAGGTGGTTCGAGCACCTACACTGAACACCTTCAAGAGTAAATTGGATGCTTATCTTGCTGGGATCCTCTGACCCCAGCTGACTTCCTGCCCTTTGGGCAGGGGGCTGGACTCGATCTCCCGAGGTCCCTTCCAGCCCTAATGTCTATGAAATGTCTATGAAACTGATATAGTGACAAGCCCCAGTTTGTAGAAGCTCCCAGCATTCAACAGGACAGGAGCAGACCTTTTAAATTGTACGCCGCAATGTATGTCAGATTCGGTGTAACTGAAGTTATCAGTATATTAGAAACATTGGTTATGTGTGTGTCTAAGTCTTATTAAATCTAAATTCAAATCTACATCTGGGAAGTCTGAACGGGTCCAAAGAAAACGTTACATTTATCCAACATCCCAAGAGTTAAAAAAACCGCCTGGTTCATTGTGTGGCTACTAATGATTAATAAATGAGACGAATCAGTTCATCTCCCAGGCAAAACTAAGCTTGACAGACACCTGCCACAGAAAATTTGTTATCTATTCAGGCAGGAAACGGCAGTGAGAAGAAATCAATGTCACTGCTGTACATTGAGCTGACAAACTGAAATCTCAGAGGAAGTTTGTCATCTTGAACGATGAGCAGTATCCCAGGCGGCATCTCAAAGCCCTGCTAGAAAGGTCAAACACGGTTCTTGGTTAACGGGCCCCTGAAATTCTAGCGCTGCAATTCAATTTCTTGTTCGATATTGGGTGAAAAAAGTCCAGTTACTTGACAGTAACACAGAGTAATATATTTATAAGAAAATCTATATCCCCTTGCTGCTGCATCACTGTTCAGGGGGAGTTAAAGAGCACGGTTTCTTTGCATTGCAAAATGGAAAGCAACATAACCTCCCAATAAAAGCTGCTGCCATGCCTTCAGTTTTCTTAAAGTGAGAAAAGGAAATCCTCTAGGCTCTGCTTATATCTAACTAAATGGGGTTTCCCAGCATACGTGGCCTTCAGAAGGTCTTCCCATTGCACTTGATGTGGCAAAAATATATAGACGTTAAAGATACTTTCCAAATAAAGCCTTCTTATCTCTGTTGCCAACCAGAAGCATTTCAAATCACAGTGGAAACAGGTCTAAAGTTTCAATTTGATTTTCACCATTTGGGCTGGCTCTTTACTTTCTGCATCCTACTCTCTAGAGACAGCGGAAGGAGATACGGATGTTTAATCATCACATTTCAATTCCTCGTGCACCTCACAAGATGCTGCAACATGTGTGTTTGCAAACCAGCTGGGGGGGGGGCGATAACTTATCTTTCTGGTTATGCAGAGGTGTTTGTACAGCCAAGAGGATCGCAGGAGTTGGGCTGAAATACTCGTAAGTCATGTCTTAGTCAAATTTTAAGCTTCAGTTTCATTTTTTTTTTAAATACATTACATCCTGGTCTGATCTGTTCAGCAATGTGCCTGTTAAAGAGAAATAGAGTCAGCACACCCCACACGATGACTGTATCCAGAGACATTTCTTTACGAGGGTAATTCACGGAGTGATGAAAAATTGGCTATCTTTGTCACCACCCCTTTTACAGCCAGGCTACGAACCAAGGGAATAAAAGCCCTCATGCCAGAGACGCTTCTCCTCCGTTTGAAAGTTTATGACATTTTTTAATTTGAGTCCATGTGTTTGTTATCTTTCTTCAAAAAAAAACTTTCAGAAATGGAATAGAGAATTGAATCGCGCCCCACTGGGTAATGATATCTGTGCCTGAAATAGGCTAAGGCAACAATGGAAATGTGGTCCACACATGTGGGAAGCGCTGGCTAGGTCTACCAGTCTCCCATTTGACATCTCCATGAAGTAGATAGAGAAGACCAGTTGCCTCCTCATGCCTGACTGGATGTAATATAACTGCCCCATTGTTTGCTAAATAGAGTTAAATCTTACACAGATTCAAAAAAAATGCTCCGGGACAGCTGTGAATTATTATTCTAAAATGTTTTACAGATTAACAACACTGACAGTTTCTCTGGGCCCTGCATTCTTTAACAGCCAATATCCAATTTATTGCAACAAATGGCGCACATTTTTATTGCTGATTTTACTGTTGCTTAATTTTCCTGAGTTAGGTGGATTTACACAAATGGGATGTTTAAAGCCAGAAGTTCTAAAGGCTCCCATTAAAATAAAAAATAAATAAATAAATAAAATTAAATTAAAAAAAATTAAAAAATCAATGGCATGGCAAAATCAGAGGAAAAGACAAAAATAAAATAAACCTGTTTTAAAAATCACATTTCAAGCACTGTGGGTGCTGCCTAAAAGCAGGGAAGCGTTTGGCAGGCAGCGTTAAATTAAGAGAAATGCGAGGAGGAAGTTAGAACAACGGGTGTCTGAAGGAGTCAGTGCCAGCGCTGAAGTGCTGATAGTCTTCCTAGCAATAAAACAGAGTTCGTCAGCAATTTGGAACTTATTGGGCCAATGCTGTGATGCTAATTCACAACCCAATCACTTCCAGAGGGAGACTCGGCAGCCAGACAGCAGGGGTACTATGTCCAAGGTGTGTCAGAGAAAGTGAGCGAGAAGGAGAGAGAAAGAAAAAAGAAAAAAGAAAGAAAAAAGAAAAAGAGAAAAAAAGAAAAAAAAGAAAAGGAAAAAGAAGGAAGAAAAGACAGACAGACCCAGGCCCTTCAAAACTGGAATTCCCTTTAAACTGCTAGAATTCTTTCACATAAAGAGGAAACAGATGTCCACGGCTGGAATTTGCATGTGGCTTTATTCTCTTCTAGAATACAATAAAACTACTCTTCTTCAGAGCTAGAAATTAAACAGTGGCATGGCATGCACAGGCCAGCTGTGCTCTCCACCCCCAACCTTTATTAGCACACTCTATGAAAAGATGGGTGGGGGGCAGGGGGTTGAAAGAGGCAAACTAAAAAAGCAGAAGAAATGAAAAACTATGTGGTATGTGCTCTCAAAACAACATAAACCCTACAGATGTTCACACTGATCTGCAGCACATGTTTGTTTATTCAGGTTCTCTTCCCCGTCTGATTCAGCAGGGCTTCGCTCTCCGAATTATCTGTTTTTCCAAATGATTGTGTAAAAAGCAGGACAGAAATTGGTGTCAACAGCTCACCTCGGACAGCATAAGGGCCTGGTCTTTTCTGAATGGGTTTGGTTTGCGCCTATGAAACCCAACTCAAAGAGTCAAGGGCTCAACTTAAAACCTCCAAGTCAGCCCCTCAAACACAGTGGTTTGGGGGACATGTCGGGTCCTCAGGGAATGGCTGTGCAGAAGCAGCACAGCTATTGCTCCCGTGGTGCTGTACAGATGCAAAACGGAGGATTCCTGCCTTCTCATCTCCCATATGAACCCCAAGAGCTCTGCCCCTGCATCAACCAGGGAATGAGCAGCAATCTCCTGAGCTGATTATCTTCCAAAAGTGAGGTCCCAAAGCCAAGAGCTGTAAGAGCCCTGTCCTCTGTATGATGCACCGCACAAGAGATATGATCCCACCAAGGAATTATGCACTTCTTTTATTCTGAGTCCTACCGGACTTTGAATCCCAGACAAGTTTCCACTAGCCTCCAACTTGAACAGTGTTGGGGAATGTACAAGAGACATCTAAGCATGACACTGCAGCTTGAGCTGGACAGAGGGCTGGATCAGACCCGCGCTTGTCATGGGTTTGACCCCAAACAAGGACACAACACTGTCCTGTGCAGAAAAATAGTGAAAAAAAAGGCTAGAAACAGAAAAATCCCCCGTTAAGTCCCAGGGCCTCCTAAATCAGACTATATCTTCCTTGGTAACATGGTGGTTACTAACTGGTGGGGGAGCTACTTCAGAGCCCACTTTTTCACGAATCCACTGCCCTGCAGCCAGTGACAAAAACTGACTCAGTTCAGTGGGAACAGATTTAAGCCAACACTGGGAGTCTACACATGCATTAATGTGCTTTAGTTAATGTGCATTAAAACTAGTACCTGCAGGTACAACTACACATGCATTAGCACGCTTTAGTGAATGCACATTAAATCTAGTACCTCCATGGTGAGGTACTAGAAAAATGTGCATAGACGTCTATACACATGTTCTGGGGTGGGGGGGCAAGTTTCAACTACACCAGCTCTGAGAGTCATTCTAATTAAAGTGCCTGCAGAGTCACATGGATTCAGTGTCCTGCATTTTAAAATGGTGGCAGAGGTGTTTTAACTAAAGCTCATTTTTTAGTTAAAGTGCCCCCACCACCATTTTGAAATGTAATTAATCGAGTCTGCGCTGTCATGTGTATAGGTGTCCCGTTAGCCTGTCTTAATGCACATTAACTAAAGAGCACAGTTTAAGTGATACTTAATGCACATTAGCCTATTTCAATGTGCATTAGCTAAATAGCACTTTTTTTACTGATGCTTTAATGCGTATTAAAATAGGCTAATATGCATTAAAACATGTAAATTCACTCATTATGAGGTACTAGGGAAATGTACATAAGCCTGACTTAATACACATTAACTAAGAAGCACATTTTTTACACGACGCTTAACACTATTTTAATGTGCATTAAGTAAAAAGCAGGTTTTTGTAAGGTGATTCTTTAATGCGCATTAAAGTACATGTGCACCCAGTGACCTTTTCTGAGCATCTCACCTGCAGTCTCACTTCAAGGCATTTATGAGGCTTATGCCTGCAGCACCCACTCTGATACCAGCAGTGTACTTTGGTAGAAGCGGCCCTCACCAAGGTATTTAAACAGCAAGAGTCAAAAAGTTTTCAGCTCCCCATTTCTCCAGTCGAATCGACGCAACAGCATAAGAATCATTTCTGAGTATGACAAAGAAGGCTGCAAAAATGGTTTTGTTGAGGTATCTCCATTTGTGACTGCAAACGGGGAAAAGCCGCCTTTCTGAGACAGGGCTCTTTCCGCAATAAGTTCATACGACAGCAGAATAAAAACAATCGTGTCTCGCTGCTGGAGTTACCACCAAAACACTTCAATTAATAATCATTGTAAATCTGTTTCGGTGTCCTGTCCTCTTAAAATTCTTCACGCACTTACACAATACATCTGGATTATGATAAACTGACATTCCAACTATAAATACACTTTCCTCGTAATAGGATTTGAAAAGATAGCATGAAATGAGGTAAGCTTTTCCCTTGGCCATGTCATAGGTCACAGCAATAGATGTGATTATATCTAGCGTGGTATAAAGAATCAGAGCTTGTAGCGTTGACTGGAGGCGATAGCGAAAGCAGCTAAGCGCAGCTACTCCACACAATATCTTTAAATGCATTATTCCCACATTCATTTTTACATGCAATTAACACTGCCAGCCAGACTCCGGCTGATGCATTGCAGACTCCTCAAGAAGCCTAACAAAGGTAATTTGTAACTTTAAGCATGACTGAAAGGCTGTCAAATTGCAGACGTCCTCACTGTGGCTTGGCGAGATGAAAGCATTTCGGACAGCAGAAGAACAAGTGTATCTGTAAGATGAATGAGCAGAGGCTCACTTAATAAATAGCGATGCAATTAGAAACAAAAAGGTTCATACAAATGTAATAATACGAGGCAAGCGGTGACAATAGTCAGAGGCGGAGAATCCCCTCCCTTGCCTCGTTTCTTAGAGAACACATAATATGCATGGGCCAATCTATGCCAGTATCTTACCTACCTTGGCTGGCTAGTCTGGGCAAGGCTGAACATTTGTAGAAGCAGGGTCCAGCCCAAGTAACACCACCAGAGTTTGCACCCACCCTGCTGAATTTTGGAAATGCCAGCTGCTTCTTGGACCATAAAAGACTATTTTAGACTGGACATAAGGAAAAACTTCTTTACCACACGAGTCTCCAGATTCTGGAACAGACTCCTCCCCCAAAAGTGGTGCAAACACCTACTCTGGATACAGTCAAGAAACCTTTAGATGCTTATCTTGCTGGGGTCATCTGAGCCCAGCTGACTTCTTGCCCTTTGGGCACGTGGCTGGACCCGATGATCTTGCAAGGTCTCTTCCAACCCGAATGTCTATGAAATCTATGATATAGTACCACATGCTGCCTACCAGGGTACCAGGAGCCATGTGACCCAGGCCCTGCATATCAGGGATGCTGGCTGATGGAGGTTGAGATGCCACACTAGTAAAAGCCACTAATATCAACATTGCTGATGTTAATTGTTACATGTCGATTAACACCAATGCATGGCTTAAGAGACCGAGATGCAATTGCGAACTCTCCCTTTTCCACCATTAGCCCTTCCAGACTGGTTAAGCTAGGGTTTAAGCTTGTGGATCCTGTACAAGGGAAGGACATAGAGGTCATAATACTGTCGCTGGCTCCAAAGTGGACTTCTTCCATAAGCTGCCAATGCTGCACCTCACCGCCTCTTTCTCTGTCTCTAAAAGAGGAGACACTTGTGCTACACCTGGGCGTGTTGATGGCTTGTTACTTAGAGTCTTTAAAGCTCATTAAAAAAATTAGAGCATTAGGCTGGGGGAAGTGCAGTGTTCTTGGGTCACGCATTTCTTATCACGTGTGTTATCTCCTGAGCTCGGGGTGCAGAGCTGCACAACACTTCTGTTTTTAAAAACCATTGAAGAGAGATGATCCAGGGAGACCTTCTCTGCTGGAAGGATGGAGGGGAGCGTGGGGAAGAAGAGAAGGAGTTGTGCCTTCCTAAGGGCCTGTGTTGAAAAGCAAAGGGCTAACATGTACAGAGGCCGAGTGCAGTTGTCAGCCCCACCAGAGGAGGGGAAAGATGTGCTGAGACAGATACACAAATCAAAAAGAGAAAAAGGGCTGATTTAATAGACATCCCGATAAGGAGAGCCAAATGCTTTAGCCTTTCACCAACAGTATGATATACCATCGTCTTGTCACTCAGAGCTCTTCCATCAAGTGATCAGTATTCAAACAGCCTTTAAATTCTGATCCTATGTCCCTCCATTCCCCCCCCCCATCCCAAAACTTGGATGGCAGGGCAAAGTAGCTTGCAGGAAAAGGACTAAGCTAAGTGAGATAGCATATTTGAACCTGTTCCTCTTTGACTTCAAGCAGCAAAAGGATTGCTTGTGGGAAGGAGGTGCGGTATGACTGTCCAAAGGCTTGCAAAATTTGGGACTCAATGCACAACCCCCATGTTAATTAATGTCCACTTTGCAATTCCTGTTTGAAAAGCAACACGCACACACATGCACAAAAAATCCTCACCGTAATGAAAATGAATATGCCAACATCGACTTGTACATGCTGTTTAAAGCACAGATAAAAATCTTGTAGGATAACAGATGAGTTTAGCAGCTCTAGAAGAATGAAGGTATTGTTTAACAGGAAGCAGATGTATGTCAGATGGCAAACTCATTAGAGTGTCCCATCGTTAAAGGAAACAGGATAACAATGAGCCATCTGAAAAAATGTGAACTGATCAGGAAATATACAAGCCGCAGCTAATCTCCTATTTATTGGTAGGTAATGCCTTTAAGTCATGCACATGCATTCCAGTTAGGACCATGAAGGACTAATCTTTGTTCACATAAAAAGTCTGTAAGAGCAGAACCCAAAAGCAAGGAACACAACATTTCTGGAAAAATCTTCTGAAGAAAACTCCTGACATTTATAGACGTTCTCTCCCATATTCGGGGATGTAAATATATATCATCCGGTGTGAGGTAGTATAATGCAGTGGGATGTGTCCATCTGATTCCAGAACTTGGAAGGCATTTTAACCAAATGTAAATTTGTTTCAATAGAAAGCTCTGCTGTAAGCAGCTCCAGAGACGCAAAGAAGATTCTTCCACGATAGACACCCAGAGTGGTAGAGTGTTATACGTGCAATTATTATTACATATCTGAATGTTTCTGGAAAAAAAGCCCCTTTCTTGGACAAACGTTAGCACTGAAATCAGTTGTTGCTTTGAGTGAAGCACAAAAAACATTTCAAGAAATAGTTAAAAAAACAAATTTCGAGTTTGCCACCACAGGGTAAGTGGGTCCGTGGAACCGGTTGGGGAAATAAGCATTCAGGCCAATAAAACTGGATTTCAGTGCAGTCATAATAGTGGTGACATGAGTATGGGGGTGTTTGTCCTCAGAGTAACTATTGCATTATTTAGAGTAAAAAGAAACATGTGCTTTTCCCTTACCGAGTATTTCACAATCTATCATAGTTTTCTTA
The DNA here is from genome assembly GCF_001723895.1 of Crocodylus porosus. Classification (NCBI taxonomy): domain Eukaryota; kingdom Metazoa; phylum Chordata; order Crocodylia; family Crocodylidae; genus Crocodylus; species Crocodylus porosus. Next base: position 11,295,976 of record NW_017728917.1, read on the forward strand.
TCACTTAAAAAATGTTTGCACATAAAGTACAGGAATTCCTCTGCAGAAAAATAAGTTTTCCCAGCAGGAGGCTCCTGAATCTCATTTAAGAGACCCTACGGGGAAAATCTCGCCTTTTCCCCACCTTTTACCCATGGGTTTAATCCAAAGTTTTGCTGCCTCTTTCCATGTGGCTTCAATGGACTTGGATTCAGGTTCCACATGCATGACGGCAGAAACAGAGAAGCTGCTCGAGCTTTAATGCACAGCACAAGGGCTTTGCTAATGCTCATGCTGTTACTACATTGCTACCAAGGAAGCCTTAATGATTTGGCCAGGTGATGATAAAGAGCTCTTTTGGCTCCAACTTGCAGTAATTAGCAGCGGGGAGCAAACTGCTCCGGATTTGGTTATCTCCTGATCTAGCCTCTACAACATTGCTTCCTACTTCCATCTTCAGAGCATTTTAAATGCTGAAGTCATTGCGACTTAAGTGTGTGTGGGAAAGGTTGTGTTGAATAAGGATGGACTTAAGTACTCTGTTGACTTGAGCACCTTGATGAGTTAAGGAAGGATCTCGTCTTCTGTGTTTCACGTTCAGGAAAGGAAAAAAAAAATCAGTTCTTGAATAGCCGTTAAAGGAAAAAGGCAGAAATATTGTGTGTTTGATTATTCCAGCATGTCTGAGGTGAAAAAAAGCAATGTACCATAACCATGAAAACAGCTCCTCTGCTCTAAGAGTGGCCCTAACAGCCACTAGCATCCAGCTGGAATTGCCTTCTTTGAAGCAGAGGAACTGTGCAAAGCCATCTTGGTTAAAGCTCACACCATTATCTCCATCATGTGGCAGAGGGGAAAAGCGCAGACTGATATCAGGTTTTAAAAATACTAATCTGCTACCTTGTCAGTTTTACTTTTTTTAAAACATACAAAGAAGAGAGATGTTTGGGAAGAGGTGCATGTCCAGTTGCCCAGTGGCTACTGGTGCTATTAAATATGCCCGTGCAATCATAACAGCATGATACACAACAGAAAGTAGGTCCCTGTCCCCAGACAGCAGATGGCCTCATTTGAGGCAATGCAACAGCTCAAGGCACTGAGACAGGGATACCAGGGGAAATGCATGCGGTTTCAGTGGCCACTCAAGAAAGAAGTCAATGATGCTTGTACCTGGGTGTGAGGCTGATGTACAAATGGTATTGCTTTATTCAAAATGATCCTCACAAGCTTCTTAAAAAAACAACTAATTTCAAAGTGTAATTTTGGGGGTTTTTAGTGCTAATTCAGTAGGATCCAATTCCACATCCCAAATCTTGTGTCTGACCCTATGCTTATTTAGCAAAGCATGGAAACTTGTGCTCAAATTGGGGGTCGGACTTGATGATCTGTTCAGGTCCCTTCTGACCCTAGAAACTATGAAATTAGAAACTATTAAACTATGTCCACAGGACTTCAATGGGACGGTCTATATGCCAGCAGCCAAAACTGAACAATTCTCTTAAAAAGAAAAATTGCTCCTACAGGGCCATATGCTCCAGCTGCACAGCCTGACAAAAAAGACTGTAGGAGATGCATATTTTTCTCTCCATATATAAATATAGAAAGCTATATAGCTATATACAGATACGGGGGCGGGGGGGGAAAGAGAGAGAGAGAGAGAGAGAGAGAGAGAGATCTACATCTATACAGATAGAATCATAGAAAATAAGGGTTGAAAGGGACCTTAGGACAACACATCTAGTCCAACCCCCTGCTCAAAGCAGGACCAGCCCCAACTAGATCATTTCAGGCAGGGCTTTGTCAAGCCAAGCCTTAAACACCTCCAAGGATGGAGATCCACCACTTCTCTGGGTAACCTGTTCCAGTGCTTCTCCATCCTCCTACTGAGAAAGCTTTTCCTAATATCCAACCTCCCTGCTGCAAGTTGTGACTATATATATATACAAATAAAATGTTTCTGACTTATTTTATTCAAGAGGACCAGCTGGACTAGCAGAAAGGCCTCTTCTCCTGAAAATGCCTGAAAATGTATTCACTGAAGCTAAGCATGAGCTTCCCTGAGCTGGAGCTACAGCCCTGCAAAAATTAATCTAGTTCTCCATCACAAAGAGACCTGAACTCATTAAAAAGTAACCCAATCAAGCAAAAAGGAAAACCCCAGTAGGTTTCTGACTGGGCTCCGGATGAACTTGACAAAGCACAAGCAGATTAAATATAGATGTGCAGAGAGCGAGCTCCTTCTCAGCGTATTTACAAGTTAACCCGTTGTGTAGGCTCGATAGCCTATTGAGCAGGAACCTCGGCAGGCCTCCTGCCTATGCAGCTGTAAAGGCAGCACTCTGCTCCCAAGCAAGGGAGTTTCCTCCAACGCCCCCACCCAAAGGTAGCAGCTGTGTAATGTCAGGTTAGATCCACCATGGCCACCTGGGACGTTCTGCCTTCCCAGCTCCAAGTCACCGTTTTAGCTCGTGGCAACTTATGGGAATGACCTCGTGATGAGGTGGTGGCAGCTGCTCGTCAGGGGAGGTCTTAATCCAGCAGTCAGAGCAAAAGCAAAAACATTGAGTTCTTCTGTGGTGGGCTTAGCTTTAGCCACATCTATAAAGAACAAAACGTGGCCTCAAATACCGAAGACAAGGATCAACTAATGAGCGCAGAGCTATGATTCCACCAAAGTTTTTTGGTTTCATTGTGAAACACCCCTTTAAATACATGTGCGCGCACTCGAAACAGAGCATCTGTTGTGCTCCGGGTCCCTTTAAGAGACCGATTTCTGTAGAACTGTAGAAAACACGGATACCAAAAGGAGAAAGCTACGTTGCACACCCACTGAAGTTTGGTCCCTGGAGGGGGAAGGGGATGAGAAATCACTGCTCTCTCAGCTTTAATTCATTTAAAGGCAGTTTTGTGTCCAGAAAGCTGCACCGAGCAGATCTCTTCCCTGCACTGGAGCTGTATCCATACCAAAATGCCTACCCCAGCCAAGTAGCTCAAGAAGGGTCTGCCAGTTCCTTGGCTCAGTTCTTACAATTCACAACAGGAATGCTGGAGCTTCGCTGGCGTGGATCTTGTCTGCTGACAGCAGCGCTGGCTTGGCTTTGCACACATTTTATGGGAACTTTTGCCTTCCTTAGGCAGTTGCTTGGCCAACAGCAATTGCTGGAAGGAAGATGCAGAGTCAATGTCTCAAAACGCAGGTGGGGATCAATTAAGAAATCACAGTGCTCACAGGTCCAGGAGTTTTAACTGGTTTCACATACAAGATTTGTGCATGTCAGGAACTTGCCTCTCTGACAGGTCTGAGGAATTCTCTCTATGCTGCAGAAAGTTCCTACATGCCTAGAGTTGGGTGTTGCGCACACGCTTCATGCAAGACAAAGGCTTATCTTCACTTTGAAATGTATGCATGTGCACCGATACAAGTTAGAACAAGGGCTTTCATTTGAAAAGTCAAGGAGAGAAACAATACCGAACCTGCATGCCTGAATTACAACTGCATGCTGGGCTCGTGTCTAGGTTGAGAACAAGGTTTTATGCAACGGGATAGCAAAAAATAGAGGTCTGAATTCATACTGGACTAAAAAAGGAGAAAGCAAGACAAGGTGCTACACCTTAATGGCAATTTGGTATTTGGTTGAGTCTGATCCCACATGCAGTGGGTCTAAAACCAAACAGTCACTGCAATCACAGCTCTTTCAATCCAGCAGTACCAGTTCCTCCCAGACTAGCACAGTCATACTCTGCCTATACCCCAGACTAGTTATCTAGCACTCTTCTTCCCTTTGAAAGTACAGTTAAATGCTGAAAGTATCATGCCCCTTTTTCCTTTTCCAGAGGCTGAGCAACAGCTTTTGAAGTCTTGCTGTACAGTACATGGTCTCTGCAAAAAACTTATAGAAGGCTAGAGTGATTTAAGGAAAAGAAAAAAACCCTTTGTTCTTCTGCCTTGCAACACATAGTAAGTTAATAAGATAAACGATGAGAGCCTTTAGCGTGTCAGAATAGTTAAATAAAACCATAATAAAATTCCACCTGTCAGCTCCGAAAGCACCCCACGTGCAGAATTTACACAAGCTGAACCAGAGTTGTTTCAGGACATGTCATAACAGTTAGTCATTTCTGCACTGTGCCCTGTTAAAATTGGCCTGCAGATGAATTGAGTGTCTGTAAAGGGCAACCACGTTTCAAGCAAACTGGGACATGCTGAGGGTACTTGGACTGCCCCTCCAGTGCATTCCAGAGCATTTAATTTTTTGCCACTCCGTCTCATGAAAAATATTTCCAGGGCACTTCCAAAATTTGGCCAGCCAGTAAAAACATGCTGCAGCAGAGCTTCAGAAAGGGAAAACGGCTCTTCGTTTATACTGAAACAATTTTGTTCGGTGTTATCCAAACCTGAATTCATAAGCAAAAAGCAGGCATTACAAATACATCATGCTCACATAAACGTTCTGCAATCTGTCAGGTCCCATAAACTGAGCAGGGCATCTCCACATTGACAGCATCGCATAAGGGCTTTTCAGCAGCCGCCTATTTTGATTGTGTTGGCAACGCAGTACAGCCTAAGCTGAATCTGATCTTGAGAAACAATACTATAAAAGTTACCATTGGAAATGCCTTTGCCATCATACAAGTGGCTCTCCAAGGACTTGAGCTACATACCACTGAAGTCTTCCCTTTGCATGCAATGGCTTTTGGCTCTTTAACACCCAGGGAAGTCAGAGCAAATGTGCATATTACAGAATTGGTTCAAAAACCCCTCAGACATCCCTAACAAGAGAGTCCATCAGCAATAAGGGAACAAAATAATTTTTAATCCTTCCATGTACTGTTTAAAATGCATCAGAAAGACAATCAGTAAAAATTAAATACCACACAGAATAGGTCTGACAAAATTTCCATCACACACATGCACGCAAGCACACGCACACGCATGCACTTCCAAGCCAATAAGTTGAACAGCCAACACCAAGTAAGTTTTCCAGATGTTGCAAAACCCATGGCGTTGCTGGTAGTAATTTCATGGTTAAGGGTTCACTGAGATTTGCAAGTTGAAAAATCTCCGTGTCGCCTTTGTGCAATTGAACCAAGTCTCCCAATTCAGGACAACTGCCCTTCTGAGAACCAAGGCATTTCCCCAAGTCATGCTTTTGGCAAAGCATTTACTAATTTTTCCAGACAAGGGTTTTTTTTTAAATGCTCCACATCAAAATATCACTGTTACTCTCACATTTCTTTGGATTCCTCTAAGCTCATCCGCCAGAGCCCCTGCAACTCGCATCTAGCTGGCATTGCAGACACAAGATGTTTGCAAACTCTTGCTGCTGAATACATGGTCTGGACATGAGCTATGCCCTCTTCCGCCAATGGGACTGCTCAATATCAGTCAGCCGCTCCATCCTTCCTGGGCTCCCACTTCCCCTGGTCCATAGACCCTACTATTCCCTGAGACTGGGAGTGGTTGCAGGGGCAGGTGAGACTGCATGAGAAATGCACTGTACTCTGAGACGTGAAGCTCTGGTGGCAAGAGGCAGATAAGTAAGGATGTGGGAAAAACCAGTGGCATTTGCTTTGGGGCACTTTAATGCCAAACACAAATGGATTTGCCCTAGGCTTTCTAAAGCCACTGGAGAAGGGAACATTTCAGGGCTGGTTAAAAAAAACACACAACCCAAAAGCTGCAAGTGAGAGTGCCATTGCTTGTGACCGTTTATTTCTTCTAAATCATTCACCCACGTGACAGAGCTCATTTCTGCCTTTCATGATAATTATAGTCCTGCAAGCCCCATTTGAAGGGTGCAAATTAATTCCCAAATTCCACCTACTGTCAACATGTGCATCTATTAGGTGATTAATTACCTTCAGGCTACGCCTCCGAGGCAAATGAGGAGAGCTGTGACAGCTCCTCTAAGATATAACTCAGTTCTTAAGGCCTGATGGGCACAGAGATAAAATAACTGAATACAGGTGTTGTTATCTACAGCATCTTGGGACGCATGTAATTCAAAGCAATCTCCCTCCTTCTAGCACATGTAAATATAGGGCTGAAAAAGTGAATGGAAGCTAAGAGCTGGTATTTTCCAAAGGGTGTCTCAAGTCTAAGGAGGGATGTTTCACACCTAAAAAGCATGAGAAACAGTGCATTAAACACTCTGAGTCCATCCCATACACACAGTGCATATGCAGTGAGCCAACCACAACCCAACAGCCTCCTTATGTACCTGTATATAGACCTAGCCGTTTTCTGAGAACTGTGGGCAGGTTATTTGGGTAGTTTTGAAAAGGAGATTGCAGCTTTAAAGGAAAGAGTCTCATGCTTTTTCCAGCCCTTTGCTGATTTTCTATAAAGACAGCAACAGTGCCTGCAAAGATGAGCAGCAACTGTCTTGTCTATAAGGTATTTTAAAGAACAATCCACATGTTTTTAAACCTAAAAAGACAGAAGATACATTGCCGCTTTCAAAACTCCCTTTTGTTGATGGAAGAAGGGATATTTGTTGGCACAGCAGTGGGGCCGGAGAGCCTACACTTACGTAGCCAGTGAGCCAATATGACTGGGAGCACTGGGAACGTACAATTCCCCACCTCCATTTTTGGTATGGAGGGAATTAATAGCAGCAATGATATCCCCTGCTAAGGCCAGTTCCTTGAAAGGTGCAAAAAAAGGGAAATTTTCCAGACAAGTTCTTTATATTTCGGTGGCAAAGATGACACATCATGGTGGAAAGCAGAGGAACATAGGATGGGAAAACCGTAGGGAAATCCCACAGTTGCTGGCTACGGTTTCTGACTGCAAGCTATCAGAAGAAATAGCTCTGCCTATATCAGCGGCTGTTGAACAGATCTTTACCCACAGAATTTATCTGATCCTTTTCAGTCCATGTGCAGCACGGAGAGAAACAGGAGTGGAGGGAAAGCAATAAAACGAGGCCTAGAGTGGCTCATGTGCAGACAGCATGAGGATTAAACAATATTAATCTTTACCTACAATTTACAACTAGTGCAGGCTATCCTGCAAATGAAGCATAGGTGAATACTGCAATGGAGAAATGACTCTTTAGTGAGTGGGTGTTGAATACAGATGGGAAAATGGGGATACCAGTTTGCTTCTTCACATACTGCAAAAAACACCATACGCCAAATTTCTAACCTGCACCCTTTGCAAAGCATGAGACCCATGTGTAAATTTATTCCCCCTTTATTTTTATCCAGAAATCACATCCTAGGTGTGAAACAGACCCCGCAGGTTTGCAAGTTTGTCCCACTGAACTGCTAAAAGTCAAAGTTCACATGTGGTCATCACGTTGCTTACTACGGCTTCCTTGAGCAGAACACAAATCCACATGGAAACAAGTTTCTGAAATGCGATAAATGGACAGGTTACAGAAAGAAGCTTAGATTCCCCTCCCCCCAGTAACTCCCTTTCACCCCCATTTCCTGTTGCATTCTCCCACCACATCCTGACTGCTCTGGGCACACGGCTCTACAATAGCTGGGACGCACAGAACCACCTGCAGTGTCTTCTCAATGAAATACCAGGGTTGCTGAAATTGCACTCCTTATAAATACATGACTATTCCTAACAGAGCAGGGACTCCCAGCTCAGCATCTGAAGCTGAGAAGCAGGACAGTCGCCGGGAGAAGAGTTGCACAAGGCCCCGGCTCAGAAAAGCAGTCAGGCATAGTGCTTCAAAGCAGACAAGATGCCACATTTTGAGAGCCTCAAAGTCAGCAGGAGTTGACTTCATCAAGGCCAACGCTTGCAAGTGCTTCACTGCACATGAGCCCTGCACGGCCACCTGGATCTCTCCTTGCATTTGTGCACCCATGAAATCTCACTAAGCATCACCCCCTGCACAGGGGCTGGTTCTAGCCATGCAAACTTGGAGACCCAATGCTTTGAGAGGAACATCCCATCCATTTACCTTTGTCCATCTGATTTACTCTCCCTTTAACAGGATTTTAAAGCCCCCATCTCCACAGCACCCAGGATTCAAGGATCCAACATCTAAGGATCTCCTGCACTTCTCTTCCCATGATCTTCCCTTGCCTGAAACGAATCAGCACTAGGTTGTCTGAAAACTCATGGACCTCTGGAGATGTCACTGCTGCACTGAGGTTTTCCAGTGGCCCTACCAATTACACCATGCGTGCACCCATTTTTTGCTTAAAAAAGGAAAGGATCGTAGATATGTCAACTCATTACTTCATATGCCGTGACTTAAGCAGTGAACCCTCATTGCTGAAATGGTCACTTCCCAGGCTCTGCTTTAAATTGCTGTATCCAGTTTGACAGTTCAACCAGATTCAGGCACTCACCCACATGCTTACAGCTAAGCAGGTGCCTGCGTCTTATCAATAATGGGACTTCAAGAGGAGCTCAAACACTTTGCTGATCTGGAGACCTGGCATTTGATCCAGAATCTGATTGACTTCAACCACAGTCTTGCACCTTATTCATTCCCGCGGTATCCTGACACACCTGCAGTCTTTCTATGCCTACACACACCAATATCAAAGCCTGGCCAACGACAGCTTTATGATGTAGTCCAACTACTAGCCAGCCTCAAACTCAAGTTTGTTAATAAAATAACGTTCCATCTGAATCCAAATGAAAACCTCTGTCCTGGCAGCATGAAGAAGGAAAAAAATCCAATAACAGTTCAAGGAGGAATCTCCCATTTAAGAACCAAGAGAGATCATGTCCTGCCTGGACCTCAGGTTGTGGGGATGGCACTATCTCCCCTCAATAGCCAACAAAGGGAAAGGAATCATGGTCTAATATTTTTAGGGAAAATATCAGAAAAGGAATCATAACGAGGCCTGGAAGGGACCTCAAGAGGTCATGTCTAGTCCGCCCCCCTGCCCAAAGCAGGATCAACCCCAACTACATCATCCCAGCCAAGGCCTTGTCAAGCCAGGTTTTAAAAACCTCCAAGGATGGAGAGTCCACAACCTCCCTGGGTAACCTGTTCCAGTGCTTCACCCTCTCCCCCCCCATGAACAAGTTTTTCCTGTTATCCAACATAAACTTCCCTTGCTGCAACTTGAACCCGTTGCTCCTTGTCCTGTCATCTGCCCCCACTGAGACCAGCCCAGCTCCATCCCCTTTGCAGCCCCCCTGCAGGGAGCTGAAGGCTGCTATTCAATCCCCCTCGGTCTTCTCTTCTGCAGACTAAATAAGCCCAGGTCCCTCAGTCTGTCCTCACAAGCCATGTGCCCCAGGCCTTCAAACCATTTTCACTGCTCCCCACTGGACTCTCTCCAATTTGTCCTCATCCCTTCTGTAGCGGGGGGCCCAAAACTGGACACAGATGTGGCCTTCCCAGTGCTGATGGACGGAAAGAAACATTGCCCTCCATCTGCTGGCAGCGCTCCTACCAATATGAGAACCTTTGGAAAGCTTTAATTGGACATCTTGATGCATTACACAATAACCATGGAGGCACAGCTCCTCCTGTGGCTTGTTTTTGCTTTGCAGCTTTTTTTTTTTTTTTTTTTTGGGGGGTGGTATTTCTGAAAAAAAAGGTATGAGCTCAACAGAGTCCTTAACCTATCTCCAATAGCTTAGCAGCACTGAAAGCTTCCCCAGACTGGGTGGGATAAGAAAGTCGTTCAGTCTGCATACTGCCTTGTTGGGTCCTTAGCATCTCTGCTAGGTGCTCACAAGCAAGAGAGCCAGGTAAAACAAAATGCAGCGGTGGCTTTTAAGAAATGGATGCTTAATTTGGTTTTCCCATTAAAGAAGTTTGGTGCTCTCAACTTAGCTCTCAGCTAGACAAGACCAGAAAGCAAGTTGCCTCACTCTGAAACAAAAATCTGACTACAGTGATTCATTGCATTCAAGCTCCCAGCCCAAAGTCTGTCCCTGATTAAAGAAACTTGCAGCTTCTCAAAAGCTGTTGAAAGTTAGAGATAAAGAAGCTCAACTGAAGCAGCACAGACCCCAGGAATGAAGACCCAGCTCCGGCGAAGTGCTACACTACAAACCCGCCGAGGAGCTGAATCCATGTTGTGCGCTGGAAACTTCAAACCGAACATTCGACACTCTTTCATTTGCCCACATGCACTTGTTATTAAAACCACATGTGGGCACTGAATCATTTCATGGTTCATTTAAGACAAACACGCAGAAAATTGTGGGAAGCAAGGACTGCCCTAAGAGCCTGCAGAAGGCATAGGCGCACCGAACTCACACAACCTCAAGCACGATGTTGCACAAAGCTTGAGCCACAGAACTGCGCTAAGCCTGTGGCTGGAAAGTGAAGATGGGATTAGCCACTAATGTGTAGTTTTGAAAACAGATGGTCCCATGGCTTTCCTCCCTCAGCTCCATCTTGGTGAAATGCAGCTGGCATGCTCAATGAGCAGTTGCAGAGAGACCGGATAAAGGATGATCCTGCCATTGAAGCACTAGACTGGCCATCAGAAGAACAGGGTTTAATTCCCAACCATACCACAGACTTCCTGAGTGACCCTGGGCAAGACCGTTAACTTCAGTGTGCTTCAGGTCCAAGGGGTTGTCTTGGTTATTTAGTTTATAAGCTCTTCAATTAAGGGTTTGCTTCTCCTTGTGCCTGTAGGGGTTTTGCCCTTTTTGGTGGCAGAGGTATGGTCCTCTTCTGTGGATCTCTTGAGCATACATTTTAACAAGCTACTTCTTGTCCTTCCAGGGGTAGGACACTTGCCGAACGCTTGTCCTTGTCCAGAGTTAGGATGTTCTTGGTTTTTATCATGTGGTTTTAAGAACAGGTTAAACACTTGTCTAGGATGACTCAGAGATGATCCTACCTTAAGCAGGAGCTTAGAAGTAGATGATCTCCTGAGGTCCCTTCCAGGCCAAGTTTTCTATGATTCTACCACAATGGGTCACTGATCTTGGTCAAATCCTTTAAGCATTTTGGTAATGGAAACAGCAACAAAATTCACTCGGTGGGGGGAGGCATGCTGACCACACCACCATTTAAGATGCACCCGTTAGGCAGCTACTGGTTTGTCCAGTGGTATATCAAAGCATACACACATGGCACTAGTGGGGCTCTCTGGTCAGCTGCCATGGAGAGTAAACCTGGACATCCACCGTGAAGCACCTAACCCTTAGAGCCAGCATTTCCTATCCCTCATGACAGCAACAGCTGAATGTCTCTGCTTGCTGCTTTCTCAAGTACTTCAGTGCATTGAGAAAAATTAGTCTATGTAATGAGCTCTTCATGAAGTTTTCAGTTAAGAACTTCTTCGAGGAGGCTCCAAGTCCGCAGCCTGCTGGACAGAAAGATGCACAAAGGCGTTGCCAAGTTCAGACACAACAGTAGGCAGAAGGAAGAGGAGTGTGTGGGAGAAGATAAATGAGTAATCTAATAACCTAACAAGCCATCTTGCTAAATGAGAGAGACATTTCTTGCATGAATGTTATAAAGCCACTGGAAATCCAGTGATAGTAATAGCACTCAAACTAATGAAACAAACTCAGCCCTCTGACCTTCAGCTAATGATTCACCATTGCTCATGCCAACATGATAATACCAACGGAAACAGCTCCAAAATAGACCCACAGGCTGATATTAATGAGGCAGTGAACATCCCCCCCATCAGAGAGGGAAAGCACACAGCTGTAGCTTTAGACAGCTGCAGGCATGAAACTTTATCTGCTACTAAACAGCTAGATCCTGGAAAAAAAAACAGGATTCTAACTGGTAGTTTTGATGGCTATGCAAAATAAGATCCCAAGGTTATTTTCTTTCCATTATATTCTTTCTTTATAGCCAATATAAAAAAAAAAGTCAAAATCAAACAGTATCTCTGCTAGGACCTTAGAGTGACACAAAAGCTGTAGTTTCAGGGCTATGTGCATACTCGCTGCATTTTTTTATTTTTTTTTAAGAGAAAGTTGCTCAGATATCAATAAAAAGCAAAAGAACATCTAGCATTTGCTGTGGGAAGGAGAGCTTGTTTCCATTCCCAGTTGCAGCACAGGTGAGTGGTATCTACTTGAGGGGCAGTGAAACATCATCTCCTGCTTCATAAAGGCTGATGAAAGAGCTTTGTCCTCTGGCCAGAATTCCCAGGAGGCTAAAATAAAAATCCTTCTCCAATGCTCCAGATCAGAAACAAAGTCTTCTCTGTGAGTAAAAGCCTATATTATAACTGGAGAGGGGAAGAGAGGGAGAAGCAAATGAAAGTGTACAGCGTGACTTAAATATTCGGCAGGTTTGCCGTCAAAGCTGGACGTGCAATGGTTGGATCTTCGGATGAGGATGGAGAGTGGAATAGAGGAGTAAAATGAAGGGGCTTGTTGGGATTCTGTGGATGGCTGCACATATATTAAACTATCAGATAACTGAAGTAACAGATAAGCCTCTTCAAAGCAAAGGCTCGGTTAAAATTGAATTTACAGAACATTTGCTCCTTCGGATATGTACTGTCTTCACCTATATTGGACAGGCTCTCCAGAAGGGAAGGAGAACACGCCGTGGCACTGACTGCATTGACACAAGAGATAAAAGGTTGAAGAAATCTGCAGTCTGCCTCCCCACACCCAGCAAAAAGCACAGCCGCGCTAGTAATAAAATACAAATTGCCACTCTGCACAACATTTACTCCTTGTCATTCATCGTTGAGCAGATGGACTTGACCCCATATGCATGTCAGCCCAGCTTTAAGAAAAAAGTTGTTGATCCCATTGGGACAATTAGCATGGTAGTCTTATATTTTATAAGACAATCGTTCCTCTGTTGTCAGAAAGTCCTATTGAATATTAGGACTAAGAGCTAAGATAGCCGTAAGATTTTAGTGTCTTGCAGTTTTTCCTAAGAAGCAAAGTCACACGTCTCATGGCATATTATCGCGGAAAAAGAGGAGTGGGAGGGAGAAACCGTGGTGTTAATTGGATGTGCGTATTCTCCATGATTCTTGGAGATTTTTAGAAGGGAGACAGGGTATTTCCTGTCTGGATGGCTGCTATGAATCTAATCCTGCAAACAGCAGATGTGAATTCACATTAAAAATCTCCCTGAGGTTTGGGTGCAGATCAGCTCTTGCTAGGGCTTAGAAAGAACTTGAGGGTTTTATTTAACACCGGTTTTCTTTCCTCTTTTTTTTTTTTTACTACTTTACAAGGTAATCATCATTTTTATGTTTATCCAACTATTTTCCCCCCACATTGGTCATCTGGAAAGGCAAGGGTGCGATACAGCAAACTTTCATGGCAGAAAACGCTATCCAATTTTACTGGTCTCAGATCCAAACTGCAGCCCTGGTATCCATTTTCAAACAGAACTGAAACGTATAGGAAACTTTATGTTCTCTGCCCCGTTATTGAGATGCAACATACATTTAACTACAGAAACACCTTTGATAGACTTCAACAGGAGTGGGTAGGGTCAGAAACGAGAATCACATGTGGCATAATTAACATTGACAGATTTACACAAAGCTATCGCTAAAGCTTAAGAATAAAAAGCAAGGACCAGATGCACTTGAAGACAGGGCTTCCAGGCCCATTCAGGCATTCATGGTCATTGTAATCTTCTCCACATATTAATCAAAAAGTTAAAACCAAAAAATAACAATTAACTGCAGAAACAGAGATTAACCAGCCCTGCCACTCTCGGGCATCACAAGACATGTTACAGTCCTCTGTGCATGGACAGAGAGATCTAATTCTGCTTGCTTTAAGCTGTCTGATCCTGTTTGGTAAGCCTTATTCTTGCTATTTCAAGAAGCTGAATATAATCAACTATGCAATCCTCTGCTAGCAAAGGATCTCTGAAGGTAAATCTCCAATTAAATAGTCTCATTCCTCTTGGGGGAAGAGGCCAGTGGTTTCTCAGAACTGGGCCATTTGGTTATTAGCGCCCCATCTGTAAACATGATCGAGGGAGCATCCGTGTCCATGGATCCACGAACATTAAACATCCTTAAATCACTGAAGGCTGCAGGACTGCCTGTGCATACCTTAAAAACTCCTAAATTCTCACTGGTATTTGAAATCACACCCCATATAACTTTTCAACAGTTTTGAGTGACAATATTGGATTATTCTGGTAAAACTCAGTGTTTTCAGCTTTTAATGCCACACTCAAGGCCTAATTCAAAGGCCAGTGAAGTCAGCTGGGGACTTCCCATTGATTCCAACTGTATAATTCTGGAGGATAAATAATTGGCTAGGTAAATAATATATTTTCCACTGATCTATAGAAACAGAGAACATAAGAACTGCCATTTAATGGGCCAACCGTAAGTCCATCTTGCCTAGTCTCCTATGTCGTGCACAGTGGCAGAGAGCGGATGTTGAAAGGGAGAGTGAACTGGGTATGACCACAACTCCCCCCGTTTCTCCCACTTGCAGCCTCCAGCATTGAAGTTCTAGGAAGTCTGCAGGCTTATAATCCATCTGCACTACAATAAAATATTTTTAGTGCAGAGAAAGAATGAATGAATGTCAGCATGTCAGGAAATAATAAAATGCTAGTAATTCAATGGGTTCCTTTCAAAAAAATCAAAACTTCAAGATGTGTCTATAAAAGAGAGGCTGTTGTCTGTGAAAAGCAGAATGTGGAAAAGGGATGAGCACTCACTGGAAAAAATAGATGGAGATTGTGCAGGTCTGAAAGTCAGACCACTGCTTTCTTTAATTAGGGTACCAGCAAACTCCAGCCTCATCTAGCTTGTTGCGGATATTCAGCAGGCTCCTTATCTATGCAACCTTTTGGAGATCCAGGAGACACTGGTAACGTTTTTGTTTCTTGCCACAGAAAGACGTTTCTGGCTTTTTGCTCTATCTGTAGGATTTTAGACGTCCAGAGGGTGGGATCTCCGTGGCCAACTGGCAGCGAGCCATTTGAGGAACAGCTGCAGAGAGCCTTAAAGCCATGGGGACTTCAAAGTTGATTAAAAATAGAAAGAGTTTGATCAAGGTCACATTTGTCTTGAGAGAAAGAGAGAAGAATCTCACTTTGAATACACACATTTTTTGCGAAAGCTAAAAAGTCTGGGGCTGGCCTAGAGAAAAAAAATGAATCCTCCGTATTTTGAAAAAATAACTCATCTTAGGACAGTACTTGGCCCTATCACTTCAAGGCTAACATTTCGTGATGGGGCTGAGAACATAAGCATTGACCCGGTGTTTCCAGACCCACTTGGTGATAAGCAGAATAGCCAAACACGACAGCAATGAGATCCAGGGCTTTGTACAGCCTTCCAGCCTAGAAACGTCCGAAGAAACATTGCCTGATCGCCAAGAGAAACAACACACACAACATATGCTGATCACATCCACCGTTCACCACTCATCACTATCTCAGGGCACAAATGTGGTCGGATACTTTACAAAGCGGAGTCTCAGTCCAATGCACCAGTATTGATCTTGGCACCCAATCCAGAGGTAGAAACAGACTTTCCTGACATATGGGCAAGGAGCTGGGACAGCCTTCCTTGTTCTCGGAGATGCTTTATAAATAAAGCAAAAATGATTGGGGGAAAAGAGTTCTCTTTATATTTAAATCAGAACTAGACAGAAATGCTACACAAATAGATGCAACTTGGGCACAGAACAAGAGAGATGAGAATTTAAAGGATGCAACTATGCTAGATAGGTTACGTATGGGAACTCAACACCAAGGGACAGTGGAATTTGTGTAGCATTACCATAAGACATACACCCAAAGGGAGGGGGAAGAAACCGGACAAAGAGACTGAAGAAATGGGCGCATCTTTTTCTGAAGACTAATTCTGCACCACTGCCAGGATCCGCCAAAGGTCAAATGTGTGGCGAGAGAAAAAGTCTAGCAGCACAACTGGCATGCACTCCGCTTCAAAAAGGAATTCGAGATTTGTACAACGGATCTAATCAGGTACGTTAGGTTATAAACAGCAATAGGAGACCTGTATCCCATTAAACATTTGTCTCCTCCCCTTCAGTCACAATGAACAGGCCTCTGGGAGCTCGGACATTTTACTCTCCGTTCCTTTGCAATGTCCATCCTGAACACTTCTAATTTCTTCCTTTATTCTGGTCGTCAGCATTTCTCTGTGTGTTCTCCCTTGAACTGGGATTTGGACTATAGCATGCATCACAACTTTGTTCAAGGAGTCCATCCAGCTTGGGTCCTGGTGGCCCGCTGACATTTCACAGAACTTCCTAATTTCCACAGCTGTTCTTAACTCTGTGGTTGACTTTTCCCCACATATGTAATCCTCATGTTTGCTTCTCTACTGGTGTTCACAAGTCTTAAATCTGTCCTAAGACTGTTTGGTTGAAAGTCTTTAGGAACTCCAAATTTATTCATTTTAAACCAAGCAGTTCACCTTTTTGAGCTTTTCCTTATTGACCACCAGGGCTACACCTATCTTTATATTTGTATATGACAGCTAAGAGTCTTTCTGCATAGTCACATCAATATGCATAGCTATGCATGACTTTATGGGGTGGGGGGGAGATATCCACAAATAGAGAGATTCATGATATAATTGCAAATTTGCCATTGCTGCAGTTCTGGGCTTCTGCAGGGGAAAAAAGGAGAGAGAGAGAAAATGCAAGTGTCCAAACAGTTTTGGAGGCTAGACTCCAACAGGACTTAGCTGTTCAATCAGACCTGACTCATCTCTAGCATACAAAACCAAATTCAGCAATAGTAGCATTGTAGGGAGACATCCTCCAGTGCAGTAATATCTTGTTGGTTCTTGTAAAACTAAAAAAAAAAATCTCTCCTTCAACTAAAGGAAATCAGAGGCCATGCCATGGGGAAAGAAGAGGATCCCCTAAATGCACCAAAGCATCTACCTTCTTGGCCAAGAAAACCAAGCGTCCAGCAAAGACTGAGGTGTGACCTACATTTTTGAGCACACTTAGTATCTTCAGTCTCTGAGTAGTAATTTACTTCATTCTCTGCTCTCTGCAGAAAAAGGTCAGCCCGTTTCATTAGAAAGTAAAACCATTTCCTAAAGCATAACCTTCGCATTGTATGACAAAAGCCACATTGGTCTATGTTCACTCTGTAACACGTACAGTTCACAGGTAAGATCTCAGCACAGACACTGGGATGGATGCCTTTGCCTATATACAGGCAAAAAAAAAAAATGGAGGAGGCTTTATTCTTCCACTGATCAAAAATGTTTGAGATCAAAGATGCATGCCCAACCTGCAGCTGTGTGCTGAAATTGCTGTTCTTGGCCACCAAGCCCATTCCTTCAAAATACGAGATGTTTATAACTTAATTGTTAGTGTTGGTAGACATTCAGGATAAATCTCTCTCAACCGTACAGAGCATGAGTTAAACAGACATGCTCCATTATGACTAAATAATAGAAGCTGGAAGAAACCAGAAATGGGGGAACATACACCTAGACTTATAACCAAAACAAGAAATTAAAGAGGATTTGAAAGTAAGGCACCATATGACAGCATGCCTTGGGATTTAGAAGATAAATTTAGGTGCCAACAGGAACACACACATTTCAGATTATGAAATATCCAGGATAAAATTCAGCCTAGGACAATGTATGCCTCTTTGTAAAAGCAGGATGAGCTTTAAGTAGGAAGCTGATTAAAAACCTGGATAAAATTGTATAAAATATTCTATTAAAAACATTTTAAATTGGAAAATAAATAGAAAAAATAATCAGGAATAATGCTCATCTTCAGAAACCAATTCTGCTGTACTCCAGGGAATGAAATCATGGCAGGAATGAGATGCTTGATGCAAACCCTATTCAATAGTTATTAAATATTTTAACGTGCCACCCTACCCTGCTTTCCGCTTACTGGTTAAGTCATTTGCCCTTTTAACCTCTCAGCAATATCAGGCAATGAATGACTCCCATATCATTGGACTTCATTCTGACACCAATCCTCCTTGTCCAAGCTAGGTCAAGTCATGGGTCTTAATGTCAAAATGCCAACTGACTGCGCACACCTACATGTGCATGTTTACTGCACAGTAACCAAAATTACTGTGCAGTATGGATGCGCATCTACACATGCACACCTGTAATACATAGTAAGTACAGCAACTTATGCCGACTTGAATGTAAATTAGTTACCTGTATCATAAAGGTATCAAACATATACCCAATTAGTTACTGAACAGTAACGCACATGTAGACGCCATACTGCTCAGTAACACTGTGTGTGTGGACTGACTTGGGACTAACTTTAGTCCCAAGTCAGTCCACTCACAACAATAATGTGCTTTAACACCTGCACACGTAGACACCGGCCTATTCCCGCTTACTGCGCATTAAATTTAAAACTGGCATGAAAGCACGCATAGACACGCCCACTGTGTTGTACAAGCAGTTCGGTGAGGGGAACTATGCTGGCTGGTACCAAATACCCGGATCACTCCATGAGTCGTTTGAATTCCAAAAGTATCCCGTCCCTCAGGAAATGAACAGTTAAATTCTGAAATCCTGATTCTATCCCAACGTTCAAGAGAATTAGCGGCATGAATGGATGAGAAAAGCCGATGATTAGACGCTCTGTAAACATCACAAAAGCTGATGCAGAGAGCACGCAATACCCAAAAAGGAAACGACCCTTGAAATGGGAATAGACAAAACCCAAATGCTTCACGCAAAGGCAATAAAGATGTGGGTGACCAACAAACCGCCTCGCATGTTTTCACTTAAAAGATGCCTCAGTTTACAACTGGCATCAAGCCAGCAGCTGTCAGACAATCACAGAGCCTGAAAAAAGCAAAGCTGCTATCGTGCAATTCTCACGGAAAAATGATTGGTGCTATGTATTTCCCCCCCACACACACCAATACAGGGATGCGGTGGAGCAATATGAGGATCTTACAACCAATCAGTGACATTCATATAAAAACAAATCAACACGGTAACTTCCATAGGAAAGCCCAAAAAAGGAAAGAGATTTTGATGGAGTCTGGAGTCAAACACCACGTACAGTACTAACAGCATCAATTCGTTTTAACCACAGGTTAAAATTATTGCTGTGGCTATGCTTCTTCTCCCATTCTGCTTTTAATGACAGCTTCGACTGGATTTTTGATGTTAAGCCTTTTCCTCATACCATACTATGTCTATATACCTTGGGGTTTTGGGATGCATTCAGCTTTTTTTTTTTTTCATGACATGGAAAGTTAGCTGGCTGCCAAGAGTAGCAGGTGTGAGATGAATTTGTTCCAAAGCTGAAAAGAATTCTCATAATAAGACGTCATTCTGAAATGTTTGCTCTGCTCGTACAGTGCTGTGCCCATTCTTCTGGTTATTAGTTTTTAGACAATGCATGATAACGTCTGAAGGACTTTGCAACAAAAAAAAGGTGAAGGAGAGCCGTGCAGTCATTTTTGGAATCTTCTTCTGGCACGGGGTTTTACAAGAAATATGTTCTCAAATCGTGCCCCGACTCGTTAACACATGATTCATTCCTGCTGCCAGTGAAGCAGACAGGAAAACTCTCAGGGTCTTCAAAAGGAAGGATGAAACCCACCTGCAGAGATTAAGACTTCCTTGAGACAATCAATATTCTGATGCTTCACTTGTAGAATGTCATTTTTTCTTTCCATGATTTAGGAGGGGAAATCTAACGTCGTTCCCTTTATATAGCATGAAAAACCAGCCCTGTTTTTGTGTCTGAAAAGGGTTCAAGGACTTTAACAGAAAAATATTCAGTTTAAGCTCAAAACGTGCTGGGTTTACGCAGTAGATTTGATCCAAATGGATCCGCAAGAGCTCCAGAAACCTCGCTGATTGCTTAAAACTCCAAGAATCACATTTCTAAATGCTTAAGTGAACCTATGAGATGAAACACTGCAGTGGATCTGTTTGCTG
Source organism: Crocodylus porosus (assembly GCF_001723895.1). Taxonomy (NCBI): domain Eukaryota; kingdom Metazoa; phylum Chordata; order Crocodylia; family Crocodylidae; genus Crocodylus; species Crocodylus porosus. Next base: position 11,315,749 of record NW_017728917.1, read on the forward strand.
CAGCTGTGCTGTTGAATGTAGAAAATTAAGGATACCATATTCATTTAGTTTAGGCTACGTGGGATTCTCCAAGGCATACAGTGGATATCAGAATACCAGGATCTAATCCTTAACTACATTTTTAATTGCACTGCAATCAGGCCCTCCCTTTCAAGGCAAAAAGGATAGTCCAGAAACTGTTAAACCACAAAACAATCTGCTGCTCAATGAATTAGATTATCAATTTTCAATTCATACGGAGCAGAGATTAAAAAACAGATTATGTTTGATAGTCTCCATCTAATGACTACTAGATACTACTGGTCCTCAAAAGCCATCACAACATTTGAATCCAAGATTGCTGACCAAAACCAGAGAAAGTTGCCAGTTTGCTTGCAAGATGCTCAGACTGAATGTTTAGTGACATCTTGTTATACAGAGACCAGTGGAATAAAACAAATCATGAGTTATTCTAATTTAGCAGGACATCTATTGCCACAAGGCTACAGGACAGGAACATATATGGCGGGGTCTTCTGAAGTCACTGCAATGTCTATTTAAATAGTCCAGGGTCAAGATGACAGCAAAGAGTCAGCCTCCTGCTGCATCTATCAGAACAAAGTCTGAAAAGATCTTTCTTTTTGGTAACTCACACTCCCAATGAAATCACAAAACATGAATAATTGTATTTATTCGATTCAAAGCCCTAACTAGAAATAAGCTCCAAGTCTACAACAAAAATCAGAGAAGGGCTTGATGTAGTCTGAGCAAGGCATGAAAACCCATTAGTTATTTACAGATCAAAGACGCTCCAGTGAAGTGTCCTGAAACAACTGGAGTGAGAAATGCCAAAATCTGATTTCATCCATGTCCACATGTTGCTTTGAACTTATAATTGACAGAACTGGTCAGTATATTGAACTAATTATCATGCTTAATGCTTGCCAATGTTGATGGCTGCACTCCTTCACAGTAAAGGAAGACAATAGGATGAACAGAGAAGCAAGATGGTATATGGGAAAAGGCAAGGCTCGCTGTACTGACATCTGGAGATATAAACCACGCATGACCAAAAAAAAAAATACATAAAAAAGAAAATCCAAAAGGTGTTTACTGTGTTGAGGCACATATAGACAAAATGACTTTCTATTTTTACCCATACTGTGTAATGCAAATATAGCAAACTAGGCTTTTTCTTCCCCAGAACAGCAAAATCCTTTCCTCCCCTTCTTGTAAACTTTAAAATAGAAAATGTCCTCTAGAATCTAAAGAAAATTAACTTGGACATTCATGAAGTTGTAAAATAAAAAAGACCAATTTTACAGCAATTAAAAAAGTTGAACTAAAATGTTAGGGGCATCAGAAAAAAAAATGAGAGAAAAGTACTGTACAGGCAGATAGGAAAAATGTATTCTGACATTAGCAAAGGCTTTAAAAGGTGACTTTTGTGCTAATTAGTCACAGTAGCTGGATATGTACACAAAGCACTGGTTTGCCACAAATAAGTGATTTCTGGTCTCATACTGCTTAGGCTGCAATTAAAAAGCAATCTATGGGAAATGGGTTATTACAAGTATTTAGCAGCTAATTTGTTAGTTCATGCCTTAACAAAGCCTTCCTTTGATTGCAGTACAAAAAAAAAATCAACTTCAAGGGGATTATTTGCTATTAGGACTAGTACTCAAATTATTCAGAACAGCAATATGCTTCTTTTAGAAAGCCTGCAACTATAACTGCATGGAAGAATCATCTGCAAAGTCATGACGAAGTTCCTTTGGCGTCCGCACGGAGGTCAATTCTCTCCGCAAATAGGGCGAGAGTTTGGCTTCTGATTTCTAAAAACACAATTCATAAAATACTTCCTACATGGGTCATTAGCACTGTTCTCGCAGGCACCCACTGAATGCGCCTTTATGCAAACCGCGCAGCTCGGACCCCACAGATGAATGCTTTCTTTCTCTGGATACTTCGTTCTTCCTTATTTAAGAGAGATCATGCAACTGTTGGGATTTGTGCTACGCATTTTGCAAAACAATATGAAACGTTCACTTGCTTCTCCCTCCGTTTGTGAAAAAATGACAGCCCAAAAAACATCAAATGCCTCTTGAAACAAAGGATTCTTTTTTCCTGGTCCCTTTTACCCTTTATAGAAATGCTGCATTTTAAGTCACATTACCGAATGCAAAAGCATCCATAACCTACTGAGATGTGCATTCCACGGATCAAATGGATACGGCATAATCATTTACGCTTCTACATTCACAATGACCCCCATTCAGCAAGGCGAGTGGACACATTGCCAATACACTTGAAATGAATTGTATAAATAAACCACAGAAACACAGGGCTGGAAGCAACTCCAAGGGTCCAACCTCATCGCAAAGACATAGGATTTGCTGTTCCTAAACCACTGCAGACAGAGGCCAATGCAGCTGCCTCTTGGAAACCTCCCGAGAAGGAGAGTACTGCCCGTTTCACTGCCCTGCTCTTCTTAGAGGAAGGTTTTCATGAGATCTGATCTAAATTTGACTTGCTGCGTTGGAAACCTGTCACCACAGGTCCTCCTTCCATGGCAAGGAAGAACATTTCCCAGGCTCCTTTATGTCACATCATCAATGCACATAATTGATTTCCCATTATCAAAAAAACAGCCCAAAACATACACATTCCAGCATTTTTAGCCCTATTTTCTTGCTGGCCCTCCCCTAGGATAAGCTATTCCCATTGCTGGGTGACATTGTTTGCTTATACTGGGAACAGCAAATAAAATATACAAGACATTAAATTCAGCGATGAGGTGTTTTCTGTGCATAAAAGGCAAGGAGTGGGAGAAATGTGCTCCGACGGACACAGGATCTCACAAAGTGCATGACCAAAGGAGAGCACCACATCCATCATATTGACCGGAGATATCTACTGTGGATTGCACACTGGCCGGGGAAATGTGCTGTTCTAATGCAGCGCCAGAGGACAAGGCTAAAACAAACTGACCTGATGATATGGGTCACTTCCAGAAGGACAAGGTAGATGAGCAGTGCCGCTGTACAGGCCAGAAGGCAAAATGCAGCAGAAGAGGTGATGTGTGCGCCCGGGGCAGAGGGAGAGGTAGTTGGCCACTGCCATACATATATTGGGGCAAAACTCACTTTAAAGTCTGCGCTGACAGGGCAGGATTTTGTACAGCCGCTGCGGACATCTGTCCACACTCCTAAGACCACTGGGCTTTCAGAGGAAGAACAAATACAGGACCGGGAGCATGGATCCACAGATCATGCACTGCTGGATCTACAAAGGCAAGTTTACCGACTCGAGTAAACCGTGCCTAGCTGTAGCCAGCTCTGTTCGCTCCTTAAATCAAAACATCAGGGATGCAGGTTCGCACAAGTTAAAATGCAAAATGTAACTTTAGGAGATTTCAACTTTACGGCTTCAATAAAATTAGCAGAAAAATAAGACCCTGTTGAGAAAGGGGCCCAGCAAAATAATCCTATTTCTGCCTGCAGACTACATACTGCCTGCAGTTCCTACAGAAGTAATAAAAATCACATATCTGAAGTTTCTAGTGTGTGGGTACCTTCTGCTCCCCGCCTCCTAGATTCTCTGGCTTTTAATAAAGCTAGCATCAACTTAAAACTACGGGGGAAGCAGTGCCAAGCAGCTGTTTTAAAAAGAAAAAACAACTCACAGCTTCTGCTTTTTGCAGCTTATCTTGTTTTCTTAGAGGGGGGGAAAAGGTACCTGGCTAAAAGCTCCTACCACTGAAAAATATTTTGCCATGGGCCCAGAGTCCTTGTCTGGACATCGCAGCTGTTCAACTCGGGGCAGTTTGCAGGGCTGGGTCTCCTTTTATACAAAGGGAAGGAGCCCCCGGATGAGTCGATTCAGATTCTTGACTTAGGTTCAGATTCTCAGCCACTTTCAGTGCAAGGACAACTCTAAATCAGGACAATGAAGCCTACTGTCCTTTTTCATTAAAACATGTCAGCTCACCAAATTCAGAATTCAGGCCAGAGCTGAATCTTTATCTTCATGAATGAATTAGCCCACGAGGCCCAGGGCCTGGCTCAGTGATTCACGACCATATGGGCACACTCCTTTTCTGCATGTAACGGGATAGGGAAAAGGGGTGTCTTTTCTGTTGCACTATGCAACTGTGATGGAGACTGCAGCATAGCCTGGGCTGGGTGTAGCTGGGACCCAGGGGTATATTTAATCCATCGATTCATATCTTACAAGAGTTTAGAGATTTCAAAATAGAAATCTTGAAACAGTCTTAAACCAAAGGTTGCTTCATCCTCCTCCCATGGGGAATTCAATGGTATCGTTCCCTCGAGTCAACAAACAGGATTTCACACCCCATGTTCCCCCTTTAGCAGAGCGGAGGGTCACAATTAAAGTCACTTTTAAGATCAGGCCACCCTAAAATGAAATCCTATGTCATATAACGTGTCTCTCCACAGATTAGAGAAATCATAGGCCTGGCGTGCCCTCTAGTGTGCAAATGCTGAACTGGCTGTGACCGCCCCAATCCATCACAAACAGAATGAGGAAATAAAAAAAGAAAGCAGGGCCCAGTGTCCGTCTCTCTTTACCGTCATCACCATCAAGATCTCTATCCCATGCTACCCAGAAAGGCTCAGTGTAGCTTGCAAAAATGGACAAACACTCCACAAATAAGAAACAGACGGCTCTGCATGTCCATGACAAATTGTTTCAGGGACTCTGGTACCTAAAAGTCTGCTAATGTCCTATCACGGCTACACTATGCAACTGCTCCAAAACAGGATTAAGATTTTCAGTGCAACCTCCATGCTTGGGCTGAGTAAATATGCCGTCCTTTTAATGGAGAGGAAGCCAAGTTAACTGCTCCCATTCAAACTAAGTGGTTAATGACCCCGATATATTGATGCTTGTGAACCACTGCTTATCCCAAGGCTGGACAGGAAGAGGTAGGATTTGCTTTCAGCAGCAATTCCTGACAAAGTCCCATATTGATCCAAAACATTTGCAATTCCCCGACTGCTGGATGTTCATCTCTCTCTCTCCTCCTTTATACTGTTTTAAATATTTCCCAATGTTACCACAGCCCAGATATGCAACAGGCCATCCCCATTTTCCACACCCCTCCGGGTTCTCCTTGGAAGTCTCCTATGCAATTACAAACCAAGCTTAATGATATTTGGTTTGTAAAAATCAGATAAGCCTACAGCCTAAAGGTCTGTATAACCTGCAAGATTCCTTCCACTTTCTAACTACGCATGACTTCTCCTTACGTCTTTTTTTTTTCCCTCCCTTTGAACAAGAGAAATCCATCTCTCCCTGTCTGCACTCCTGTGTTACAACATCCTGGATTGCTGGAGCAGAGGATTTTTTTTTTTTTGCCTGCTCTCCTTCAAGAGAGATTTGCTTGCACTTAGTGACCCCTTGTCACAGATAATTTTATTTTGGGTGGGGAGGGGCTGGGGAAAGGGAGAGGGAAAAAAATAGCATTAAGATTCCCCACTGGAGATACAATATGGAGCGTGTTCTTTGAACGGGTGCCAAACTTGTTGAATCAAGAGTAACCAATGTCAAGAAAATAGCTCTTTGGTTGCTGAAAGTCTCGGCGTGAGCATGCTTGAGCAAAATCAGGCAGGTTCCTCCCGCTCAAATTCTTAAGCCCAACACATAGAGGCAGCTCCTTTCCCCGCTAGAGCAGAAAAAGTGACCACAAAATAGGTTACCAACTTCCCTAAAAACACAGTGCAGAAAGGCTCTGTGGGCCCCTATTTGAAACATCCACACTTATTTGCAAAGGAGTTGAATTAAATCTCCCAGGCCACTTTTCAGGTGCGCACAGGTTAGCCTGCCCTATCCACCCACAGAGTCTGGAGTCTGAGCTGTCAGTCTGAAATGGATGATCATTTTGCATGCAAAAAGCATGGACAGTAAAAGCTCACACTGCAATTATGAAACTAAGGGGTTAGGCACAATGGCCAGTGTTAAACCATGAATGAGCAGCAGAGGAAGAAAAGGAGGATGCCAGCTCCCTTGCTCTGAGATACCCTGTGTGTTCTCACCTTAAAAGAGCAGCCAATTAGCCAGATCTCCTAGCATGCCTACAGTGACTGATGAGTCAATTATTTGCACATGGGGATACCAGGCTTTTTCTGTTGGCTTACTCAAGTCAGAAGTTATTGACCATCCAGGCCTATTTATTCACACCGATCAATCAGAAAAAAAGGAGAGCTTGCTCTATGAGCCTGGAGAGTTAGGCTCCAGGCTTTTTTTTTTTTTTTTTTTTTTTAATTATGCTGATGTACCAAAGGAGTACAGTTTAACTACATTGCAAAAATGAACAGTGGGTCACTCCATTTACCATTACTCCAGCTTCAGAGATGGAAAGAAAAACCATTTCCAACATATAAGTGGGTACCAAAAGTCCAGAGCAACAGAGGGTGGCCTCCCACCTTCACCCCTTGAGAATTGCCTGAAGTATGTATGGACTGTCCAGAATGAAAATCTCTTGACCGCACAGGACGAGAGAAGCATCCAGCCCCATGCTGCCACCCCCCCAGAGATGTGCTTCTCAAAACAGCGTTGGATCAAGAGGGAGGGAACAACTAAGAGGGGCAGCAAGGCTTAATTTTCAATCTCATCCCTGTGGAGATCCCATTAATCATACCATAAGCCTCCTGCACATTTTTCATCTTTAAACCTGCCCTCCACTTCCTATGCCTTTCTGTGCAAGTGTCTGCACTGGGAGGAAATATTCTTAAAGATTGCCTGCAAAAAGTGTCTCACACCCCAATCCTGCGAGGGACAGCCATGCAGACAAGCCCTGCACTGCAGATTCCTGATGAAATCCAGCAAATAAAGAATTTCTTGAAAATAAGAAGTGAGAGAGAAAGAAATGGACTGTGCATTTTGTTAGATTGATTTTTTTAAATACATGCTGGGTTAAGAAATTATACTGCTTGTCTCTGAAGTGTGTGTTGTGTGCACTAGATATGCAAAGGGTAGCCAAGGAGGAAATCAGGCAGTCCAAAATTTTAACTGCCAAAGTCAAAGACTTTTTTTTTTTTTTTTTTTGCAAATATCTAGTTGGTCTAATAAGAGATATCACCTCTGCCGTGAGTTACCACACCAATGAGTTGCATGCTAAAAAAATATATTTAATTCCAAAAAATTCCTTTTAATTCCTTTTTTTTTTTTTTTTGCAAATATCTAGTTGGTCTAATAAGAGATATCACCTCTGCCGTGAGTTTTGATTTCTTTTGCCTCTAGACCAATACAGCTACAACCTGGATACCTAACAAGTTAAAGAAAGCATCCTTACTAAGCTTAATCATCCCTGTGTAGTGACAGACCTCAAAGAAATTAAAAACTAGTAACTGTCTAGGTTACTTATAGTAAGATTAGTTAATAGAAAGGAAACACCTATAGCTTTCTCCAGTGCAGAGAGGTAAATACTGCAATAAGCACATTTGTTTGAGAAAAGTGGGAGGTGCCTAATTCACAAAGGTCATGGAAAATTACCCCAAGTCAAACTAGGGGCACCTTGAACCTAAAGAAATTAAGAGCTACTAAACTAGCCTTGAGAAAAGAAACCACTCCACTCCACTCCACTCCACTCCACTCCACTCCACTCCACTCCTCCCCTCCCCCCCTTTACTAAAACATACTCCTTTTCCCCCAAACCTCTCTTTTATACAAGCCTTTCCCAGCATGCTCTGGTAGCTGGGACTTTAAATTTGGGCGAGAGCACCAGGTGAGCCTCTTAAGTCATCTTTTTGCTTCCAACTGCTGCAGGCTCCACCTTTGCCTTCTTCCAGGTAACAAACTCTTTCAAACCTTTTACACTGCTCTCTTGCAGCTTGGTCAGGCTTTTTTCCTCGGAGGCCATAACACATCCTTTCCAGGCCCATAAGTTTACACCTTGCAACAAAATACAGCTTCTATTGCATACACACACAGCTGAGTATTTCTAGGCCATAAGGGATTTACTTACAATCCACAGCTGTAGGAGTCTGGCAAGGCTGCCCCACTTTTTTTTATGGTTATGCTACCATTCAGTATTGCAGGAACATCCCCTCTTCTCTGCTGTTCCCCAGAAGGGCTATAACTGTAACCTGCTCTTCCCTCCCAGTCACAAGATGCCTGTAAACTGACACATCTGTGCACTCAGTTACTTCAAATGCACCTGGGGCTGCACTGATCATCTCTCTGAAGGGGAAGTCAGTAGCAGGCTGTGCATCAGGGGACTTGAGAAAAGAAAAATACCAGGGAATTCAAGTCCAGCCCCCTTGTCCCGCAATCAGATCTGCACAGGTGGCCCCAGTGACTCAGTGCTCCACCTGTCTGAATCTCAACCTCTCTGACAAGGTTAACTACAAAGTGACAATGCATGGGTATTCAGGTCCGTTCACATCCCCAGTTTGACACTTCAAAGAAGTCTTTGGAGCTATGGGTGAGCAAAAAGAGAGCTGAAGACCACCTCTTTCCTGCTCAGGGTCTTATGCAGATTTTCATAAGGCTTTTGGTAGATGGGGGAGACATTTTAAGTTGTTTGTTCCAGCCAAGCAGTGAAAGAAGAGAAAAGCATTTGCAAATTCAGTCCAGCTATCCCATATTTAGAAACATCCTTATTTGTTTCAACAAAGACCAACAAAACATTTAGCACTTTGCTTGTGCCTGTTTTGCTGTAATAAATTTACAACAAAAGGGGTATTTCCCCCTGCTACTGCAAAACCATAATATGCAGGCAAACACGCACAGAGTGAAATTAGTAGCTGTGCGGCGAGTGATGGCAAATGGAAGATTGGACAAGGCACTTCATTTTCACTGGAATTGTATTCTCATTAACAGCAGGGTCCATTTAAGACATCTGTCAGAAGCCTGCAATGCAAATGTAAATGGAAAAATTCCAGCAAGAACTCGGGGGTTTTTTTTATTCTTTTTCCCATGAACTTCACATTATGGAATTTTAACAGATGTTCGACTTGGTCACAGCTAATAAAAAGAATTATGCAAGAATTAAAAAACTGGCTCAGCCGGCTAGTGCAAAGCCTCCGCAGAACAACTATAGTTCCCATCAAGGCATTTCAGGAGGATTTACAATGGGTATTTTCTTCTGCCTTGTTGCAGGATGGTTGGAGATTTCACGAATGGCTTTGTCAGTGGTGGAGGGGGGAAACGTATCGTTCCCACCGGCTGTGAGTAGCACCGCCTCGTTTCTACAAAATGGTGCATTACTACCACGGGAAAGTGGATTTTTCACTTGGCTTTGATTTTGAAATGACATCATGGGAAGCTCGCATCTTCTCACAGCCTTTTCTGTTGTGCCATTTACCCAGACAAAAAAGCTTCCAGGAGCAGCTGGACTCTCCTTCTGGTCTTGTAGCTCTTTCCATAAGGCAGGACTGTCTTCCAGGCTGCTACTGTCCTTAGGCTTGGAATAAAATCATTGCACTGCACCTATTCTCCCTTTGACTGCAAAATCAAGTCAAAGGTATTTGGAACAAGAGGGAAGAGGAACTAAAACCAAAGGGGAAGGCTGTGGGGACAGAAAAATGCACACATGTCCCTAATTATAAAGGGAGGGTCTGCTAAGCAGCAATTCTGTTCATCCACTGAAATTTCCCCCAAGCTAAGACATTTCCCATAGTACTAAATATACACTTCTTTTTTTCTCAAGTCCTCCTTCATGGCAGGCATAAAAGAAGAGCAAAAAAAAAAAATACAGGAAGAGTGCAAATCAGACACTGAAAGGTAAAACAATTGTTTGGTTTTTTTTTTAAAGTGTGGTTCTGGGGGATGGGAAAACAGAAGAGTAGAGAAAAGCTATGAAGAATCAAAGGGATGGAACAGGCATAAAGAAAACCAATAGGTTAGGGACATCATTTGGCCCCAGTGCTCTTTCCTGCCATGGCAGGGGTCGGACTAAATGATCTACACAGGTCCCTTCCGGCCCTAGAAACTATGGTACGGCAAGAGAGACAATGGCACTAATTTAAGCTCTTTTCCCTCCCTAACAACTGGGCCTGGGCCCAGCAAAGCTGAACTGTCCACTTAAAGGGTCTGAAAGAAGGACAGGCTATGCAGAAATGAGAGAGAGTCTGGACCCCACTATAAATTATGTGCAAAGGCTTATTTCTGAGTGAAAGTTACAGTCTTTCTTAGACCACATTACTGAAGCCTATATACTACAAAATACCTTTTTAGTGTCGCTAACCAAATGGCTTTGCAGAAGGAAAAAAACCACCTGAAGCATGCAAACAAATTCCACAAGCATCCAGATCCAGCTAGAATTGAATGTCAGTGTGCTACAAAGTAGAGAATCACATGGACATCTCCCATAATGAATTAACACGGGCTCCTATCCAAGGATAAAGACCGTCTGCTGAATAAGGGAAGAAATGCATTTAGAGGGGTTGGAAAATATCAAGAATGTGCATTTGTTTCAGCTACGCAATTCAATACACTGCTTTTATGCAAACAGTGGAGTGGACGCTTCACTGCAGAGTGGTATTTAGTGTCAGAAAATGTGATAGCCTTAACACTGTGGTAAATGCATGGGTTTGGGGTTTTTTTAAGCAAACAGATCACCAATGATTTGTTTCATTTTGAAGAGAAACCACATTTCATTTGGCAATAATTTATTTCTCGTTCTATTGGGCAGATGTGCCAAAAAAGCAATATTTCAACTGAAATCAGTTCTGAAGGATCTTTTATGAATATACATAATGGAAAGGACCCCAATTAAGTATTCAACAAGGTGCTGCCATTTTGAGTAAACAAAGTTATCTCGGCAGGGTCACATACTGCGCTAAGAGAATGGCCTGGAAATTAATTACCATCCTGACATACGTCAAAACAAATTTTAAAGAGAACAGCATCCAGTTGTAGCCATGTGTTTTATCTATCTGGTGGTATGCAAAAATCTGTATGCGGTGGTATCGAAATTTATTCATTTATTCAGAACCCCTCGGAGAAATCAAAAAGGCTTGTTGCCCTTTTTTTGCCTGTCTCCAGATGAAATCTGAGTGAATAACATGCGTTTAGTGAGCTGGAAAATAAGTACAGGATGAAGCTGTGGTGGGGGTTATGTTTCGGAAAAGCAGGTGTCATCTTCACACAAGTAAACTAATTTTTGAAACGTTCAGAGTTGCTCAAATAAGCTCCAGCATTGCCATTTGCGGGTGCTTAAAGCAATACAAAATTTGGGACTTCTTATCTTATGCAATATACATCTTTATCCTGACTTGTAATAGGAGTTGGCTATACTGGATCTGAACGCAGCTAGGGGCATGAAGGAGATGTTTTAAAAGCAAAGAGTTCTGCTGAAAGTAGGCTTTAAAATGCTTAGTTAGCTAGCGTCGCTATCAACGGCAACAAGAGAATTTTCTTTTAATACTGGTACTGAAGTGACTTAAATGGGCAAAGATCCAACCCAGATTACTTAGCTGGGTGAAACTTAAGGACAGAACCACGTGCCACACCAAACTGATCCTAGCAAGTGAAGAACAAGGACTCTGAAAGGTATTTGTCTTATTTTCACAGAAAACCAATCCCTGTTCCCTTATCTAAAGTGTTTGCAATGCAGTTTCTACTATTGCAAAATGACAGCTGCATGGAGTGCGATGGGCAAAGTTTGGAGTGGGATTTTGAAATGTAGCTTACAAGAGGGGGGCCAAATGAAATTCCTCTATTGATGCACTGGTTAATTTAGATGTTGTGCCAAATGTTAACATATGTTACAACCTACGACGAGGTTTTCTGGTAAAACCTACTGTTTAGCAGTGCACAGAAGTTCATTTTCTCCTTGTTCTCTCCAAGTGAAAGCTGTAAGGAAGTCATGCACATCATCTATTCTAAAACCTAAAAATCGGAGACCCAAAGACCACAACCCACATTGTTCAACTCCCATTGGCAGATTTCTCTTGGAGAATTCACGTTGGCTGTGGTGGGGCATCACACAAAAGCCACTAATGAGAAGAAGATCAGGGTCAAAGATACAACTAATAGCAAAAATAAAATGGCATCTCTCTGGGGGAGCAAGTTCAGGGTCCATTGGCACCTGCTAATCCCAGCAAAAACAAAATGGGCATAGACAACTTGGACCATTTTTTTAAAATTCGTTTTCATGTGCATTTGACTTGTGCACGATGCTAATTTCCACCGCTCCTGCTGTGAAGCGGGGAAAAGAGACTTAGCACCACCCTTTGTCTCTACACTTAGTAGAGGGCAAACAAGAGACCTCACAAAATAAAGCATTGCCAAACTGCACGATTTGCAAAATGTATATGTCTTCATCATATTACATCTGTTCAGCAATGAATCCAAAAAATGTATGAGAGGTACAGGAATATCCACCTCTGTCCCAGAAGTTTCTAATGCACTTTATCAGCATAGCTTCCAAGTTCCCATTATTTCCCCAAACAGTTAACTTATCTAGATGAAATATTTGGAGGTGTGTGATTCCAGCTATTTACCTTACCTCGGAAAAGTACAACAAAAGCACTTGAAAAGAGGGTGGGAAAGAAACCAATTGTCTTACCTCTCTTAATACTGTGCTTTTATAGCCCCGATAAAATCCTCGAATACCCTGTAAACCAACAAAAAAAGACAGCTTCAGCTAAAAGGAATTAGGTAGCCAAAGACAGCAATTTATGGATGATTACACAGCAGGTATTACAGCCTTACTGAGTGGAAGATCTAAAACAAATAGATTATATTGATTATAGCACCGTATTCCAGGACTGACAACACTAGAGGCTTTTATCTTCCTTTTAAAAGGAGTGTTTAACCACTGTGAGGAATAATGGGTTATCCATTCACACAAAGAAGAAACTAGACATAAGAGTTTGTATTAGAAGGGCAAGAAGGCATAGAAACACGTTATTTCGAACTCTGTGTGCCTAACACTTGGCAAGCATAGCTGAGGTTGAGAAGTTATCCACAACTCCAAATGCATACATAAAGCAGAGCAGCAGCATTTTCAAGTTAAGCGGCCGATGCAAAACAGGCATCTAGGATAACAATCTGGCTGGATGTCTGGTTTCTTAATTGCTCTGGTTCAGAACCATCATCAGGAAAGACTTTTCAATGCTTTGTTCTTAGCTGGAAGACGACAGCATCCAACATGTTTAAAAGGCATGACATGTACGCATCAGAGTTTGGTTCCCTGGCCAGTGCTCTGAAAAGAGTATTTCCACTGCCAGTTGTTTTTTATAGATCAGGGGTCAGACTGAAAAAGAGGAGTAGGGAAGAAAAGAACGGGCACTCTGAGACCAGTATCGCATTCAGTGTCCAGAAAGCATTAGCTGTTTTGGGTAGCTCAGGCCAATAGTTTCATAGTTTCTAGGGTCGAAAGGGACCTGAGCAGATCATCTAGTCCGACCCCCTGCCATGGCAGGAAAGAGTACTGGGCTCAAATGACCCCAGCAAGGTGTTCATCTAACCTCCTCTTAAACCCCCCCAGGGTGGGAGCCTGCACCACTTCTCTTGGAAG
>NW_017728917.1:11329530-11392078 GCF_001723895.1 Crocodylus porosus
GGATCACCTCCTTGGACCTGCTCAAGATGCATCTGTGGATGCAGGACAAGGTGCGGTTGGCTTTCCTGACTGCCTCTCCACACTGCCGGCCCATGTTCATCTTGGAGTCAACAATGACCCCCAGATCCCTTTCCGCCTCTGTGCTGATAAGAGGGGAGATCCCCAACCTGTAGGTATGGTGCTGTTTAACGCTTGCATTCAAGGCAACAGTCAACTCTATCAGTAAACATGATGACCGACATATTCAAGCGACTAAGGAAGTGCTTCTCAGCCAATGTGCTGGAAGATCCTTTTAAGGGTGCTGCCCAACATGACCGGTCAGCTGGACAAACACCTAGACAAGGTAAAAATAGAGAATCCATACTGTTAAAAGCATTCTGACTTTTGGGGGTCTCCAAAATTGCTCTAGTACTTTTTCCATAGTCAAAAGATGAGTGAAATTCGTTTCTGAAATGGGATCCAGCTAAGTTCAGAAACATTATGGAGTGTAAAAAAGTAGCAATCCATTGGTACAAGATGTGCCTCAGTGCAACTACCCTATTCTCCAGGTGCTTATTCCTGAAGTAGTGCAGCAAAATGCAAATATCTGCTCGGCTCGTCCCTTCTTCAGCGGCCTTAACAAGCTGCTGGAGGGGAAGAGGGAATGAGGATGGATTTTGCATTATCAAGTGAAGGAGCAGTGCTTTGCAAGGCCATTTCGTAAATTCTCCATTTTTGATCCTCTCCCTGGATCCAAAATAGAGATGTGAAAGACGCAGCCTTTCCAAATGCAGGTATCGGCCCTGCAGAAAGGATGCAGTGCCATTAGCAATATGCTAATATGCCTCCCCCTGTAAGCCCCATGCAAACTTTCAATGCTTCATTAACCTTGGCTCTGGTGGGGGGACAGTTTTGCTTCCAAGAGTTAGGAAAACAGGAGACTGCTTGATTTGAGGGAGTTGGGTTACTGGATAAGAGCACTGCAGAAACTGGAAGCCTTGATTAGTATTTCTAAGTGCCATTGCCCCAAAACATTAAGAAAAAGAGCCTAGCCGGCTAACAGTCCAGTCCTATAACATGCCAACAGTTCTCAGCAACAGGATAGTTGCACAAAACTTCCCAGGAACAGACAGCACAGGGCTGGGAGAATGGCTTGGAGCAGCTATGTTTCAGAAGTTTTGATAAAAACCTTACCTCTTGATATAAAGTGTTGGAAAGCACTTGAAAGGTGCTGGATGAAGGCGAAACTTGAGCCCTCTGCTTTACCACTTCGGAAGGAACCCGTATTAGACAGGCGACCTGTAAAAACAGCAAACATTTAGCCTGTAAATCCCTCTGAGTCCATTTGAGTTAATTTGTTTTTTTCTTTTCAAGGAGTCATGTCTGCAAAACAGAGGGATGGCTTGTATATTTGTGTGCCAGTCCTGAAAGCTACTGCACATGATCTATGGGCTTATGAACCCACTGTCCCAGAGAGCTCTGTTGCACCCGTGAACCAACGGAAGTGTCTTCTGAAAGCTGTTTTAGCAGAAGTGGATTTCAGTCGGGAATCATTGAAGTCAGTAAAAAAAACTAGGGGAAAGGTTGGATGTTTCTTTAAAAGTCCTGGGAATCTTTCCCAGTGTTAGAAAATGTACAGATACTTGAGGACCTTTTCTAGAACAATTTGTCCCTGTTTTCAAGGTAGACCAGTTAGACTGTGCTCTCTAGTGACTAACTGTGAATGGACACCACTCAGCACGTGATGCACATGATCTATGGGTACAGTTACACATGTGCTTTAATGTGCATCAGCCTATTTTAATGAGCATTAAAGTGTCACTAAAAAAAATGTACTACTTCATTCAGGTGTGTTAAAACAGGCTACTGTGCATTGTCACTTAAAAACCGTGCTCTTTAGTTGACATGCATTAAGACAAGCTAATGAGCATTTTCCTAGTACTTCACAGTGGAGGTACTAGATTTAATGCTCATTAACTAAACTGTGTTAATGCATGTGTAGATGCGCCCTAAAGTAACTTGATTAGATCATAAACATTTTAATTTGGTTTGAGCCTTGTATGTATATGAACTGGGAGGTGTCTTTGTAACTAAGGCGGCTGCGGAAGTACAACAGATGTGGGCAAAATAACTTTGGGGTCTGACAGATCCTGCCTTGGAAATGAAGCAACTTGTGTAACCTGTATGAACAGAGCCAGTCTACACCCAACCCCACACAGTACCCATCTTTGTTAGGCTAGTTCCTCAATTCTTCCTTCCCCATCGCATTTGGTTCATCCCAAGCTTCCCCCTGAGTCTGGCTACTCCTAGGTTTCTCCTTCCAATATTCTTCTCTGCCTACAAAGATGCTTCAAGTGGATCATGTTATACCCCAAGGTTGTTACTAATAGGGCATGCTGGGTCTGACTGTCCAAATGAGTCAGGAAGACAGGTCTACACTCATATGTAAGCACCTGCTACACCAGGGAGGTTACACTGCAATGCAGAGATTGTACTGAAGCTAGGTTTGAACAAGCCCACTTGGCTACAAATGGCAGGGCAACCACAGCACTGGAAACTGGCAAGGAGCAGCATATTACTGTCAGAGAGCTGTCACATCAGGAAAATCTTGGGGGGGGGTTTTCTCAGGGCCTCTAAAGACAAAGGACTAGATGCTATCCTTTACTGAGGTGCTTTTATACCGCATCAACAGTGCAAAGGAGGTAGAAATGACCCCTGATGGGATGCCTCTTCTGGTACAAAGCTCATGGACTGGCTCTGTATCATCCTCCTTCCCCAACTTTGAGGCAGAAAGGTGTGCCCAGAATGTACTGGTGCAATGACCCTTAGAAGATTAGAGAACAAATGGTCTAAATTAGAGTCGCCCTGGTGCCACTCTAAATTGTGCTGTGAAATGGTGCCAGAATATGGGAGATAAGGTGGGATAAGGTAGTCCCCTTAAGGTGCCAGAATATGGGAGATAAAGTAGTTCTCCAGCCCATGACCCCTTTCCATCTCTTCTTGCCCTGGGTTCATGTATTTAAATCCATTTAAAAATAGCACCCTGGAAGTGCATCTGCATAAATGTCACCTGTGCAAAATCTGCATCTCCAGAAACAAACCCAAAAGGATCCAATGCTTGTAAAATAAATTAAGCCGCTATCTTGTGCACAAATACAAATACTGAACACAGGTACAGTCGCCAGGTTATATCAAAAGACCCCACCGTTTGTAAGACTTTTTTTGCTTTGCTTTTTTTTGGGTAACAGAGTGAAGTTCAAGCGCCATATTCATAAAGCAGCGATGAAATAAAGTCTGTTGTGACTTGTAAGGGGCATAACTGGATGAGCTAAGAGATCTCCAGGAGTTTTATTCCAAAGAGGTAAAACTCTGTGTGCTCTTCAATTCCAGAGGTCAAAAAAAACAAACGACCCCAATATGTCAAGGAAATAAGAATTGTCAACTTTCTTTTTGTAGTTTGGCATAAATATTTATAGAACTTCACGCTTCATAACACTCCGTGTCTTTACATTAGTTCTTTATTCCTTAAAAATAAGGAGGCAGGAGGAAGACTTTAAAAAGGCTCTCAGATGGAAAACAATCTCACCAGCCAAGGGGGTACAAAGAGCCCAGCGTGGCTTCCCGACTTCTGTGGTGTTGCAATTTTGGCATGACAGGGGTGGCTACAAAGTAATGTATCTCTCTGTTTCTTTCCCATACCTGCATTGCATTTTTGTTTCATATTAACTTTTGATGTTCTCCCATTTGAATTTGAGCTACAAGGGAATATTTCACTGCACAAGAACAAAAACGAGTTATTGCATTGTAGCATGGTGAAAGGAAGTAAAAAGCTCATGTCATCCCGGGGTCTCTTGTCAGACTGGTTCCATAGGGCATTCTTTGCTGATGCATTTTTCATAGGCAGGTGGCGGCGGCTAAACCGAACAGTGACATTTTCACTGAGCATCTGAACTTCTGACTCGTTCAATTATTTGTTCCTACATGTGTACCTAGCCATCAAAAACAAATTAAGCATTCTTTTGATGTGATCCAGGGCCAGGTCTTCAAGGCAGGTATGCAAAACTAATTTCACGCGCGTCTATTCGGCCAGAGGGTAAAAATGGAACTAACTAAACCCCAGCCGACAGGAGGGAAAACTTTGCAATTAATTGACTGTGCTGAGACCTAAAGCACGTTGATGCCCTGAAGGGAACGTGGCACAAATTAAAATACAGATCGATATACTTCCTATAATTTGCTTTCTCCTACTTCCTCTATCGGCAACACTTTTTGGATCTAAAGGTTTTGACCTTTAGCTTTAAAGGACTATTAGAAAAGCTGAGCAATCTTAATTTATGCAGCAGCAATTGTTCCTCCTGCATTTGTCTTTGTCCATTGCCCAACCTACCACAGTGGAATGTGCCGTGCCTGATACAGAATACCCTATTTGTATAACCTGTTCCCCCAGTAAGCTTCACAAAGATGGACCTCGTTCCCCCACACCTCTAATACACCTGCAGCGTCTACTGGGGTCTCGGGGAAACAAAACGCCAAGACTAGAAGGTGAATAGGAGCAGGCAACTGAAAGGCAGCTTTCACCAAGCTGCTAGAAATATGTCAAATGCATGTGTCTCCATACACACATTATTTAAGCCATGGACTCTACCTAAGGGTGCAAGGACTTTAGGTTCAAGCTCCAATTTTTTTTTAAATGATGTTAATGGCATCACTTTGAATGTAGCCGTATTTCATAGCATGAGCCTGCTTAATGAGACAACAACGGCACCTGTTGTCTCATTCCCCATTTAATGTTAAAACCACAGCTGGGAAAAGTCCTGAATTTCAAAATGCTGGGCTTAAATCACTACCAGATAAACCCTGTGAATCTGGCAATTAGCTACAAATCCAACTGCACTTCTCATTACCTACCTGCATTAGCTAGGCAGGGGCCAGCAGCACTAAAAGCATGTTTATTTAGTCATTAGCACTTGCTCACACCTTGCAAAAAGGGGCATATTTTCAAATTAAATGAAAAAGCGCTGTTTTCTATCTATACAGACAAAAACGGTTTTGGCTTCTGAAGACTTCATGAGCGTATCGTGGCTGCCATCTCCTGGTCAGAACAGGGTTAGTATTTGCTGTAGTTCAAGCATTGCTGGTATCATAGCAGCAAAGTCCCAAGTGGGACAGTGCCTAGAAAAATTAATACCCACGATGTAGCTCTATTTCAAATCAGGGCAAAGCCTCTTGTAGAGACATATATTGGTTTAAGTGGTTTAATTCAATTTAGGGGAAATCTGTTCCTAATTGACAAAAGCTACGCCAAGAAAAGTCTGGTTTAAATGAAAATAAGCATGTTTGTTTATCCAGATTTTGGCACTGGTCTAACTAAAATTGTTTAAAAAGAGAGAGGGGGAAGGAAAGACATAAAAAGAGGGGGGGGGGAGCTTTAACTACAGCAGCTTTCTCCAGCAGACCAGTCCAGCTCACAGCCTGGAGTTTTTGGAAGCTGACCTATATGCAATCTCTAGGAACAGGTAAGCCAATGCCTCCCTTCCCCATCTTGAAGAGATCAAAAATGTTGCCCATTTTCATATGTCATGAAGTTCAATAACATTTAATACATTACCTTAACATCTCCTTAGTTGAAGTTCAGTCGATACTGAATAGAGAACCCAGATACTTTATATGCCCCTTGCACGGCATCAGAGATGCTCGTGCACCTATCCACTTTTGCTGCTTCCAAGAACGTTAGGAATGTCGGTTTTCTTCTAGGTGTCTGGCCATTTTTCATGCTAGAGACACTCTGCCCATTTCCCACTTCACTTCACCCTGAGTAACCTAGGTACACTACGTCCCACAATGCAGAGAAACCCAATCGGGCCTGATGCACCATTGCTCAAGCATCACATTGCATTTGAGGTTTAGGCTGGAGTCCAGGAGAACTTTTCCTGCAGCAACAAAGTGTCACCAATGCTGGAACATAGCCACCGTGCCCAGCAATCCCCAGGAGCAAGTTTGTCCCCGCTCCAATCTCCAATGGACTCTGCTCTTGACTTGAGGTTGATGGTAGGCTATCAAGCTGGATCTTCAAAGATCTTCCAAATCGCCAGCACGATTTAAACAAAACCCTTCCCTTTTTATTATTATTGCATTGGGTTTTTTGGACAAAAACATTAATCCAAGGCTATCTAGATTTTTCTGGATTAGTTCTCTGTATCCCTTCACCTTTCAGGTTAACCAATTTCTTTAAAAAACCTATTCCATAGCATTTTAGAAAGTAACTAGTCCAAAGGACAGATCAGTTTTCACCATTGTGGATTTACTCATAGTTAAATACACAAACGAAAATGGTTCGGGGGCTGGGGCATACGACTTCTGAAGAGAGGCTGAGGGAACTGGGCTGATTTAGTCTGGAGAAGAGAAGACCAAGGGGGATTTGATAGCAGCCCTCAACTCCCTGCAGGGGGTTGCAAAGTGGATGGAGCTGGACTGTTCTCCGCTGGGGCAGATGACAGGACAAGGAGCAATGGACTCAAGTTGCAGCAAGGGAAGTTGAGATTGGCTATTAGGAAAAAATTTCTTACAAGGAAAGTAAAACACTGGACCAGGTTACCCAGAGTGGTGGTGGAGTCTCCATCCTTGGAAGTTTTTAAGACCTGGCTCAACAAAGCCTTGGCTGGGCTGATATAGTTGGGGCTGGTCCTATGTTAAGCAGGGGGTTGGACTAGATGTGACCTCCTGAGGTCCTTCCAACCCTCATTTTCCATTATCCTAAAACCTTTTTAGCAGCTCAACCAGCACATCCTTCACACCTTGGTATCTCAGCCCTCCTTTCAATAGAGGTCGAAGACTACGAATTACTTTCCACTGACCGCAGGCTATGAGCATGCATATGGGCAGTTATCGCAGACCATCTGATGTGCTGTCAAGTCCCACATTTTATTTTATCCTGCTGTTAATTGTTCATAGGCCCAGGCCCCAAGGGGATTATGCAGACATTGCTACCAAACGGGGTCCCTTCCAACCTTCATTTTTTACGATTGTTATTCCGCTATGGGAGACCCCTGAACAAGGTGTATCCAGAGACCAGCTACTATTGATAGTCATGCTGCTACTATTGAGAGGCATGATAGTCTTTCCCTAGGAAAGGGAAATGCATGTGGTGCAATGCTTCTTAACTCCTAGGGGAGTAGCTTGGCACAACCCTTGCTTTTTAGGCGATGCAGCTGTCTCGGGTCCCTTGTGTTACCACAAAACTTGAGCCCCTCATCCTTTCAACTTCAGACATGTGTTGGTGACAAAAGCATACTAGTGCAGCACCACCCTTCCCATGCCCAAGACCTCTCTCTGGTATCCCCAGCTAGTGCCCTATGGGAATTACTGAGGTGAACAGGAAACAGGGCAGCAGTTTCTGGCTTTCCCCAGTACTTCATTCTGTTCATTAGCTGGTTGCTTGTGCATGAATCCATGCTAGTTCTCCATGTAACAGTTACCCAGTTTCCATGCTCTTGATCCTTTATCTTACCCTGCATATCACATACGTGATCAAGTGGAGAGAGAAGGCCAGATCCAAGGCTGAGGAGTAACCTGGGTTTGCTACGAAGTTTTCACAAATGCTCTAGAGATTTAGATGCCTTTGTTCTATTGACTTCCACCAATGCTAAATCTGCTTGGAAAATGAAACAGGGGAGCCGTCACCTAGGGACTTTATTTTTGCTGCTCTAGCAGCTCAGGACCCAGATGCTACAGCCTTTCAAAGGTTTTGTTTTCTAAAATTAATGTTAATGAGTTTACATAATGAGTGGGTGGGAAGGCCCGAGTTGATGAGCACCAGGAAAATATAATTTAGCAATCAAAATGGTGTTAAGGGAGCATTTTCCAAGCTGGGGACAGTCATTTTTAGATGCTATTTGCATAAGTTGACACTTAATCAAATGAGAACCAGTGAATTTCTCCCCTTAGATACAAGGTGTAACACAAAATTTAATTGCACTGTACCTATGCAAGAACATTATGGGAGCCAACTGGGGAAAAAACTACAGCCCCAAAAGGGCATGGACTTAGGCTGGGGCAGAGCTGGGAACACAACCCTGACCTCCTGGGTCTTTGGATAAGGGAAACTACTTAGATTCATAGATTCATTTAGCAGAGAAGTGAGGAAAGAAGAGAAAAAGAAGCTTGGCTTGAAGGTCCTAAGCTCAACGTGAAGTTCCCCATCATTCAGGTTCTCTGCTACCCACAGGAGAAATGTGCAACAGGCACTGACTTGTAACACGTGTCTGCTTGCACTTTTTCTCCACAAACGTAGGTATGGATTACAATGTCCATTTTACTTTTGCCAAGCTACCTAAGCAGGAATAAGCCAGTGAAAGAGCAAATAGCATCACCCAAGACATGCTTATTATAAACCCAGCTCAGAAAAAATGGAGGATATGCATTTCCAAAAACCCTGAATGCTGCACTAAACTTATCCCAGACCACGGATATCAGCTTCCACTGCTACGAAGTGCAGCCATAGATAGCACTGCTGGGCTTCTATCAAAATGATCCCCAGCTTAATGCAATCCCTGCTGGAGGCAGTGGCACCCTGTAGGTTGGCCACACTGGATTTTGGACAAGCCCCTATGTTACAGCACATGAGAAGGATTAGAGATAGCTCTTGCCTCCTTCCAATCAGTCCTGATATTAGAAGGAAATCATTCGAATAGCTCAAGCTCTCCTAAATGTTGGAAGAAAACATCTGTTTTACCCACTAAGGTACTTCGGATCTCAACTCTTCTCAGTACATTAGAAACAAGCTATGGTAAAGTCGAGCAGGAATGGAAGAGGAAATGCAACCAAGGAAAAGTAGGTTGAATGCAATCCTCATTTCCTGAATTTGCATCAGGTTGCCAGACAAACTGCGTACATCCTACAATCTGTTCAGTACCTTGTGAACAGGACAGTAATACATAAATCCCACCTGCACCATTCTGTTGTAGCAGTTTAATTTTAGGGTGGAAAGTTGATCACTTCCCTCCTCCTCCAAAAGCATTAGGTTGGGATCAGTAAGACTACATTTAAATCGCACTATACCTATGCAGGGTCATTATGGGAGTTGTGCACTGCTCTACGCAGTCTTTCGGGGATAGCTATTTCTGTGCGGACAACTTATTCACTTCTAAAGTGGAACACGCACTCCTTAGTCCACCCTATGTCTGCACAGGGATTGATCAGGAATAGCCATCATGTTGAAATCACTCCCTACCTCAGTCCAAATGAACTTCCCTCCATCGACAAACCAGCAGCACTAAAACAAGTACTCCAGCCCTGGTCCTGCATTGCACATTGTCCACTCCCCCTCCCCATGTGAAAGAGTTTAAATTCAGGCTCTGTGAGTGTTTAGCTACAGGCTCCACACGGGACTGAGGAAGTGGCTATGTCTCTTTAAAGACCTGGCTTGAATAGATTCATGCAGACAAATGAAGCTGGGGAAGAGAGGAAAATGGATGTGAGACGCGGAGCCAAAGGAGAAGGGAAAACACGTGCACTGACAACAGAGCAGGCACGAGAGTCTGTGCGAGTGGCTGGCTAGGTGGCTGACAGTCCCTAATTTGCTGCTTTAGCCTTTAATTGTATGATGAATTTGTTGGCAGAGGCTGTGGATTTCTGCCTTCATTCATCTTTATTTACAAGCAATTTCCAGCTGCAGCTCTAATTTGAGTTTCCTTCTGATCTAACTGTGCTCCTTCCATGTACTTCATGAGGTCTTAATGGCACCAATCTCATTTTCTCTGCCACCTTTTGACCACTACTCAATTACACTCCTGGACGGGGGCTCGGCGAAATGCTAGCACAGTGGTAGAATAGAGCAAAGCTAACCCAAATTAATTTATGAATATTTCAGGACCCACCATGATTAATTCAGAAGACAATGGCATGCTGCTACACCGCCAGCATTGCTCGTCTCGCTGGGGTCAGTAGGTTCCACTGCTAAATGCTGACATTCTGCGAACTAAATGAGTTTACACTTGATTCCCACACACTATATAATAGGATCAGGACCAAAGTGATGGGCACTGATTAGCAATAATAGCCTGAGAACTGCCAGTCAAAGGGATGCAACCAGCTCTGAAGGGATGAATATTCATCGAGTCCCTATAGGGTATCAATGCTAGAGAATCTCTCCTGTTTCCTTTCCTAAAGAACTGTATTTACTTCTTCCATTTTTGGTGCTAGACAATGAAGCTGCCATTGGCCATGCCAGCCATTGATGTCACTTCTATTTCAAGGGTGTTGGTTGTAGCCATGTCAGTCGAAGGACATAAGCAGACAAGGTTCTTGGAATAAATCTGATATCTTTTATTAGACTTCAGCAGGAACAGAGCGGGGTCAGGAGTCCCCCACAAACTGAAGAGCTATAAATCATGTTAACCCCTCCTAAGCATTGAAGAGGGCAGTGTGTAACGTCTAGTCTTACCATGTCTCTCTACTCCTGCCAAGCTGGACTTTACATACAGAAAACTTGTCTACCCCCTGCTCTATCTACTCCAAAAGCATTTCAGAGGCTAGACTTTGAATGCATACCACTATGCCACCCACCGACATGTTGAAATAACCAGAGCAGAGAAAACAGGCACAGATGAGGAGGAAACTAAGGAAGGACATCTATCACTCTCAGCAAGAGGAAGTTGGTGCTACAGACATTTGGCTTTATACATTGGTTTTCATCACTCTGCTTCTTCTCCGGAAGGACTTGCAGTAGAAAATGCAGCCGAGACTCTTCAGCACACTGACTCCTGCATCGTACACAGCGCCCATGTTTGACATGTGCCGACAGCAACAAGGAGATGCCAAATCATTATTGATAAGTCGTTAGATGTGCCACGCATGCTTCGCCCTTGTCTTCACCACTGGATACCTTGAGATGCGGCAGACTGGAATACACAAGCAAGATTGGGATCTCGCAATGAACGGTCTTGTCCTTACCTTGCCCTCCCGCGTCTAGGCATGGAGGTAGCTAGAGAACAGCACCACGTCATGGCGCACAAAGGTAGTACGTTAAATACCAAGTTGCGGCTGTAATTGCTGGTCACGCTCTGCTTTCTTGCTGTCTACCGTTCTCGAGGCTTCACTTGACCTCAGCCTTTCAACCATTTTGAAGATAACAAGCTTTTGGGGCCATTTCAATGCATGTGGGTTCACCAGCACTCACTCTGCCACTATGGGAACCCAAAACCACGTCGTTCTGCAGAAAATGGCTGGCACATGAAGTGACTCACCCCCTATCTTCACAAGGAGCTGTTTGACACCTTCACCCTGAACCCACAGGACCGAAGAACACAACTCAGACCTCCCCAAGGTAAGGCCAGACCCTGCCGGTGAGAGTCCAGTCTCCCTTACCTGGAGAGAAACACGATGCTGTTGATACATTACCTTGCCCTCTGGCACACTCAAAGGGTGGCTACAAACCTGCTCCCCCATCTTTGCTCTTCCTGGGTAGCCAGCAGGCTCTAGTCCCCCTCGATCTGCTCCATTGCATCATCCAGGCAAGCTCAGCGGTCTATTTATTGCTTCCACCTGTCCTGCAGTACCAAAAAAAGGCTCCCTGAGGTCTATTATTGCTGGTACTTTCATGTTCTGGGGAAGAGACTCCCCACAATGCTCTCACAATGGTCAAGTTCAAAGGTATTCAAAGTGCACCGGCAAGGCTGAAAAAGCCTCTCTGATCTTATTCCCCAAAAGGTCAGAAGGGCTTATTCCTACCCCTCACCTCTCTCTCACTTGCAAGGAAAGGGAGTTGGCTAGACTCCAGAAAAGGAGGCAAAAAGAGAAGGAAACAAAGCCACTAGATACAGATGCAGAAGTGCAGAAGGCAGCTGTTCAGTCTTGAGATTTGTCAGCAAGGGACAGAGCCTGCAAGAGAGTCCCCCACCCGACTATCCCCAGGTCATCACCATAACAATATCCAAATATTACATGGAAAAGACGGCTTGTTCGCTAACTTCCTCAGGCCGCAATCCAAATGACTTTCTTCTCGCCTCTGTGGAAAAAAGCAGGCAGGGCAAAAAAATTAACGGTGTTACTGGCTCTTATGGAGGAAACTTGTGTCAGCCAAGCTGGGATACGCTGGCATTCATACCATAAATTGAAGCTTGCAGCAGGTTGTTCAGGGCTCCTTTTTAAAACCTCTTAGCCAACTTTTTCCTTGCCGCAGTGTGTCATTATATGCCTGACGTCATTATAAGCCTGACAAAAGAGGGGCATGGATCAATCCATCAAGGTAGGATTTGTAACAAAAACTGCACTATTGGTTTAAATAGATGCCGTCAAGCTAAAAAAAAGTGCTCTTGTTTGTGTTACTAGCGCCACCTTAGATTATTCAAAGTGAAATAATTTGAGAACATCTGGTTTTCCTTTCCACCACTTATGATATCATGTTTTCCAAGCACATCTGGCAGCCCTTTATAGAAAGATATGCAGACTAAACATGCAGAGCAATAGTGAGTCGAAGATGAAGACTTCTGATGCCCTGGATGCAATAAGAGGGTGTTTTCTATCTCCACATTCCAGGGATGGACTGGGTAGTGTCCATTTATGTCTGCAACACCTCCTTCCTCCTCCTTATATGTGCATCTTTCCCCTTGTTTTTTCTGTATATCCATAAGCACTTCCTTGTCTGCCACGCAGAACCCGTATCAATGTTGCATGAGTTGGGAATCCCTACAGAGCAAGATTCAATTACAAAGAAGTTTTGTTATGCTTTAACTAATGGGGTACATTTTGCATCTGGTATCAAATATAAATTATACCTTGCTTCCCCAATACTGTTTGTGCTGAACATCCCTCAGTTCCCAGAAATCAAAAGGAAAGTGGAAAACACTGATCACAAAGGCCACTTACTGAGTTTCTGCTTCAGTTGAACTGAGCAAAACTACACCAGGCTTTGTCTAGTCAAGTTGGTTTTCTGTGTGCTTTCTCTGGTTGCAAATATTACCCCAAAAAAGGGATTTTTTTTTAAGACCAGGGTAAACAAAGCCTTAGCTGGGGTGACTAAGTTGGGGCTGGTCCTGCTTTGAACAGGGGTTGGACTAGATGTGACCTCCTGACACCAGATGCAAAATTTATCCCATTATTTAAAGTATAACAAAACTTTTCTGTAACTGAATCTTGCTCTGTAGGGATTCCTAACTCATGAAACATCAATACGGGGCCTGCGTGGCAGAAATCTGTCAAATATTCTGTCTTTTCTATCATAATCTGAATCACGAAATCATACCCCAATTTCCCCCTGCCTTATTAAAAACAGTAGCAAGATGTTAGCTTTTGGTCATCCAGTAATCTCAAAGTGTTAATGCAATCAGTATAAACATGACTTTTCAGACAGGCAAGTGTCACAGAATCAGAAAATGGGGGCGTGAAAGGACTTTAGGAGGTCACATATAGTCCAACCCCCTGCTCCAAACAGGACCAGCCCCAACTACATCACCCCAGCCAAGGCTTTGTCTACCCAGGTCTTAAACACCTCCCAGGATGGAGAGTCCACCACCTCTCTGGGTAAAGTATTATATTATTGCTCTAGGGCTCTAGAAAGGTAAGCATCACCCTTCTACCTACCAAAGAGTCGGCAGCTAATCCAAGACTAGCCTTAACTCAGGAGTCTGGTTCCCTGTTGTAAACCTACTTGTTCACCATGCTCAATGAGAGGGCTGCTACTCCATGAAGCAGGCAATTAGCTTGGAAGTGTAACAGGATACCTTGGGGATCCTAACATGACTTATTTTGCAGCTCATTATGCCATACTGAACAGGGCCTTGCCCTATCAAAGCAATTATTTTAAGCTTTCTGGGGAAAGCAAGGATGCAGGCATAAGAAGGTGCCCCAAATGCAAAGTACTGACAAAATAACTACCATTCCGTATTGTTACAGCTCAATTAAAAACTTAACGGCTAATCAAAACAACTCTAATTACAACTTTCACCCTGATTGCTTGCCACCTGGAATACAGTAAGAAAAATAAAATCGATTAGTTCAGATTTGATAGGAGACCGCTGTGAGGGTGCTTCACTCGTACTGTTTTTATTGGGAGCCCAGCTGAATTTTCCTCCTCCACCTACTGTTGTGGGGATGAGTGTTTGTAACATGTTTTCAGGTCATAACTTGCTGTAAGTATGCAAGGCATCTGACATCCTTTTGTCCACCGTTTGTAAAATATCCCAGCTGATTTGTTTTTTTTTTTAATAATTATGGGATTCTTGTGTAATGAAGGATGCTGTGGCAATACTTTGTTTTCGAATGGGGAGGCTGTTCTCCAGCCTCTACCATGGCTATTGTGGCATCTTTAAGGCTGGACATCATCTCACGTGGTTCTGGGATTAGATGCATCAGGTCAGACATCTCTAACATCTCTTGAATCTGAAGGTCCAGGTGCAAAACATGTAGCAACAGACTGAAAATCCAGGAGTACAGCCCTCACCAATCCAAAAGGCTCGGTGAGACTTCTATGGGAACTGTAAAGACAAGGCCTGAAGTTGATATTCAAGAGCTGGCTGCACTGAGACGGTAATCAAGACAGGCTCCCATCAGCCAGTCTCATTAAATGAGCTTCTGGTCTAACCTCACTGCCTCTGGCCCTTCACAAAGTTTCTGCTCAAGTATCAGACACTAGCCACGCTCATCTCTACAACCCAAAACTAAAGGGATCTATGCCTATTAAAGGCAATCCTATCCTCCCAGTAATGCATGCTGGCAATTAAATTAATGTTGTGATCTTGATAAAAGTTACCTCCCAAAAGTCCACTGCTATTTCCCCTGGCTGTGAAGAACTGTTGCTCTCCTCTCCCAAATAGCACCAACACAGCCCTGCGTCAGATGAATTTGGAAGCACATAGGCTGTTAAGAGTACTGTACTGAAATGAATTAACTGCCCCCAGCTGTGTATAGCTAGACAAGGTAGGAACCACTTAAGTAACCAAAATGACAGAAGCTCATCTTGCAAAACTGCTTACTAAAACAAGATGGCACTCAAAAGCTTCCAAAAGCATTACGGCCCACTTGATGCAGGTCATCGTTAATTTATTATTTGCTTACACCTTGCCCTTTACAGTTGGACTGGAGGAGGTGAAAGAAAAGAAATGCAAGGGGAGGAAAAAAAAAAGCAACCAAAAATATGTATAAATATACTTGTCCAACATCTCCACCTGGCATATTCAAGTCAAGTCAGTCCCAAGGCCATTACGACTATGACCACAAGCATTAAGGCCATAACCTTAGATGCTGTGCATCGCTGGCAATTCTTCGAACGTAGTGACCTGGTGGTGACCATCTCCCCTCCGGGTATGGATGGCTGCTGGCTCTCAGGGAGCTCATCTACCCTTTGACAGGTCTTGTTTATAGTCCTGCTGGGTACCCACGTGCCTTTCTCACCCAGGCAGAAGTGCCAGTTTAGTCGCTGACATCCCAACCATGGAACAGGCTGTACTGGTTTACATGGTACCAGACAGCAGATCAAGACAGGCCTGGCCTGACAGTAAGCTGGTATATTATACTGGTGTTATAATGGAGGGGTCAGCAAGCTACAGCCCATGGGCCAGGGACATTGGCTGGATTCAGCAGTGGGGAAGTAGCAGTCAGGGCTGAAGTATCAATGGCAATTCAGCAGCTGGAGGACACAGCAGCAGAACTGCAACTGGCCACGTGCCTTCAGACCAACCTGTTTTTTTTTCCATCTGGCTGCTACTAAAAAGCTGCCGACTGCTCATAAACAGTCCTGGAAAGGGAATGTAAAAAGTCAGCAGTCGTCACTAACAGAGCAAACTCACTCCAGGAAACCATCAGCTCCTGCAGCTCCAAGCAAGTCAGAGCTGTTGCAGGTGCTAATCCACTCTCTACGTTTACATTAAACCTTGGTGCACCCACTCCAAAACACTGAAACACCTGAGCTCTGCAACCAATGCAGGATGCATCCTTCCTGCAAGTCCTGCAGGTTCAAACTGTGACAGGTTCTCAAACAGAGGTGACACCGAGGCAGATGGATGCTGCCATGCAACAGAAGTTGGATCAGGTTTCCCACCAGGCCTGCAGCTGCGGGAAGCATTTTCAGAAGTTGGCAATCAGGTGCCATTTGATCTGCAAAATAAGACACCTCTCAGTTGCCCCCTCCCAGCTCCTCACACTGGTCTCTACTGTCTTGTGCATCCACTGAGAGAGTCCATTTATCAGAGGCAAAAAGGCCTTTTCTTCAGTGCAACAAAGTGCCCTTCACAGGAGATTCGCGTACACAGAGGGGAAAGGGGTTATTTTGCTCCTGACTTACAGCCAAGGCAGAAAGGCTTCTTAAGCAACTACATCCATATGTTCCACTTATGACCACAGGATGATAAGACCTTTGGAAAAGTCAGATCTTTTTCCCCAACCATGACAAACCGCAGAGCTGCAAATGGTAAGGAAAGCTCAACTCTATTGCAGCACAGTCCCAAAACCAGCCTGAGGCAGAGGTGAACTGGCCGTGGCATTTTGAACAATTCCTGCATCCTGCTGACTTGTGAGCCAAAGAAAGGTCAGCCTTTGGGCCTCGCTCACACTAATGAAGGCAATGCGGATGCTGGAACAACCAGCACCTATGCCAGGTTTAGCAGCCGGAAGAGGCAGGGTATGTGCCTATTACAGGGCAGTAATGAACATACTAAAGAATCAAGGTTGCAGCATAGTTAAAATACCTCCTGTCCTTTTAACCTATGCATGAATTACAAATTAGAAGCAGCCAGGAAATGTGGGCAGGAGCACATCGTGCAAACAGCGTCCAGCAAGGGACACTTTCCATGGAAGAATGCAGTGTGCCAGTTATAAGCTAAATCCAAGGTGGGCCTGTCAGAGCAATCCAGCCTAGCTGGGTGCCTGGCTCGTCACTGCTCCCGGGAAAACCTAGGACAAAAATTCCTTAGTGAAGAGGCACAGGGAAGTATGACGGCAGCCAGAGAGAAGGCTAAAGAGCAGTAAAAAGAGCAGAGTGGCCAGGAGAGCACAGCAGCCACCTCCTGCCTCATCTTTCCTTAGGCACCGCAGTACGGTATTTACTGAGGCCAGATCACCTTTTCTGCAGAGGGATCCGATTACAGCCCTGTAAGAAAATCCCTGCAGCAGCACAGTTCCTCATTTCAGTTCAACATTTCTTGGATATCATTTAAGTTTGAAAGCAGCCCTTAACTCCCTGCAGGGAGGTTGCAAAGAGGATGGAGCTGGACTGTTCTCAGTGGGGGCAGAGGACAGGACAAGGAGCAATGGGCTCAAGTTGCAGCAAGGGAAGTTGAGATTGAATACTGGGAAAAACTTTTTCAATAGGAGGGTGGTAAAGCACTGGAACAGGTTACCCAGAGAGGCGGTGGAGTCTCCATCCTTGGAGATAATGTAGTTAGGGCTGGTCCTGCTTTGAGCAGGGGGGGTTGGACTAGATGCAACTCCTGAGATCCCTTCCAATCCTCATTTTCTATGATTTTATGATTTCATGTGTCCTGTCCATTCCTTACCAGGGGCCCCAGACTAACCTTACCCTATCCTCAGCAGGATAGAACGACAGAGACAAACTGAAGGTGCAAGACGCCTGCTGCATGACCAGTGCACGGCCGTCTCAAGTCATGCCAGAGCTTTCTTACCAGCCCATAACTCTCTCGATGCCACACCCAAGGAGACACGACAACAGATGTTGAATGAGACGCTGAAGAAAATACCCGACAGTGAAAAAACGGACGTTCCAACAGTTGAGTCCTTACCACCAGGGACTTGACGAACCATGGCAAAGGTGCCAATGTCTCAACTGCCTACATACTGGAGCCAGATGCTCCAAGGTACTAATGAAGAAGTGGAGCTATACATTGGTTCAAGCACCTGTGACCGTGGCACAGAGATTCAGACTATGCACCACCTGCTGCAATGCCTGCTGGTGAAGGCACACACATAATGAAAGACCTTGCAAAGTACAATATATAAGCACAAGCATGTGCAACAAAATGGTCAAATGTGGTAGAGACATGAGAAGACAATGACAACCAGGGGCCCCTTTCTTGTCATGCCTTTTCATGCAAGTCTTTCACAAGGTCACTAGCTGTTCCACACATGGGAGCTGATCCCAGCCCCCCTAACTCATGTGCACTGAAAGCAATGAGACCAATCCAAGGAGCTACTTGTCACCCAGGGCACTTCTCAGGGGGAAGAGCAACATCAAAACACCAATATGGTACGACAGCAGAATAGGGGTGAGAGTGACAGGATGCAAATGATGCACAGGCAACACCTGAGAGTCAGATAAATGAGGATAGGAAAGCTCGCTTTATACCTAGCTCTGGCATTTAGGAAAGCAACCATAAAAGGCTTTTATTCTTCCAGACTGCAATTTCTACGTGCAAAGCCATGGGGTAACTGTTACCAGTGAAAAGCTAAATGGCAAAGGTGCAGGGCAAGAAACAGGGTCGGCCACTGATCCAGAAGTTTAGGAACGACTACTTTTGAGACACGCTCTGGCTACATTTTATGGCTCCCACAGACTGCTACTGGCATTTATGATTTCAGCACTGAAAATGGCATGTGAAGGGTCAGATTGCAAAGAACCACTCAGGTGAACAGTGCCTGGCTCGCCTGAGGTCCAAGCATCTGTGTCCCATTGGGTTTCCCCACAGATAGAGCATTCTCAATGCAAGTAATGGCAGCAAATCTGGGTGCCAGAGATGTGGACAAAGGGTGGGATTTTCAGAAGCACCGAGATCTTTTGGAAAGCCAAAGGGATGCATGCTTTTAACTAATTTGGGTGCTCTGGAAAAACCTCACCTTGAATTCTCACTCAGCATCAGCACTTCATTAGCATACATTTCTACAAAACACTTTGCTAAAGTATTTTTGCCCTAGACAGATGCTTTGTGAAGACTCGGGTCGTGAAAAACTTGTTGTTCGATAATCAACCGGTAAATGGTTTCCTCCAAGATTCAGCTCTCAAGCTTCCACATTTCTTTCTTCCCTTCTTGCTAGGTATATACAATAGACCGAACTGTTACCTACCACTTCTCCAAAGGAGGCAGCCAACATGTGCGTCACCGGAGCCAGGTACTGGGAGGAGTCATCACTGTGGAGTGCATATTTCACGTATTCATAGGTGGCAAAAAATGCAGCAGCTGAAAATTAAAAAAAAAAAAAAAAAAAAAATGCTGCCGTGAAGCTGTTCCTAAGGTTGCATTAGCAGACTGTTATTAAGATCCAGAAAAATCTTAACAGCTGTTGAAATCCACCATCCAGGAACAGAAACTAAAACATTTCCCCAAAACAGTGCTACCCTTCTAGACAGTAGGGTTCATGGGCACCCCTATTGCCTCCAGGGACAATACTCTCACTGACTTCACTGGGACCAGGCTTTCTTGCCGAGATTATTATTGCAGTGATTTCAGGTTTTGGTAAAGTCAAACACCCGTGTCTTTTTAACGCAATAAAATGCAAGGAGCCTACGCTTGTCTCCTTGGCAGATTGATTAGCTGAGTGTTAGGACTGGTACTTAAATTCAACATGTCTGCTAGTTGTTCCGAACAGCAACACTATCTTCCAGGCTAAAAATCCACCAAATATCTTTACAGTTTACCAAAGAACTGCTGAGTGTTTGAAACATTTATTACACCTTAATCTAATGGACAAGGAAGAATTGTATTTTGTAGTAGGGTCAGTCTCATCATTTATAAAACCCATCCACCCATCCCAATGGAGTGTTACAGAAAGAGGGAAAAAAATAAAAAAGCAACCCAGGAAGAACTTTTTTCATACTAACAAGAATTTGCTTTCTATCACATTAAGGTATTTAAGTTTTCAGTCTTAAGCTGCAGCACAAAATAAATCACAGTTTAGATTTTAAAGATGCAAATCCTGAGAAGGCTGGCATCTGTCCAGAAGGGAGGGATGAAGGGGAAAGCAGATTTTAATTGCGCAAGAGGGATACGTGCATCACCTTCTGCTGTTAATCAAAAGATGCTTATCACCTCCAGAGATAACCAAAGCAGGGAAGATAAAGAACAAAAACATTTCATATCATCTTATGAAGGACTTTGGACCCTTGAAGGCGTGAGTGGACATCTCTCTAAACTTCTCTCAGTATTCACAAACAAGACAGCCCCATAGGGCATTTTTTTGCTACAAAGTGGAAGTGCACAAACACTTAAGGAACTTCAGATGCTTTCCCCAGAGATTAAAACTATTTGCTTAAAAAGTGTCAGTGCCCAGAGCTGCTTTTTTTTAAAAAAATGATTTTTCTAGAGAGATGGAAAAGAATGTCCCTGGATAGCATTTGACTCAAAGAACTGAGGAGAGCCTAGGGGGATGCACCAGACCTCTTCATTCACACCTAGTGCCTATAGCCATGATTTAAAGGACTGAGTGTCCAGGGCAAAAGGCAATGCTTTCTCTTGTGCTTGGAAAATCCATGTGATCTTGCAGGTGCTGCTATAGACCAGAAGGAACTGGCAACAGGTGTCTAGGGAAAGGAAGGCCCGAGGAAGAGGGGTTCTCTCTCTCCAAGGTGCAACATGTCCCCAGCACCCTGGTATTTGAGCACCCAACAACCTCTAACAGATTGGAGAGGCATGGAGGAACTCTCATTCCCATTTTACAGGGAGTGGGGGGACTGAGACACAGAAAGCATAGCTGACCCGTCAAAGGACACACAAAAAGCTGGAGTCAGAGTAGGAAGCTGAACCCAACACTTCCCGAGTCCCACCTTAAGAAATGAAGCATCCTTCCTTTTCAGCTAATGCACACACGCTTATAGGGACAGAGTTAGGGCCTGGTGGCAAAGCAGCTAAGACATCATGCCAGGGCTGCTGATGTTGGCAGCTAAAAAAATTAAATAGTACAGCACCTGGCACTGCAGAACACTTTACAAACACCTATCCATCTCCTGCATGCCCACAGGCTTTGTCCAGATCCCAGAAGCTGCTCCTCCTTGCAGCTGCTCCTCCTTGCAGCCAGAGAGCCCTGCAAACTTCAGCATGAGTTTGACCCCACCAAGCAGCTTGGAGGATTGGGGCAGGGATAACCGAAATCAAACGTTATGCGTTAAGGCACATGCTTGTATGTGCTGCCGC
The DNA here is from genome assembly GCF_001723895.1 of Crocodylus porosus. Taxonomy (NCBI): domain Eukaryota; kingdom Metazoa; phylum Chordata; order Crocodylia; family Crocodylidae; genus Crocodylus; species Crocodylus porosus. The sequence continues at coordinate 11,350,581 of NW_017728917.1, forward strand.
CTCCCAGATGACAGGGAATGAACAGAAGTATAATCCAGGAATTTTACCATTTGGGAAGGATCCAACAGCAGCAGAAGGGACCCCAGCGTAGATGCCACGAAAGCCGCCAGCCTTCTTGAAGCCCTGGGGACTCTGCAGTCTGGTTTTTATGGTATCCAGAGGGAATAATATCAAATCCACGCACACTCCTGCGATCCCACCAGCCTGCAAGATGAACAGAGAATTTATGGTTATGTAGTGAGTGAGATAACAGCATATATATGGATGGGATAACAACCCACCTAAGGAACAATGTTATCCATCTGCTGCAGAAGTGCTGATCTTTTGTACATAGGCTGGTTTCCCTGATAATTTCTTTTTACTACAAAAAGAGAGTAAGAATAAAAACATGCATCTGAAGCATTCTTCCATTTCACAGAGCAAGGCCCTAGCAACACTGAACCAGCACAAGCCAACCATTTGAGTGGGACATCCCAATTAGCACTACAATACAGCACAGAATTGCCATTAGCTTTATGAGGTACTGTGCCAGTGTCAAAGCTAGAGGGGAAATGATTTTTATTCTCCATGAAGCATTTCAAGTTTTCATAGGGGGGGGGGGAAATCACAGTGAAGAATTTAAAGTCTACGCCAAAAAAAAACCCCTATCATTTTTAAATTAAAGTTTTCCAGTTTGTGGGGGAAATGTGAAGGTTTTATGATTTTTTTTTTTAAATAGCGTTCTTTTGGAAAAGTTTGGAAAACTTCAAGAGGTATCCAGGTTGTAGCCATATTGGTCTAGAGGCAAAAGGAATCAAAACTCGTGGAAGAGGTGATCTCTTCTATTAGACCAGCTAGATGTTTGCTAGCAAATTATTTATTTGCAAGCTGAAAAATCAATAAAATAATTTTATTTATTTGCAACTTGCAAATAAATAATTTGCTTGCAAACATCTAGCTGGTCTAATAGAAGAGATCACCTCGTCCACGAGTTTCGAAAACTTTCTAAAGAATTTCAACCAGTTCTAAGGAATATACAGACAGGAAGATGTTCATGGGAGACTGGGATGCCATGCAGCGAGGAATACTATTTCAATGTCTGAATGCCAGGTCAAGATAAACAAAAACCCACCCATTCACACTCAGACTGAAATAACCTTGGCTATTATATCTACTAATGCAATATGAAATGCCTGCTTTGCTTCGCATTATTTGGAACATCAGGTATGTACTAAAATCTACCTTGCATATCATAGCAAAGAGCAAATACTAGAATGGGTATCTGGCTCTACTGAATAACGTTTGATTGCGTTTCACTTTGCTTTTCTCCACCAGCATGGAACAGGACTCAGAGAGGTGTTCACTATCTGCCGTTAAAATTTTAATCAATAGAAGTTAATTATTCTTTTAATCTTTTCGGTTATTTTGCATGCATTGATGGTTTCTACTTCTTCTTCCATCAGAATTCTTATCTGCTCAAAATATAATGGATCAGATTTAATCTAACCATCTGGCAAAACATGAATCAAAAATTTACTAATTGCTTCTTTGGATTTCAAACTTCTGTATCTTAAATGTCATTTAAATTCATGAGACAACTAATAGAGCACCTGCAGGAAAGCGAGAATACCTGGGCACCGACTCCATGGGCAGCAAACCGTAATGATTTTTAGATAATAAGCCAACTAAAGAGCCCTATCAACAGCATTAGTGTTACTGGGACTTCAACAGCTGGAAAATCTTTGCAGGGAGTTAGATATACCTGTTCAACTCCAAATCCAGCAACACAATTAAATAAAGCCAAGGTCTAATGCCAAGACATTGAACCATGCTATTTCACGCAATAGGTAGAGTGTGGCTTGAGCACATCTGAGTGGAAGTACAACTGTGCTGCTAAATATGGACACACAGCTGTGCATCTCAGAGGCATAAACCCAGCTCTGTACGTTTTAAACACAGGCAGGCCAGATTCTTTGGGTAGACGTGACGTCTTTTATTAAACCAACTGAGTAGTTGGAAAACAGGTTTTGCAAGCTTTCAAACACAATCACCCTTCTTCAGGCCCAAAAGCTTGCAAAGAACTGTTGTCCAACTAGTCAGTTGGTCTAATAGAGATCACATCCGCCCAAACAACCTGGCCTGCCTATATTCTTAGACCAACATGGCTACAACCAAAAACCTAGTTTTAAAACCACAAGAATTAAAAGCAGGGAGAGTATTTATATCAATGTTACCTGCATGCAGAAGAGAGTAGCTTTCATATTCATAACTGCTCATTTGTAGTTTTGCAAGGGTAAATAGAAGAAAAAAAATTGAGGGGGCGGGGGAGAATATGGGCAGGGTGTGGGCCAACAGATACTGGCCTTACTCAGCCACTAAACTTTCCTGAAAGATGCACATGCAGCCACAAAAGGGCTGTGACACAAGCCAGGGCATGTGCACAGCTAGAGGACCTTGCTACACAAGTTCAAGATGGAACAGAAAGAAAAGACGCTTCTTCCTTGCAAGCCGTAGCCATAACCAGTCATGTTGCATACCCACAACTTCTCTGATGCATGCAAGCCTGCAAGTCTCTCCACCACATAGCACTCTCCTCTGAAAGCATCCAGCTACAACCCTATCATCATCCACGGTATATCCACTCTAACCCACAGCAGAACCCACACCCTGCAGTAACGGGTTGCAACCTGCCCCAAGTCCCTGGGGAAGTAGAGGGAAAGATGCCCATAGGAGCTGGAGGAGAGCAGCAAGACTGATGCTAAGAAATGATGTTTCAGGGCTCCTGAGTGACTCAGAAGCAGGAGCCCAGTCATTGAAGCAACCATCATATTTTCAACCTGTTCAACTTAGTTTGTGTATTGAGCTCTTTTGAGAATCGCACACTTAAAAATCTGGCCCTACAGACATCAGACAGGTCATTAATACCCCACAATGAGTTCTCTCAGAAGCCACTGCACTCAGAGGCAGACTGAAGACCAAACCAACAGGTCAGAGGAGTGCGGGCCGGGGCACCTCCAGAGGCAGATTTACTGACCCATGAGTCCTCCTACATGAGCAAGCACTGGAAGGCTCCTGGCTGCGGGGATGAAGTTAAGGTTTTGCAGAGCATGCTGCTGCAGTTAAAAAATACTGACGGCAGACTGCTTTTCTCCTACAGTTGAGTATTTCATTAAAGTCAGGCCTTTATTACTCTCCATCAACCGGACGACCCTTCTTCCCACAAGGCTGCACTGGAATGCTCTTCCAGTTCAACGTTGACAAAACCCTTCCCTCTAACCCAGACAAGGATTGCTCAAGTAGCTCAGATTTTCACTTGCGTACAAGGCAGCTGTGCAAGTAGCATGGAAAGATCACAGAAAGCCAGGAGGACCTCAAGAAGTCATCTAGTCCAATCCCTGCTTGGGATAGGATCGTCCCTATCCAAACCATCGTCTAACCTCCTAGCAGACCTGGAAGGAACCCCCAGAGGTCATCTAGTCCAACCCCGTCCGAGGCAGGATCCTACCTATTTGCCCAAAACAGAAAGTCCAACAATATATCAAGCAGAAATGCCTTAATAATAAAAGCTGAGGAAAAATGCTTTTGCAGTTAAGGGACTTAACCCATCTAGGTTCAAATCTGGACCACGTCAGATGCTCCTTCTCTCACCTTGGGTCAGCAATGTAATCTTGTGCTTTTTAGTATTCCTCCCAGGAGATAATGACAACAACGTCCTCTCTCACATATCCCAGATGCAACACAAGACATAACACCCTAACCTGCCACAGGTAAAGCAGGGTCAACCGTGGTCAACATCCTACTGCTGCTGCTGCAAAGGTGTTAAAGTAGGCGAAGAGAGTCCAGGGAGAAGGCTGCATAGGAAATCAAGGAAAAGGTGTGTCCATTGGCAAGATCTCTCTGAAGCGTGCTGTTTATTAAAGTTATTAGGATGCAAAATTAACTCCCAGGAGAAACTGCTGTGCACTTTGAATGCATACAAACCCTTCTCTTGTATAGTCATGACTACGCTTTGCAGATGTCACTTAGAGGAAGTTTTCTACACTGATTCTCAGCTGAAGATATAGTTAGCATGTTAGTCTGAAATCAAGCAAAAGGCAGGGTAGCTTTGCACTTTACAGACTTGTAGGCAAAGTACATGGGTTTGGGGGGGTGCACATGCACACACTCACTATGGAGTGCATATGTCACATGTTTGTAGGTGGCAAAAAATGAAGCAGCCGGAAAAAAAATTAAAAATCGTCTGTCCACGAACCCGACCGGCTGCATTTTGTGGTAGGGCCAGTCTCATCATTAACAAAATCCATCACAATGGAGTATGGAAAGAAAGAAAAAAGGAAGATTTTTTTTATACTAACAAGCATTAGCTTTCTATTGCATTAAGCTGAGTGTGTGTGGAGGTGTATGCGTGTGTATACACACACACTGACCTTAATGTGACAGACAGCAAATACACATTATGCACGCAAACCTACCTATACGTCGCACGGGCTTTCGTGAGCCGATGCTTGACCTACGCATACCCCCTTATTTAGACGTAGCACAAGCTTTCATGAGCTGAAGTTCATGCTACACGCACGCAAACCTATCACACAAGCTTCTGCGAGCTGAAGCTTGCATCACACGCACGCATATGTACCTACACACACACACCCCTCTATAAAGAGCACGAGTTGTCATGAGCCGAAGCTGAATCCACACACACATACACACTCACTATCTATAAGTTTACTCCTAAGCATATAAATGCACACACACCCCCTTATCTATACACTGCATGGGTTTTTATGAGCCGAAGCCAGTGCCACACGCGCGGGGTGATCCAGCGGTTCCCAAGCTGGCTCGTGCATGCACCCGTGACACCCCTTGGTGAACACCAGCTCGTTTTGCCTCTTTTTTTGGCCTGCTGAAGAAGAGACGTTTTTTCCTGCTCCAAAGCCCTCGACAATGGGTGGCCACGTAAAACCTCGGCGTTGATCTCGCATCTCATGCCTGCACAGCCTCTCCTAGCGAGGCACCCTGCACAGCCTCTCCGGCCACCCCAGGGCGCCTGGCTGAGGGCCACCGGGCCTCCCCTGGCACGGCACCGTGCAGGGCACCTCCGAAAGGTCTCCAACCACCCCGGGGCACCCTACGGAGACCCGCCGGGCCTCTTCTAGTGGGGCACCCTCTCAAGAGGATCTCCAGCCACCCCAGGGCACCCTCCAAAAGATCTCCAGCCACCCTGAGGCACCCTCTGGAGACCCGCCAGGCCTCTCCTGGCCCGGCACCGTGCAGAGGGCCTCCCCGCACGCTGCGGCACCCGGGTGAGACCCGCCCCACTCACCGCCAACGACACCCAGAAACCGCCGCCGCCGCCGCCGCCCGCCATGAGCCCGGGCCGGCGCTGCCCAATCCGGAGCTTCCGCGCAGTCAGCTGGGCCGGCGCAGCCAATCAGCGCCGCGGACGTGTGCAAGGGGCGGATTCGGCCGGCGGCCCCGGAAGTGGGGGGAGCTTCGCCTCGCCTGCTCAGGGCTGCGCGTGTAACACGCGGGCGTGATACGGGTGCGTCTTCTGTAGTGCAGCAAAGAAACGGAGGAAGAGCCTGACGTGGTTCGTTCCCACGTTTATAGCAGGATTCCTAAGTGCATCCTGGAGGAGTCCGGATACTTAAGACACCAAGATGCGTGATACACTTCGGGGGGAACTTGGTTTCAGAGCATCTCGACTCCTCTCACTTGACTCCCCCAAGATCCATGACACACTTCAGAGTCAAGATCAAGATCCATGACACACTTCAGAGTCAAGATCAAGATCCATGACACACTTCGGAGTCAAGATCAAGATCCATGACACACTTCGGAGTCAACTGAGAGGAGTCGAGATGCTCTGAAACCAAGTTTACTCCGAAGTGTATCCCGCATCTTGGTTTCTAAGCATCTCGACTCCTAAGCGTACAGTGCGTCTTGACTTCAAACTGTCTTGACTCCTCCTAAATTTACTCCTAAGTGTATAAATGCATCTGGGTTTCAAAGCATCTTGAGTCCTCTAAATTTATTCCTAAGTGTATAATGCATCTTGGAGGAGCCGAGATGCTTTGAAACCCCGATGCATTTATACACTCAGGAGTAAATTTAGAAGAGTCAGAATGCTTTGAAACCAAGTTTACTCCTAAGCATATAAATGCATCTGGGCTTCAAAGCATCGTGACTCCTACGTGTACAATGCATCTTGGTTTCAAAGCACATTGACTCCTCTAAGTTTACTCCTAAGTGTATAATGCATTTTGGCTTCAGAGCACCAGCAGAGCCTCCCTGTGCCTGAAGAAGGGTGTTTATGCCCGAAAAGCTTGCAAAGACCTATTTTTCCAACAATGTACTTGGTCTAATAAACGATGTCACATTTACTCATAGATCCTTGTCAGCCTGTTGGCTTCTATTCGACCCAGCAGAACACAAAACCCCAGCAAAGTCTCCCTATGTCTGAAGAAGGGCATTTGTGCCCCAAAAGCTTGCAAAGAACCATTTTTCCAATAATGTAGTTGGTCTGATAACACATTTACCCCAAACGTCCTTGTCTAATGTCATATTTACCCACAAGATACCACATTTACCCAAAGGTCCTTGTCCAGCAGTCAGCAGGCTTGCCCTCAAAGACAGACACGTGGCAGCAGGATCTGCAGATTTTGCTGTTTGTCGGAAGCCGCATTGGTCCATGCTCATCCTGGAGGCAACGTGGGACCCTTTCCCTACCTCCTAGAAGTGGCTGCAAGAGGCAGGAGAGCACTGGACTGAGGAGAGAGACCTTCCCCCGCACACACCCCCATTTCCCCTACCCCACGGGTGCCTAAGAGGCAGCTGCAGGTGGTGAGGGGCATCATCAGGGAGGCTTGAGGGGGGCAGGAGGAGGTTGGCCAGGGACTGAACAGCCAGGAGAGAGTCAGTAGGGGCTCATTAGTGACTCTCAGTGCAAGTCCCAACATTAAACTAATAGGCAGTCAGTAAAAACCAACACAAAGAAGTTCCTTTGCCCCCAGATGTGGTGGAAGTGCTCACTCTTTTTCTTTCCTATTGCTAGCAGGTATCAACTTCCAAATCCGTGAGTAACTGAAAGTGTAAACACCTGCTATAAGTGTGACACAATAAACTCTGTGCAGTTTGTATCGGAGTTTATTTGCTCCCAGGCACCACATTTGTACATGCGCCCCGGGCTGCAGCATGTTGAGCCAGGGAGGAGCAGCCCTGGCTGGCAGGGGGCCCAGGGCTGCTCCAACCCAGCTCAACGTACTGCAGAGGGGCTGAAGGGTGCTCCAGTGCAGGGCTAGCCGGCAGGCAGCCCCTGCCAGAAAGCACCCATGTGCCCCAGACAGCCCCATTACCATCTACACATGCACTGCAGCACACTAAATAACACCACCATAGGATAGTATTTGTGTTGGGGCAGTGCTGTCCTAGGATGGTGTTCAGTATTTTACTGCGGCCCAGTAAGGCCACATGTGTGGACGTTGATGCTTTACTACAGAGCTACTTAGTCTGCAGTAAACATCTCATGTAGATGTACCCGCTGTCAGGTATTGTCACTCAATGTGCATCTGCCCCGTCTGGGCATTCACAGAGATTGCAGCTTTCGATGAAGCGCTGTACTGTTTGCTGGACGCCGCATTAGCATGGGGGCTGTCTAAAGTGTATATCCTGTACCGTGTTGTTTTGAAGTACACGTCTCAGTCTGTCCCGCTTGACTCCTGATGATGTCAAGGTCATGCCGGATGGGGGACTCATTCGACGTTGGCATAAAATGCCATAGGAATAGGTCTGACCTTTCCCAGTTGTCAGTCCACTTGTTTGCTGCCCATAGGTTTGGTTCAACATCCCCAATCTCTTTCAGGGGCTTGCGGTTTGCAACTTTTTAGCCTTTTAAGCCTCCATCTATTCAGGTCTTTAGTGAACAGTTGATGGAACAAGTGATTTTCATCATCTCTTGCCTCTTTTGCCAGTAGTGATGTTAGGGTCTGTCTTCTTATATCACTTGTGCCCACAGAGCAACAGTTATCCCCTCCTGTTATTAGAGGTGCCTGTTGGGTAGGCATCAGCTGAGTTTGTGGGACAAATAAAAGATAAAACAGGGCAGGAGTGAGGTTACAAGGATGGCAGTGAAGGTCAGAGGTTTAGAACGAGACCTCCAAGGGGCACAGGCCTATTTTTCACCTTTAGTCTCCAAAGGGCGCAGGCTACCCGGCAAGATGGACCTTGCAAATGGCAATTTTTATGTTCTTACATCATCACATATAACACAACACATATTTTTCTCCAGTTAAAAAGAAACTAGAAACTTTACTCATATGTCAGGGGTCCGGGGCAGAATAATTCAGTTTAAGATGGGAGCACAAAAAAAAAAAAAATACATAACTTGATTGGAGTTGAAAACAATACGTGGAATAGGAGCTTCTTTACCAGGGGCAGCGAACAGACAGCAGAATGGCAGTACAAAGTCCGGCTAACAGAGGACTGGGGCAACATCAGGACTATAAAAAAGAAAAGAGGGTTGTTAATACCTGTGAAATGAAGAGTTGAGAAGGGATCAGGTAGATTGTAATGAGCCATGAAGTCAAATGACTGCCATAGCGCTGCCTGACTAAAAAACCTCTTGCCACTGCCAGGCAGTGGTTTTTCAAATTTGGGGGGAGCAGGGCTCCAGGGGAGGTGCAAGTGCACCCCCCTGAATCCACCTCTGCCATGGGGGACCCCCATGCTGGAGCTTCGCCGGGCCTCCAGGGACAAAGGCAGGGAGACAGGCAGCAAATCCCATTGGGAAATTTGAATGAATTAATTCCAAGGCTCTACGTATTTAGTGGGAAACACGGATGGCAAGGGAAATGAATGCTGAAGCATTATAGCATTACAAGTACAGAGGAAAGCTCAGAGCTTTGCCTTTTAGCCTGTGTTAAATTAACGTTGCATTGGGAACGTGAGCCAGCTACACTCACACAGAGGGTGTTCAAAGTGACCTGCAAGATTATCTCAATATACCCACACTGCGTTGGGGGCAGACTGGCAAAAAGGCACCAGGTGAGTAGTATAAAAACTGACACCTGTTCTGCTAGCTAACAATTAGCCGAAGTATTTTAAAGAGGGCGCCGCTTCCTTCTGTTTAGTTCAATGATTGATGTCTGCTTTTGGAGGTGAAACTTTTTGAGTGTAACCTTGGGCCTGACTTTAATTTATCAGGTGCATACTGAATTGCGTAGAGGCCTATCAGAGGCAGGGAGACAACTTAAATCTCTCTCTTTTTTTCCCCCCCTTCTGAAGGAAAAATCTTCACTTTTTATTTCAGACCTCCATTGAAAGCCATTTGGGAAATACAGCTCTTCCCCAAGTGGCCTATGTTTTGCTGGTGTGAAGCCAAGTGAAGAGGAGCAGTTACTGCCAGGCCAGGCCTCCTTGAGGAGGAACGCGATGAACAATCATCTCTGCTTGCGTTCGGTTGCAGCCGGTCCTCGACTCCTTCAGTTTAATTTGAAAGGGATACAAGAAATAGGACCGAGCCCAGCTTGTGTTGCGTGTGACGTTAAAACAGTAATGTCTCTTGCAGACAGCGGGCTGTCGGTGCAATTCATTGGGATTTGCAGGGCACAGAAGGACCCATCTCAAGCTCCCGATGTTTCTGCCATCAGTTCAAAATGTCCCAAGTAACACACAAGCCCAGCATCTTCTGATCACCCCCAGCTCTCCCCACCCAGGCAGAAAAACCAGCCCAGCTCAGGCCATGCTCTTCTATAAAGCCAGGCAGAGGTTGCAGCATGCTTTGAGTGAGGGCTGCACTTTAAACTGGGACCGAAGAGGCCTTCCTTGCAGAGATGACCCTGCTGGCATTTATCCTGAGAGATTCATCTGCAAAAAGATCTTGAGGTCTCCTAGGCAGGCAGCTCTCCAGCTAGTTAGGGCTTTATAATGCTATAGCAATGCCTCACACTTGCCCTGGAAGCCAACAAGTGGCTGGGTCAGAGCAAAGACTCTCCTTAACCACTAGTATTCAGCACCAGCTGAAACCAATAAATGGTTGACATGTCTATACATGTGCATTTAATGTGCAGTAGCCCAGTGTAAGGTGCATTAAGGGCACATGTCTACACACCTTAAAAATGGTGATGTAAGGCTATCCAAGCCTAAATTTGATACCTGTATAAAGCTAACTAAATTAGTGAACATGAGCATTAATGCAGTGTGTGCCCATTGACTCGGGATTAACTTTACTCCCAAGTCAGTCCGCACACCCGACGTTAATGCACGTTAGTGCACCTACATGTTTGTTGGTGCAATTTAGTTATTTGCACATAAACCAATGTGCGTGCATGTGTAGGCGTGCTCCTAAATTGCCTTAATGCACATTAAGTTTAGGCGTGCATAAAAGCACGTGTCAACACACCCACTGACTGCCTCTTTGGCCTGGCCACAGAGCCCAGCTGGCTGTGTGGACGCATAGAAAGGGCTGCAGAGTCTGGGCATGACACCAGGTGGCACTCCCAGGGCTTTTTGTCACCACCCATGCGGTGAAGGGACCGGGTCTCAGCTGCCGGACCGTAAACTCTGATGGGGACTGCACTGTGGTGCTAGGCAGCGCGCTAAGGTTTTGTGGCAATGGGCCTGCATGCCCTTCCCAATCATTACTGCTTTAGTGCCCCCAGGCGCGGAGCCTGTCTGCCGCATCTTGTGGGCTCAGTTTTCTTCTATTGTAAACGGTTTGCAGCTTCCTGCTTGCAAGACTGCAAGAAACCTGTGTGTAGCATGCTGCAGTTCAGTCCTCCAACCTGTATTCTCAATGTATACGGACAAACTAGCCCGTTTAGGGTAAGAAAGTCAACCACAGTAATCGTGAATCCCAGCGGACCAGCCAGCATCCTTCTCTGCAGCTGATTTCTATCTAAAGCAAACAGAGAATAAATAAATTAGAAAAAGGTGGCTGGAGAGAACCCAGTTATAAAGCCACTCGGGAGATCGTTTTGATAGTAAATTTAGTAGATTAAGGAATTTAAGTTGGAAAGAGAGAGCTAACGACATGGTCTCACTTTGGACTTTCTGTGAACTTTCACAGGAAACTGAAAGCATGACACCGGCTGCTCCAAATATTGTGCAGATGGAGAAAGACAGCCATGCTTGGCCTGCTTGTCTAGTGTCCAGTCTCTAACAGGTGTAGGAAAATAATAGGAATACAGTGAAATCTTGAAATGACCTTGTAATAATAAGTTGTACTTAAAATGCTGTCCCCACCCCAACTTGCGTCTTGTCTCTGCTAACTGTCCTGTCTGTCGTTACCCCTGATGGAGCTAAACTGGTTGCAGTATCTACAGGACCTGGTGTAGACAAGAGATTAGGGATCCCAACCCGGTATAACGTAAACTTTCTCCTGGCCCTCGCTAGTCAGGGTGCACCAGTATAAACTCAACCAAGCAGGGCACACTACTGGCTCATTGTCCACTGTGACCCCCACTCATTCAACTTATTGTCCCCTGTGAGCCCCAGGCCCTTTTCTGCAGAGCTGCTGCCCAGCCAGTCGGCCCCCAGCCTGTCCCGGTGCAGGGGATTCTTGCATCCTAAGTGCAGGGCTTTTTCCCGATGTTTCCCTCTGCACATCAATCCTGAAGAAGGCCCCCAAGTCTAAACAGACTCACTTTTATTGAGTCTTCATTGAGTTCATTCACAATTAGTTTAGCCTGGAAGATGCTGGTGCCCTTGTGACCATTTTTTGCAAGCAGTAGGAGCAGAAACAGTTGGGTGGAGACCTATTAGAGACCAGACGCCCAGCAGCGTGCCCACCAGAGGGTAAATGATCCGTGCTCTGTTATGGTAGCTGCTCTTATGGTGAATAACTAACCCAATAGATCAAGGAAAAGCTCTTCACTTCCCAAATGCCAGTTTGTCACTAAATCAGGTACTTTGGAGGGGGACGGGACATACACTCATGCAACTGCAGTAAATGAAGCGTGCTCTTCAAGTTCCTGCTGCCTCTTCTGAATCCACTGATGCCAGCGTTTAAAATGAGACCTTATTCTCCATCTATCCCCCCACAGTCCCTTGATGTAAATGTTCTTCGGGGTCTTGGGAGCTATTTTTCACATTGTTCAATGTGAAGCTTTCAAATGCTCTCTGTGGCACGGTGACTGATCGCCTTCTGTCAAAAGAACAGCAGCACCGCATTAGAGGGGCCACGACCTTCTGTTTTTCTGAGCCACTGCCCTGTCTTGAATGAACAAGCTCTGTTTAGCACTACAGGCCCAACATTCATCTTCTTGATAAGTCCCTCCATGGACTCCCACCAAGCTCAGTGAATGAGATGAGCAAAGAAAGAGAGTCATTTTCCGGTGTCCTCCTTTCTCCTTCGTGGGAAAGCACTGCTGATGCTGCAGCATGCCTCCTTTCCAGTACGCGAAGCAGAAAGGCCAGCTCACCCCACATCGAGATGCCACCTGCAAAGTCTGTTCCCTTCTAGCACCGACCAGGGACAAGTTTATTTGCTGATGCACTGGCTGCACCTCCCCGTCAGGGTCTTCCCCGCTACAAGATGCAGTCTGTTCTGGAGAAATAACGTGCCGTTGGTTTGATTCCTCCCCAGTTGTTCTGGTAGGTAGGGCAGGGGAAGGGAAAAGGTTTCCTGCCTGAAGGAAGAGGTTGCTCAAGAGACCAGGTAGCCCAAGCCCAGGCTCCATGCCAGCTCTGCATCTTGCCGCCAGGACCAGGTCCTTGACAATGCAGCCGTTGAATGGTCTCCCTTGGACTGCCACTGCCCCAGGGACCCTTTAAGGGGAAAATTGGTCGCCGAGGTGGAACCTGGACTCGGACCAGGCAATGAGTCCATTTCTCTAATGCACTGTGGAAAGGCCAGTGAATAAGCCTAGGGACAGGTTGCATTCCCGGCTCTGCCACTGAACTGCTAGGTAACCTTGGGCACTTCACCTAACCCCACACCTATCTCCCATCTCCTCCTTAAACCATACGTTCCTTGAGGCACAGACTCTCTCTGACAGCATCTAGCATAGGTTGGCCCTGCCCTCAGCTGTGATGATAACCACTGGAGGTTGTTGAGTTTTTCCGGTGTCTCAGTTGCTTGGCTTTCAGAGCGCTGGTCCATTCACCTCCTAGAGAAGTCCCCTTTTTTCTGTCTTTCACTAATGCGTCACCTGCAGGTAAATATTCTGGACCAGTCCCTCAAGCACGGCTTTCCCCAGCCCTTCCCTTTCATCTCCTTGCTTGGTAGCCCCCTCCTCCTGGCTTTCTCTCCTCCATTGTATGTGGTTGCGGGGTGTTAGGACCACCTTTGAAAATGGCTGTTATCCCCACTGAGCCGCACCTGCGCTCAGCTTTGCAGCAGACAAAAGGAGCTGCCAAGGCATGAAAAGCCTTTTTTTAACTCCAGTATGACACGCGGCATATTCTGTCTACGAATGTGCTGAATGGGAGATGAGTTGCCGGCAGCCTATCGACCCTCTGCCTTACACCACGCTAGATATTGATAGATTATAGGGACCGACGAGTGCTTAGAGATAGGCCGTGGTTATCTGGGCTCTTGCAACCTCATTATTTCCTGATAGTAACTACAAATCCTTTCAGTGGGGGAAGACCACAAGTCTCTGTAGTAGAGGAAGCCTGCCACCGGCAGCGAAGATGTATTGATCTGGTCATAGCATATTAAGGTTGTTGAAGAGCAGATGTTAAAAACAGACCGCTTGGCAGATATCAGCCCCTGGCGGTATCAGCTGCACACATGTTCCCATTTACTCATTGAAGCAATGGCTTTCCGCCTCCTGTTTATTATCTTTCTCCTGGGCCGTTCCTGAGCACTTGAGTCAGTCTCTTCCAATGTGTCGGTCCTTCCTGAGTCACCTCTTAGCCTCGTTTGCTGGAAATACCCAGTAATCCCTTAGTCCAAAGGACCCGAGTCCATGGCACTCTTATGAGAAACAGATGGAATAATACAGCATTTTTCATGGACTCATGGCTGTTGCTATTGGGTTTTTTGACATTTAAAATCCTGATGTAGAGATGAGAAGTCAAAGGATTTAGGACTTGCTAAAATACCGGTAGGGAGGCCATTTGGAGGGTGCAAATCTGTGTATGACCACCTGCCTCAGCACTTTATAGCTTGAAATGCTGTTATCCAATAGCTGTGTCTGCTATTAAAACCTGGATGGACCTTGATTTTGAGCATTTTCTTCAACCAGTGATGACAGCAACTTAAAACCTGACGAGGGCAGAGTCCCCAGGCTGTAGAAATGATATTAAAAATGACAAAGGTTTCAGAGCCATCCTTTATTAAAATGAATGGTCTCCCAAGGTCGTAGGGGTATAGATCATATACAGGTGTATAAACTACAAAGACAATTCCAACATCTTTCATTAATTCATCGGCTCAATGAGGGTTTTCAGGGGGATTTTATAAGGGGAGTGTGGTTAATGGAGAAAGCCTACATGGGTGAAAACAGGAGGCCGTGTCTTCCTTCCCAATTACAGCACCTCCTTGCATAGCATATGAAGATCTGTATGTTTTCTGAGCCATATTTACTGCATCCTGCTGGTTACTTATTGGGAACAAATCAGGCAGAGGTGCCCTGAGTTGCAACTCCGTTCACGATACCACCTGACTTTCTTCATTGTGCATAGCGCTTGCTGACGGAGGCAGGCAGCCCCTGGAAAAAGCAGCATGTAGTTGTGGCCGTAAGAAGCCTCATGACAAATACTCCCCCAGGACTTTGGATGAGCAGCCTCATTTTTGGCATTGCCCAGTTTTGATGGCTCCGCTCTTGCGGTCATAACCCACTTGCAACATACTTTGGCTTTCCCTTCTTTTAATACCGAATCTGGATATGTTCTGCCAGGCAGAGACCATAAGCTGCGCCACGCTGTTTACAAAGGCTTGCCCCCGTTCCAAGGCAACTTGGCATTTTGTGAGGAATTTAGCTGCAACACTAATTGCACTAAATTTCACAGAAGCAGATGGGGAAAGGAGACAGCCAGAGATTTAATAAGTCCTTTGAGTACTCACCAGTGGAAACACCTGTCCCCAAATTCATTAAGAAAAAAATGATGGATGAAGATGTATTTTTTTTTTTTTGCATAATTATAGAAAAACCTAAATTGTTCAACTTTTTATTCTCCTCATTCTTTTTGCCTTAGAGGCTGCCTGGGCAATCTCAGACAAATGGAAAATTTTTTGGCCATTTGACTGGGGGAGCACGGGACTCATCACGCAGCGGGGTAAACAGAGATGTAAAGGCCTTATCGACATAAACATCTCCCAGCAATGGCTTTGCAGTTCACGGTCAAACCCAACCTTTTATCTCTGGCTCCACCTGATATTTCCATACAGCCCATAAAGAACACAGAGAAAAATCCCTTAGGCTACAAACAGACATTGCATTGATCCGGGGTTAAAATGGTTTCTCCCAGGATAAATTGTGATCATTTAGATGTCCGTGTCTGTTGTCCCAGGATGAACCTTAGAAAAGTTTATGGGATAAGAAGTACTAACAGTTTATCCCAGGACTTTGCAAAGTGTGTCTGAACAGTGATCCCAGGATTGCATCATTGAATCAATGGCAGAAAAGCAGCGACGCATTACTAAATCCTGATTAGAAGGGCAATGTGTATACATGTCAATCCTGGGATATTTCTCTTTTGGGACAAACACAGGTAAAGCTTGTCCAGGGACAAAAGCAACATCCCTTCCAAGGCCTAACTGGCGAGTCTCCAAGGCCTCGATCCCACCATCGTTTTGGCATCCCTACTTGACTTTAGTCACTCTTGAACAGCTCCAGGGTCTTCAGCTGATTCTGGGAGGAGAGCGGAGTCCATGTTTGCAGCACGGACACCCAAGGGGCTCTCTCTGCTGTGCTCAGGAGAGGTTTCCTCCCACTTTTTGTATACTCCTTGGGTTTCACAGAGAGCTCTGTGAGCTGCTTTTTATGTAACTTAGCTTCTGAACACCTGCCTTCTCCCCCTCCAGAGCTGAAAGGGTTCATGGCTTCCAGGTCCTGTCCATGCACATGGACAATGTGCATCTTGCAGCGTGGGAAGATGCAGAAAGGGCTGAGATGCTCCAAACGGGGCTGCCCGCAGCGCCATTCATTTGCTGCGGAGCGGGAGCACTTCGCTGCACCCACTGCAATCCAGGCCTGTGCAACTATCGAAGCAGAGAGCGTCCCTGCTCGCAGAGCTGAAGCATTGCTTAGAGGCCGTGCCAGAAGTGCAGCCCGGCTTTCCTGTCTCCCAGCCCAAGGCGCTATGCCCTAAACTAAATCACAGCCCCCTTTGCTATCCTAGCAGGACAAAAAGGCCAGGGTACATGCAGCAGGGCTGTCCTTTCCCGTGTGAACAGCCGCTGGGGAGTGATAAAATAAATCTGCCACTGTTTCCAGCTTGTTCTTTCAAGGGGCAAAAGGCCCTCTTCCACTCCTTAGCAATAAGCCAACAGCATGGCTCAGTCCTCCGTCCTGTGGGATCCACCTGAACCAGGGAGAAGCCCCAGAGCGGTTTAATGCCTTCGCTCCGGCTACGTAACCCTGGAAAGCCTCTGTGGGAATAAACACAGGCTCCAGCCCATGCACCAGGTTTTGCAGGGCCCTCAATAGCAGGCTGAGTTTCAGAGCTCAAGCACCATCCCTGATCCCCGGCAAACAAGTCACCCTCGCCCCTGCGCTGCAAGTTGTTTGCTCAGCTCAGAGGCTTGCGAGCTGAATTCCTGCCTTGGATCTCAGCAAGCGCTGCCCAGTAGAAATGGCTAGACATGACTTCTAGAAGACCTGCCCCAGCTGAAACTATATGCCTTTTGGAAAATGCCCCAGAAAACAAGGGCCTGGGGGTTTATTTGAATAGCTGGACCTTAGCAGCGGACTATTTTCTGAAAACTCGCGCTGCAGACAGAATGCGTTTTGCCTTCAAACGAGAGCAGCGTGTACTCGGTGTAATTCCTTATTACAGTGCCTGAAGTCATGGAAAAGCCCCTTTGTTTTCAAACCGGTTTGGGCTTTCAGAGAAAAACAAGGAGATCAAAGCGTGTTGTGCTTATCGCAGAGTAAACCCGCCAGAGAGAGATGATCCATTCAAAATCCAAGGTACAAGCAAATCCCTGGGCAGGGGTCCTCCAGCTCTCTGCCACCCTGCTGATCCGCAGAGGATTGGAGTTGTTACGTCCCTCAATTACAGTCTTGTCTCCTTAGCTTAAGATGCACTAATTTACACTTTAGTCCTGAAACTCTCATTTGGCCCCTGCTGCATGGGGTGAGTTTACACACAAGGAACTGTTACCAGCAGGAACGTGTGCATGAATTTATCTCCATGGGCCGTAGACAGACATAGTTCTTCGGGTAGATGGGATAGCTTTAATTAGACCAACTAAATAGTTGGAAAAATTGCTCTTTGCAAGCTTTTGGGCACAAACACCTTTCTCCCTAGTTCAGATGTCCACAGGCATTTAGGTACCTAGGGATGTAAATGGACACATCCGGAGAAGTTCAATAGCCCCCTTGCCTAGTTAACCCCCTGGTATCAGGACAAGTCAGGCACCTTGCTAGTTGAGGGACTTTTGAGACTCATTTTAGGGGGGACCGTGGAAATCAGGCTCAGCTGCTCTAGTGTCACAGGTGTGGGGCAGGTGCTAATTACAAACCAAGGGCAGCAGCAGTAGAAGCAGCTCCTTCTCCTAGGCTGGATCCAGGACTGTGATTTTAGGTGACTTTAGCAAAGACTGTCTGCTGGTTCAACCTATAGGTCAAGGTAGGACACTCCAAGGTGGGGAATGTAATGGCTGAATGGGTTTAACTTGTCCTCCGGTGGTCTAGAGGCCTCTCCTGGGAGAAGGGGCCTGGCTTGCTGTCTCTCTAGCTCTGTGTTTCACCAGAGCCTTCCCTCTGGTATGTCTTTCCCCTAGATTGCACCCGGTGTACAAGAAACCAAAATCACTAGCAGGAAACATGAAAATACTCTAGCTGGCTAATGACCCGGGAGAGCGGCGTCTGTGCTTTCCAGGCTGTGAAACGCATTATCTGCACCTTGCCCCTTGCAAGCTTGATGAAGCTAGTGTGGTGTTTGCAGACAGAGCCACGTGCTGATCTGTCACCGAGGAATGCCTGTCCTAAATGACAGAGATGGTGCTTTAGATGGCAAGGCTGGGGGGTCCTTGCTGGCTGCATCACGCAGGGGTACCTTGAGAGTTGGGTCTCCTTGTGCTAGGCCCTGCCAACACAACCCGCACGCGTGCAACTTTAATGCAGAGCAGATGGGCTTTTAGCATTGTACTTGCTCATGGGGGTAGGGGTGTGAGGTGGATAAGTGTGCATAGGGGGACAGCCATGACACAAAGGGCAATTACATTGTTAGAACTAATAATTAGTCCGTAACTCCACTTCATTGACCTGTGGTGATCTGTATCTTTGAAAGGGTCTCATAAGAGCCCACTGAAACTGGTGGTGGATGTATTTCTATGGGAGGAACTAGATGTTCGTCCAGGCAGAGGTCCCCTGTGTGGCCTTTTGTATTGGGATTGTGTTCAGCCGCTCTGCATCGTAGCTTTTGGTACTGGCTGGTGCAGTAGTGTGACCTAGTGAGTAGGACGCAAGCAGTGCTGCGCACCTCCGCTACCACAAGGAGATCGGAGGGGTGGACTGAGAAGGGCTGCAGCGAGAGAGAGAATGAGATGTTGTACATCTTCATGATGAAAAATAAAAGGTGAAAGTGCCAAAGTGGGTGGGCCTCCCAGGGGCCAAGCCCGAAACCCTCAGCAGTAATGACAAAACTCTTATCGCCAGAGACAAACCCCCTCCTCACAATGACCTTCATGAGCATTTAGGACCAGCTGTCCATCTTGCACCTTGCAGAGGACCCTGTTGGTGGTCCTCGCTGTACGGCAAAACAAAGTGTCCCAACTCCAGTGTGCTGCACACCCGAAGAGAAAGCAAGAGGCAGCACAAGCGAGGGTGTGTTCATGGTGTGAAGTGCTTCAGTCTTCATGGGGTGAGGAGCATCCTGGTACCCAGCTTCCTCCTCCTAGGCTGAAATGAGATCCAGAGACTAGATGTCACTCCCCCACTTTCCCACGAGAGAGGCGTGCTCCAGAATGCCTCTAGCACGTACGCCAGATCAGGCTGCGCACTAAATGCAGTGGAAATAATCGTATGCTTCTAACCCATCGTATCCTTGTGCCCCCTTTCTATACCACAGCACAATGTCTAGGCCCTGATACTGGATCTCCTTGTCTCTGGACTCTCAGATCCGTGCTTCAGAAACTCCCATTAACCTCAACCAGCTCAATCAAGCCACCACAGACCATTGAATAAATATGTACTTCTCCCTTACACACCCTTTCTCTCAAAGGGGAGCAATCCCCATAGCTTGCACCAGAAATTCAGATGGTAATTATCTCTGTTATTCACTGCATAATAATCAGACTCATTATTTTAAAGTTGGGTCCATCTTGTATGTTGTAATGCACCAAACTGGAAGTTCACATTGCACAGGGGAGACAACTGTGTTAATCCTTGTAAGTCTGTCCTTGCCCCCATGGCATTAGGGTTGTCTGAATGAGTTATAATCACGCACGTGAGTGAAAAAATTGATGCCCCCCCTCCCCGTACGCAGAATAATCAAACTGGAGTTAGATACAGTGCTTAAAGGGATTTGTTCCTTGTCTCATTGCTCCTCCCCCCTTCTCTGTCTAATTAACTCTTCTAATAGAATTAATTGGCATCCTAAAAATGGGACTTGCTTGCGATTTTTATTTATATATATATATATATATATATATAAAAATAAATAAAAACCCTACCATCTATTCCAAAATACAATTACACTGACAAACTCAATTACATGCCTCAGTCGCTTCTGAAATTACTCGCTGATATTGAACCATGCACAGTTTAAGTTTCATTGTTAAGAAGAAATGGTACGCACTTTCTAAATCAGACACTGTTTACGAAAATACGCAGAAGTGCTGCTTTTCATTACCCATGCGGCAAAAATTAATTGGACGCCTTGAAAGCAAATGAGTAGAATTGGAAGGCTCTCTTCATGCTGTATCCTTTCCATTGATACATGGTACGTTAGAGGAATAGATAGCTCATTAACCTTATTAGACTCTCATGTTGGTAAATAGAATTTCAAAGCGGGAGGAGAAGGTGTCTGAACCAAGATCCTATCTGCATGTGAATGACTGCCATCAATAACTGCACTTCTCCCAGTTGGGTCTGGACAAAAAGTCTCCTTACTAGGTATATTGTTGCTCTGAAAGCAGTGAAACTTTTAAGCCTGTGCAATTCCTGATATTGTAACCAGAAACTTGGTTTTAGTCCCTACAATGAGCGTAAGTGAATCCGCAAGCTGAAAATTACATTGCAATTAGATGTGCCCCTTTGAATGAGCTTTAATTTGCATATCTGCAGGGGGAGAGAAACTTCTAACAATAGCCCACTGTGTCTCTAAGTTGGCTCTAAATTTCCAAGTCATTGGTTGTAACTGCAAGACTTTCCCTGTGCTTGAAGAAGGGCAGTTGTGCCTGAAAGCTTGCAAAGAACGGTTTTCCCAACCGTTTAGTTGGTCTAATAAAAAATAGCACCTCTAGCCAAAGAACCAGGTGGGCCAGAGTTGTGTGACACTTTTTTCAGGTCTTGCACAGCTTCCGTTTGCCTTCCGATGTACTTCTATTGATGTTCAAACCGTGCTCCAAACTATTTTAAAGTTATGGGATGGAGCCTGGTCAGGAGGTGTATAGGGTCTCGATGGCTGGAAGTAAGCGTGTCAGCACCAAGTCAGTCCAGAGTCCTGGGAAAGCTGCCCCTGGACCCACCACGCTTGCACACCTACTGCTTGCATGCAACAAATGGGCCACGTCATGCTTTGCACGTCTGGAGGGGCGAGAAGCGGAATTGCAGAGACCAAAAGCACCCAGAAGATCTTGGCAAGAGAAGTTTGCTCTAATCCTAAAACGAATCCCATCTGGCAGATTGGCTTCCACGCATGGTCACTGACTGCTTATCGGCTCACAATCCTGGTCTGATGTGGCAGGAGAGGCTAGGCTTTGTCTATTTAATTGTGGGAGGGAGGGCACGTGGGTGTAACTCTTGTATCCTTAATAACATTATGTCCTGGAGGGGTAGGGGTTACGTCTTAAATAAGGGCAGCCTCTTGGATAGGTTTAGATTCATTGGTGGCAGTGCTGGGGATAGGCAGATCTGTGAGCAGTGTCGTTGACTCCTTCAGCCCCTTTCCTCTATTGATCTTGGCAGTTTCTTCCAACAAAAGCATGACAAAATACAACATTGACCCTCCCCTTGCATTTTCCTGCCTGTCTGTACCCATCAAGTCTCTTGTCTTATGCTAAGGTTGTCAGATCTTTGGGACAGGAGCCATCTTGGTGTTATTCTATGTTTTTCTAGCAATTAGCCCAGCAAGCTGCTGCTCTGTGGCTGGGTTCCCTGGTTTGGCTGCAATACAAATGAATAACAACAAATGGAGGCAAAATTCCCCAATAAACTCTGTTGATCAGAGCGGTATCCTGTTCAGGTGTGTGATTTGCAGATGCCGCACATCCTGTTTCAATAATGATTTGCTTTGCTGGCTGGAAAATGCAAGTATTTGCTGGCTGGTGTACAGGTAAAACCAGTTCCTTCGTGCAACGCCGAACATAGAGGGAAAACCCTAAAATCCAGCACTTGTTTGCTCTTTCTTGTATCCTGTGTCTGTCTAGTGCTATGTTTGAAGCTACTGTATTGCAGAAGAGCATGGGTGTGTTGGGGCAGCTATCCCACTAGCTTATACAGGATTAGACCATGTACTCTGAGAATTTAAAAAAAAAAAAATTAGATGTGATTCTTGGCAGACAAGGTTCTTGGGTTGAATCTGATACTTTTTATTAGACCAACTTAAATAGTTGGAAAAAATTTTGTTAGCAAGCTTTTGGGTTTAAAAACCCTTCATGTGCTGAGGAAGCATCTGTACTTGGTGCGTGTGCTCTTCCTTTCCTCTTGAAGCGCTTCATGGTTGAGAGAAAAAATCTTTTAGGATCAAGGCAAAATACCAGTAGTAAATAAGGACTCAGAAAAGAGGTTGTTTCTGCTGAAGTCCAGAATAAAACTCGCTTCCCAAAAGAACTAACACTTTCTGCAGAAAGCAGCAGAATTGTGTCCCGTTTCAGACCTGGCGTTGTCAGGCTGTTCCCTGTCTGCCTCATTCTTTATTAATTCTGTGCATGTTTCTCCAGTCACCACTGATACATTAGATGACACTTGCCAAGGGTTACAGAGCTGATACAATATTAGATAAAAATTACAAGTGAAAAGCTATTTTACTGCTATTTATTTTCATCAGCTAAGCATCGCTCTCCTAAATGTCATCCCAGGTGGGTCGATATTGGCTTTTCACTCTTCTGAAAAGTTTTGTAATTCTTTTTTTCGTGGCTTATGTATAGAAATCAATACTAGTTTGCAATTTGTTGAAACTGTGAAATGGCCAAGTTACTACTAATGTATTCCTGGTTTCTCTTTGCATTATATTCCCATCTACTCTGCAGAGTGCAAATAAGATTTGTTTTTAAGTGAACCAGTGTCTTCATACAATTAAAACAGAAAAGTTGCTTCCATGCTCATATATGTCTGTATTGGTTTAATTCTAGCTCTGGAATTAATTATTAATCGAGCAAGCGAAAGCACGGCCACGGGTCCTGTCCAGCTCCTATCGAAATCAACAGAAATCTTTTTTTCATTGATTTTGGTGGAAGTTAGATACAGCCTTTTTTTCCAACCTGCCCCTCGGAAATTGCTAGACTATTGATCACTTGAGGATATGGCTAAGTGAGAGACTCTCTTTCAGAGCTATTATTAAATTTGTATGTGGATTTTACCCAGTCATAATTATAATTCATGCCTCACCACCTCTGATGCCCTTAATTTCTTTCCCTCCTGGGACTCCTTTTCCACTTTCTCTAAAGTGGTTCTCCTCTCTGTGTGAATTGAAATTTCTCCTGGGAAAAAGAAATACCCTTTCCCTGCCAAGACCCAGAATAAACCAGGGGCATCGTCCTGTGGTTCAGTTCCCTGCTCGCTCTGATCTAGAACAAAGCCTTGAGCTTGGGTATCCTGCTGACCTGCCCAGTTGTGTGAGCTTATAGAGTGCGTCTGAATGATTATTTAATTGTTATATAAGTGGACCAGCTCCCTGGGGAGAAACTGAGAAGCCATGACGTACTGGCTGAGGAATTGCATGGACAGAGGACGAACCAGGTGTGTTTCTCTCCCAAATCAAACCGAGACGGGGCTCGTCCCCCAGCCTCCCTGCTGCGTGATTGTAGGCAGGCATCTCCCTGTATTTGGCCCGAAATTCATCCTGGACCTGAGAATATCTTCAATCCACTAGTTCTAATAGACTGAAAAACTGGAGTTGTTCCCCTGATAGGATTAAAACCCACATTTTACTGCTACAAAATCACCCAGGGGTTTGTCGCTCCCTTCAGCAAAAGTAGAATCGAGGCCCAAACTGGAAGAGCTCACGTGTTTGAATGCATGAAGACTCATTTGTCTAAGAATTAGCTAGTACTGTACCACCTGCTTCCAGGGGGACATTAAGTAACAGGGAGTTTGGTTTGCGGTGTCTGAGCAATGTCCAACATCCCACAGAAACTTCTCTGGGCTGAGACTACCATCTAGCGTTCTCAAGACAGATAGCAGCGTTCGAGGGGTGAGAAATGCACAGTGCTGATTGCTCTTGTAACTGCATTTAGCTCCCTCCTGTGCAACGTTTACAGAAGTGAGGCAGACTGTGTGCACCACAAAGTCCCATCTCTTCCTCTCTCACTTTCCCGCCCCACCCCAACTTTCCATTTGAACTAGAATAGAAAAGCCACCCAGCCCTGCGTGCTCTTGGAAATGCATGTGCCTTGACAGTTTAATTATGGCTGTCGGGACTGAATGATCCAGCCGGTTTCCATCTCTGGTTTTAATCTGCTTGTTGGCAGGGAGCAAGACTGGTGCAGTTTCTCAAATGCCTCCTGGAAAAATGCTCTTTAATGGATTAAGCGATCAGGGCTCGTGGTAGAAGTGATACCTTTTATTAGATCATCAAGATTTTTGCAAATCTGATTTTGCCAACAAAACATGCTTTGTTCAGGTAGCAGAGCTTGCTGTGAAGGTGCCTTGCTGGGGCCTTGTATTTGAAAGCCTGTAGAAAGCAAATCTGTTGGGCGTTTGTACATGCAACATTTTTTGCTCTTCCTTGTGCTGCAGTGATGTGACTGTTTGCATGAGTGGGTTTTCCAGACCCTTTAAAAGTCTTTCTGGCACACTAAAGTAAAACTCCTCCGATGTAGTTTAGTTTGGCTCGCTGTGACTTAAAGCATGGATTCGCTGCATGCAAGTACAGAGGCACACAAAGATGTGTAATGAATCTCTTTGTCCACCAGATGGCACTGAAACTTTTTTGTAGTTTGCCCTTTGAATTGCTTTATTTTCTCTGCCATTTGCCAGCTCCCTGCTCCCACAGCTGCCTGACAGGACATGGGGTGGAGAGTCCTGGGCTGGAGGGACAGCACTAAACCATCGCACCCTCCTGTGGTGCCGGCCAGGAACTGGGCTTAATTCATTCAAAAACCTAGTGTGTGCAAACACTGATGCAATGCTCCAAAATGCGCAAGTTTAAATTTTATATTTTAATGAGGGTTAAACCCCATGGTGTGTGCAGACAGGTGCCTGTATGTGTGTGCATGAGTGCCACCCTGCAATGGTCCCTTACCTGCCTTGCTTCTCAGTGCCATTGGGAGGAGGACTCCATGAAAGGCAAAACAGAAATGTTTGAGTATAAAAGGCACAGCTGGAACCAGCCAGGCTAACTGGGAGAGGACCAGAACCCATCACGCACTGCCGCCAGGACAGATGCTGGTGGAAACCAATAAAATGCCTGTATTTCAGTGCAGGAAACGCTGTGCTCTGAGTTCCCACTTTATCGCACTTGTAAGCGGATCTCTGCTGAAGCACGGGGGCTTAGTCGGGTAGCCCGCAGCAGGCTCAGAAAGCCGCAGCAGTGAGCACAGCAGGCAGGGGAAATCAGGTGGAGGCACCTGCCGCATCCAGCACCGCAGGAAGGAACAGAGCACTTCAGAGCCAGTGACCTTGGAAAAATGCATGGCAGGAGGGCAAGGATAAAGGAGTGAGTTGTGCCTGTCGGGAGCAGGATGGCAGTAGAATTTAAATAGGCCTTGTGGGGGGGGTACTGGAGGAGGGAGAAGTAGAGAGGGTCAGATGCTAGGGCTTATACAAGGTCTGCGGGTTGAGACCAGCATGGTCAGCAATCCCTGGTGCTAAAAAGAGAGCCCAGAGTTGGTGCTGAGGTACCGTAAGCATCCCCTAAGATGGCATTTCCAGCATTTTCCCTGCAGTCATTTCAGCTGGAAATACCAGCCTTTTAGTGGCTTCCACAAGCATCTGTCCACTTGCCAGAGACCAGCTGCTCCGCTCTGGCTAAATAATGCTAAATAACATTTCTCTAGCACCGCTCCTCCAGAAGCACTTTACCCCTGTAGTGTATATCCAGCCGCACGGGGACAAAAGGTGCCCACAGCATACTGAGCAGCCTATGCTTCTGGGCCAAAGCCATGGCATCTCCGACATTCGTGCAGCGCAGGTATTAGGACCCTTAGGGGTTTCTAAGTGTTGGTATGCTGTGAACTGCCCTGGTGCTCAGCCAAGAAAGATAAAAGGCCGTCTCATCCCTGCTCTGACTTGAAACGCTGACCCCAGGACAGCTAGGGCACTCCTTGGAGCAGTTGCTGATGGTTATACCTGCCCTTTTAGCTTGGGACCTGAGGCTGTACATTGAAATTCTGTTCTCTCTTCACCCTCTCCCCTCAATTTTGCAATTACTCCTTTGTAACTAGACCCAGGAGCTCCCTTCCTAAGAGCAGCAAGATGAAGAGCTACTAACAGCAGGGAGTGGGTGACAATCGAAGGTTAAATATGCTTTTTTGGGGGTGGGTGAGTTTTTGTGCATCAAAATGGGGCATTCCTGGGGCCTTTCTATTGCTGCAGCTCTTCCATAGGATGAACAAGAAGGTTGTGATTTTTGGGGGGGGGGCACAAAATGGATTTGGGGAGCTCTCTACTGAGAGGCAAAGGGACAAATTCTTCACTTTGTATCTCTTCCCAAGTTCGTGTTATCAGCAGTTTTTAGGCGTTTCCTACATTTTGTTAATTGGCAGTCCTAAGGAAAGGCCGGAGGGGTCCCTGCCATTGCAGATGCCCAGGCCTGGTGTTGGAATAAGGCCCCAAGCTGGCATGCATTCAGGCTGCAGCTCAGCCTGGTTAGGAAGGCAACCCCGGTCCAGCTGGCAGGGGCAATGGCATCCTTTGGCGACGGGTTTAAGAAGTTGCCTGGATCTGTCTTCCTACCCGTGCTTCCAGGAGGGGTTCCTGGGATGGATGAATCTTTTAATCCGTTGCAGTGAAGGGTCCAGCCCTTTTGTCCACGAAGTGGGAAGGATGGGTGCCAAGTCTGGAACTGCAGACAGACACTCACATACCTGAAAACATGCCAGCAACACCATCTCTTTGCAAACTGTTTTTCTGCAGACAGATGCCAGACATCTTGTGCTATCTGAAGTGTATCACAAAGGCTGCAAAGTGACAGCATGACAGACCGGGACTGTGAGCTCCAGGCATGTAAGCCTTTCCAGGCTACCTACTGGGGACTGGCTGACCGCCTCTCCTTCCCGAGCCGAAGGGTGGGAATGGGGTATTGAGCTTTGTAGACTAAGGTCCTTCCAGTTGCTCACATCCTTCTTCGGGGTTGCGCTCCTGCAAGATCGCACCTCGGGGATTTTAATGCCAGGCTTGAACAGGACCTCGTGCAAACACATGCTCTTGCCTTGTTTCCATCTGTGCTTTTGACAGTCAGTTGTCTTATTTCCCCACAATAAAAGCTGTGGAGCCAGCTTTCTGATCTGTTTTCCTATTCACATCTAAGGAGGATACATTTGTGCTCTTTGTGTACAACGATTTCTCTCTTCATTTTTTGTCTGTCTCTCTCGCTGTTGCCGCCTTGTAGTACTTTCTTGCTCTGTTTCGGCTTCACTTCAGTATCTTCTCTTTTTCTGTTTCCAAATCAGTTGCAAGTAGGAGATGGATCTAATCTGGGCTTATAAGCATCCTCACATCCTCCCAGCCTCTGGGAGTTGGGGCTCTGCTTCCTGACTCTAACGGTGGGAGTGGATCGCTGAGCCCAGGGACGCTTGTGTTTGTAACCTGGAGGGAAGTCCAGGTCCTGCTCCAGATCTGTAACTTGTGGCTTGGCTACATAAGAAGGATCCAATTCAAAACAGAGCTAAACTTTAGAGCAGTACGAGTTCTCACCTGGACCTGAGCCATCTGCTCCCTCGCTGTGACGGGGCAGACCCAAGCAGCACAGAGTTTGTTCTGATGTCGGTCTCCTTTCTATCGGCATCATCCTTCCTTCTGGAGTATTAGCTACTTTTCGACCCGTGTTACTACTGCCTCCTGCATGTTGGTCACCTGCCTGTACCTGTGTCTGGGAAAGGTCTTGTTCAAGTCACCGCTGCTACATCTCTCTTCTTAGTTCTCTTGCTTCATCCTGCCAAAGCCTTATCAAGTCGCCTCGTTTGTTCCCCACTTCTCCTTCGTGTCAAACACCCAAGGCTGAGAACAGACACTGAATTTTTGCCCCTGGACAAGTTGTGCCTGCATTTCTCTCGGAACAGAAATATCCAGGACCTGCGGTATATACACATTGTGATATATGCACATCACCCTTATAACTGGAGTTTAGTGAGCGTGTGACTGCACTGCCACTTTTCTGCCATTGATTCAATGCTGCAAACCCAAGATAAACTGTTCAGATGCACTTGGCAATATCCTGGGATAAATGGTTAGTACTTCTTCTTTTTTAGGATTTATCCATGTTCAAATGCAGCATCTGTCCTTAGCCAAACTTCCACATCTCTTCCAGGTTTTGCTATTGTCTCATTCCAGCATGAGGTGACCCTTTGCTGCTTTGCTCTACCAGCAAGTAGGACCTCAGGTTTACCTGCTCATTTAGCACCTCTTATTCCAAGCTGCTCCTCTTGCATAGTTACAGTCCTGTCTTCCTCCCTTCTAAATCTCCTGTCTACCATGATAGGCTGCTGAAAGAGGATGGCCGGGCAGGTAGCCTAGTAATATTAATGACTCCTTTCTCGTCCCTGTAGTTCTAACCTTCCCTCCACCCCGTATGCTGAGCTGGTACTTGGATCTTCGTTCCTGAGTTCTTGGTTTCCCATTTCCTGCTGTCTATGCCCACATCTTCATGTAGCCTCTGCTGCATTGCAAGCTGTGTATGGGAGTGACTGACTGCCTTCTTTTATGTCTCCAACACAAAGGGGCTTTGATTCAGACACCTCCTCTCACTGGGCACGTCTACATAAGACACTTTACTGCACATTAAACTAATGCGCAGTAAAGCATCTCTGTCTACACATGCATGGGATTTAGTGCACAGTAAATTAGGAGTTTGCTAGCACCAGCAAATGCAGGTATTAGATTAGCAGCACATTAGCTACTGTGCAGTAGCGAACACGTAGACCGTGACCGGGAGCAATTTGATCCTGGTCAGCCCAGGTAGCAGGA
The DNA here is from genome assembly GCF_001723895.1 of Crocodylus porosus. Lineage (NCBI taxonomy): Eukaryota > Metazoa > Chordata > Crocodylia > Crocodylidae > Crocodylus > Crocodylus porosus. The sequence continues at coordinate 11,379,179 of NW_017728917.1, forward strand.
GGCCTGCTGCTGCCAGCTAAGGCCCTATGTGAGGGGAGGAAACCATCCTAATCCCCATGTGGCTGGGAGAGCTGTCATGGTCTCTGGGACTGCTGCATCCCAACCACGCAGCAGTCCCAGCTGCCGGGAAGGCTCTCCCCTGCCTTGTGGAGATCAGAATCATTTCCCATACCCCCTAGCAGCCCTGAACTGGCACCCAGGGGAGCCTGGAGCTTCCCCTGGCTACTGCAGGGGGGTAGAGCAGGGCAGGAGCAGCCCTGGAGTGAACTGCTCCTGTTGGAAGCAAATTTGCTCCCGAAAGGTACACGTTCACGGGCGTGCATGGGTGCAGTTTAATGCCCCTGAATTTTCTGTAAAGAAAATTCCAGTGCATTAATTGCACGTGTAGATGTGGCTACGAGGTGTTAACTTCATGAGATTAAACACGGGCTCATAATGATAGCAAATTCATATGCTACCAAAGAACAAGAATATCTTGGAACCAGAACTCGGCTGCAAGAGAAAATTTTCATTGACCTTAAATGTTGTTACCTGTGACCCATGAAACGCTAGTAGAAATGCCTCCTTGAAGAGAGTCCTCCAAACAGTACTCTCCATAGCCACTAGATGCAGCTCGTGCTACATTCTCAATTATTATTATTTTGTTTGATGCATCATTTTTTCCAGCTTAAGTTATCTAGTATGACTTCCCTTACAGTGTGTGTGTGTTTATGTAGGGGAAGAGAGAGGCTCTTATCTTAAGCCCATCTCTCTCACCCCCATCTCTCCCAAGTTTCCACCCTGCTGGGTAAATTACACCCACTGGAAACCCTGAATCAGAGCTCCTCACCCAGCACTACAAGTATAGACTGTTCTGATTTTTTTCTTTTTTTCCGATGGCCATCTCAATGCTTGTGTTGGAGGAGACTGAACTGGGTGGGTGGAGGGAGAATAAATTGCTTTCCAGCATCCAGCTGAGCACAATAGTTTGAAACAAGGTTCCCGTCTTATTTTGTTTCTTGGAATAGACTTTACACAGTTGGCGCTTTGTTTTAAAGGCGGGTTGTCAGACCCAGCAACATCAGTCCAGGAAATGAAGCTTTCAAGGTTTATTATGGGCAGGAAGGAAATCAGCATAGAAGAGGGGTGATATCAAGTGACTTCAAGAGGCAGACGTAGTAGCAAGATTTCTGGACATCCCTCTTTAAAATGAGACTTTCACAGGCTACCAAAGGCACATAAGGAGGCAAAGGGTATCCAAAAGAGGGATTAAAAGGAGGAAGATAGCTAAGTATCTGGAAACAATGGGCTACAGAGCATCTACGTGTAAAAGACGGTGCATTAAACAAAGCAACGTCTGAGTTTGTCGGAGGAGAAATGGAGGAAAGCCGAGTCTGTTCCTGTCCCAGGAACTTAAGCTACCAAAGGCTGGAGCTGGGAGCAGACTTTGGAGGAGAAGAAGCCACAGCATGTAGCGCGATTTCTTGGCTGGAGATGGCTGAGAGTTTTAGCGGGTGGGCAGAAGACCTGCCTCGTGGTGGTTTTTTGTCCTGTCTTCAAGAAATAAATGGAGTGACTGATATTCTGTCCTCAGCAAAGAGGCGCGCTGATGCCACTTCCCAAGTGGGACCAGAACGCAATCTGGGCATAAGTGCTAGGAAGGTATCGGCGGTGTGATACACCCAGGACAAGTCAGGGGAAGCCTAACTGTAAGCAATAACTTCTCCCCCAGATCAAGGACTAGTTTAAGCTACTTAGACCCAAATCCCAGCCACACACTACCGAGGCCCATAGGGGAAAATGAAGCACTTCTGAACCACTTCACAGAGCCTGCCCCCTTCAGAAGGAGAGCACAGATCTGTATCCCATAGGGGCAATGTCTCTCTTTCTCCGTGCTCTCCCAAGCTTTCCATGAGTATATATCCAAACTGTCCCTGGCTGTCAGCAGGGCCTTGGCAGCTTCTCTGTACTCGAACCAAATTCACCCCAGGGTAGAGGGTTCGCATATCACTTAAACACTTGGCTGAGCTGCTTGGGAAAATGATGGCCTGTGGGATTTAGCAGAGGGATGACTTTCATCTGAAAGAAGGATGAGTGTCTGCGCATCGTAATCGCTCTCTAAACACTTAAATGACACATTAGAAACAAAAGTAAAAGAGACTTTTAAGCAGATGGGGCATTGGCGGTGTCTCTCTGCGCTTCCAACAAGAAATATCAATAGAGGTAGGCCTGCAGTTTTAGTATTTCATTTTTATTTGAAGGCGGTGGGGTGGTTGTATTAAACAATTACCTCTTGGGAGGATCGGCAGGGTGGCTACTTTATTAGCGTAAAAAAAAGAAAACTAAAATATCTCTTCATCATGCGGCAGATGATACCAAATTGCTCCGACCTGCTGGGACAAGAGCATTAAGTAATGCTCGCAGTTTATAATGTTGGTTTTGAGCGTCTGCTTTTGTGCTGAAAAAGCGTTCTCCTTAAAATGTGATTTTTTTTTTTTTTAAATGTCAGATTCACAGCTACTTTCTACAGCTCTTTTAGATAACGTAAGAGAAATTTGGTCACCATGGCAACTGTTGGCTGACCAGCCTATGCCGTTCTCTGTTAATGGCACCCACAATTCGGTAGGAATACGCTCCTAAACAAATGGGATAAAACTCGGTTATCTTCCCCAGAACCGTCATTTGATTTATGGCAACAACGGTAGTTCTTCTGTCTGAACATCCCTCCTTTAAACTACAAATGCAGCTGAGCTCAACTGGTGCATGGGAATAGCGAACGCTGGAAGAAGTTCCCATTTGCATCTGGCATGTGAGCCTTGGCCCCCCTCTCCTCCTGTCAGTAGGAACGTGGTTTTGGAGCCAAGAGTTGACGTGCAAAGTGCCAATCGCTTCAAAATTACTTGCGTATGTAATGCTACAGCTCCGGGCCCCTGTATCATTATAACTGCATAGTTAAAGGTTTACCCTTCCCAGACCTCTACTAGTAGTCATCCCTATCTTACCGATGGAGACGATTGTAGAGAGACTAAAGTTGTTTAGCACCCAATGCACTTTTTGAGAACTTAGATCGATGTATTCTGGATCTGATCATTTTTTCAGGTGCGTTAAGCATCCCGCTCAGCTACGGCTCAGCACCTCCGAAAACCAGGCCCAAAGCATCTAAAGATCAGCCGATCCAATGTCAGGGTTTGCTCTTATGAACTGGATTAATCTGACTTTACCCAGGTGCCAGTGAAGTCTTTGGTGGAACTTGGAGTCGATGCCAAGTTTTCTGAGTGACAACCACATGCTTCCATTAAAAGATCATTTCCCCCCCCCCTCGTCTTTTCTTCCTTTTTAACGAGGATTACATTGGTTTGTGTTCACAGCAGCGAAAAATAGAAGCAGATGTTTTGAGATGATGTCTAGGTCTCCTGCAGCTTCAAAGAGTCTTTGGTTGCATAGGTTTTAAAAAACAAAACAAAAAAATGGAGAAGTTAGCTCAGGCCTCAATGCGGCACTCCTCCGCGGGGCGAGACGCACTTGGAAATGGAGGGAGAGAAAACTGTGAGGCTGACCCGGCCTGGACAGATCAGCACTGTTCTTGCACCCTGTTCAAACCCTTTATCTTTCACATTTAACAAGTTGTCTTGGGGGAATATTTATCTTTTTTGATTCCTGGATCAGCAGCAGCCTTAGGGGAGGGCAAACTGGGTAACCACCTCAGGCCCCAAAATTTGCAATGATTTTTTTGGGGGGAGTGAAGTTATTAACAACTTTGTTCTTTCTTCAACTTATGAATAAGTTTTATGGATAGGGCAAAGTGAGACTGAAATCGAAAATGGTCCGACTTGCTTATAGGTGATCAAAATTAAGCCTCTAAGGGGCCCCAGATGACTCTGTTGCCCAGGGCCCCAACCACCCTAAGGTCACCACTGCCTGGACGTATTGAACGTTGTGGCCAATGGCATGTGTGTGTATGCATGGCAAAGGCATTGTCCCCAAGCAGGGGACAGCAATGAGCAACCTTGCAGGCTATTCTGGCAATAGCTCTACTAAGACACCTGCCACGTTTTTCGATCAACATCATACAGCTCCCCCCCTCTCGAGGAGTGTGAATTCATGCAAATAGTGACCAAGGTGATGTGAAAGCTAAGAACATTCATTGTTAGTTTGCCTTCATGTTTCTCCTTGCCCCTATTTACCCAGCACTGCCGGCCCAACGAGAGCCCACGGAGGCTTGCTGGGGATCCAGCTTCATCAGCTCCAGGTCTGTGATCGCTCCAGCTAGCAGCTGACAGAGCTAATGCTGCTGTACTCCCGTTAGCTGCGTGAGGGCTGCAATATAAGGCCCCTTGTTCAGGGGCATGGTCACGGGGAACATGAAGGCATTGGTGGTTTAAGACTGGTATTTAAAAAGTTTGCTTTCTGGGAATTGGCTTATAGGTTCTCAAGGCTCTGGAGAGCCCCGAGCTAACTTGCAAATCATAACCTATTAAAGGTATGTCCTTTTAAAGACCTAATCCAGAGCGGCTGTTGCAGAAGAGAAACTGACAGTGGTTATTCCTGGAGATTGTGACTATTCCCCCTGTGTCCCCCAAATAGAAATGACTGGGTTCCCAGACGGCTGTAATATGGTCTCTGAAATAGGTGTTATAAATGAAGGGACTCGCCATGCCACCTTCAGTCTCATGCACTGTATTTCTGGGGATCCTTCCTTTGCTTTCAGCATAGGCGCCTTAGTCGGGGGGTGCACGTGCACCCCCATGCACCCCCTACACGTCGCCACTGGCTTTCAGAGACAGCAGGCCTGATCCACGTTGTCCCACTGGAAGCCACATGCATGAATGATCACTGCAGGATTAGGTCCATAGTTCTGCTAAAATGGGGATGTTTCCACTTGAACTCCCTTAACTCTGGGCTTCTTGCAGATTCCTGGGACAAGCTGCCTTGTGCAAAGCTACCTTGAAAGAGGGATTGCTGGGTTACAGGATTACCCCTGTTTTTTCAATGGACAAAAAATCAAAATAGAACATTTTGATTCTTTTTGCTCTCCTTTTAGACTCTCGGGAACACGCTTCTGCTCCTTGAAAGACTCTTGTGAAATACATGGAAACGGGGACAATAAGGTCCTTTCATGGAAATGGTTTCTGCTTTCAAGAGAACAGCAGCCTTCCACTGCAGTAAAAAGGAAAACTGGCTGAGGTAGAAAACTTTTAAACTCTCTGTTTGCTTGCAGAATTTAACATGCTCGGTAAACCCCTTAGCTAACATCTAGGATGACGAGAGCTGGCCCTGTCGTTCTCTTGAGCGGCAAATTTCTCCAGCATTAAAAAGTACCTAGCTGTATTTCAGGTGTTAATATTGACTTGATGGGAACGGCGATTCCTGTGAATAGAGTCACTGGCTGTAGCCAGCTCTTGTCTCTTGGCAGTAGCCGTCAAATGGCATCTCTTGGTGGAAGAGCCAAATGTATTCCTTATAAGAATTTGAGGCTGGAGCATTGAAAACGTACCGCGGTGATGACCCCGTTCTCAAAATCAAACACCAAGACAAGGTCACTGGGGGGCACTTGGGCGGGAAATAAAAAAAGAGAGAGAGATTCATACAAGAAACAGCAGTTCCCTTTAGAAGCTCATAATCCCAGTATCACTCCTGCCATGTCCTGGCTCAAAAGCATCAAACACTTTTTTTTTTTAAGTTTCATTACTTGAATGAGTTTTTATCATGAAATGCCGGACAGATGACATCTGTTCATCCTGAGGACAAATAGTATCTGCACTCATCTGCCTTTTCCCTTTCCTGCAAACTCTACTCATCATCCTGGATGCTTGTTCCACTGGATGGTTTATTGAATCATAGAAAAATAGGGCTGGAGGGAACCTCGGGAGGTCATCTAGTCCAACCCCGTGCACTAGGCAGAATTGCTTCTAGACAAATGTTTGTCTAACCTGTATTTTAAAGATTGCAGTCCCACAGCCTCTGTTGGAAATCGGTTCCTTAATAATATTCCTAGTTTAAAAAAAAAAAAAGTTCTTCCTCATATCTATCTTAAAATCTCCCTTGTTGCAGTTTAAGCCATTATTGCTTGTCCTGTCCCCTGTGGATGCAGAGAACAATTGATTACCACTCTCTTTATTACAACTCTTTCTGTATTTGAAGACTTATGGAATCTCCTCTCGGCCTTCTCTAGACTAAATTATCCCAGTTCGTTCAACCTTTCCTCAGATGTCGTGTTTTCCAGACCTTTAATCATTTTCGTTGCACTCCTCTGGGCTCCTGTTCACCTCTTTCTTAAAACAGGGTGCCCCAAACCGGACAGAATACCCCAGGTGTGGCCTCGCCGGGGCTGAATAGTCTTCCCACGGTTGCACGTGCTGCTCCTGTTAATACGTCCTGCGCTTTGCACCAAAATTATTATATTGTTAAATCAACACGGAGCCAGCTGTATTTAATCAAGCAATGCATCTTGCACAAGCATTGTGTAAAAGGAATCAGGACTTGTGGCAGAGGGGATATTTTTTATTGGACCAACTAGATTTTTGCAAAAAAAAAAACAACAACTTTGATTTCCTTAATTTTTTTTGCAAAAATCTAGTTGGTCCAATAAAAGATATCCCCTCTACTACGAGTCCCAATCCCTTTTTTCTCTAGACCAGCATGGCTGCAGCCTGGATACCTGGCACAAGCATTTTGTAGCTGTTTTTAATTCAGCCATGGGAGGAAAGATTTGCACATCGGAGGTATTCCTGGGATCGTGGGACATGGTCTGAAACTAGGCTGTGCCCTGGTCAGATGCACACGTGTTCTCTCTTAGGTATGTCCCACTGCAAACGTCACTTGTGCAGTACCAGGAAAGCATCAAGCAGGGTGCAGTTTGGGGGCAGTCCAAAACTACCCCCTGAAACGCTCTGCCCTTGGTAGAAGCTTGCAGTCGAGTGGCAGGGCCTGACACTGTATCTGGTAAATCACGTGCAAGATTTACTTTGGCAAACCCTGTCGACCTCGACATGTCCTCATACTGCTGGCGGCATAACCCTGCCTGGCTCACTCAAGCAAGTATACCTATATAGATATGGAGCTACGGCAACTTAAACCAGCTGAGAGTTGGACCCAAGGTGTTAAAAGAGGTTGGTTTTGTATTTTTAAAATCCTGGTTTGGGATGAAGATTGGAATTGGATCCCCATTCTGCCAGACACTGAATTGTGACAAGACCTTGCATAAACTGGTTTGACCCAAATCGGTTAAGTCTGCATTCAGCCAGGTTCCTCTTAAACCAGTTTCGGCTATTTTGAAACTGGTTTATGTGCACTGAGCTTCTGTCCTGCCACAAGTTTCTGACCACTTAAGCCAGTTTATGTGTAACTTCTGTCCCTAGCGCAGGAGAGGCAGGTGGCTGGGGGATGCTTAAGTGAATCAGATGCCTGGTTCCTATGGGACTTAGGCCCTCCAGCTCACTTATGCACTTCTGTAAATCTCCCTGCTTTATTCGGGATATAAATCCCTTTGCAAACCTTGCTCTGAATCTCTGCAGGCCTCTGCAGAATGGGAATAATAACCTAGCCCTTCCCCTACCTGGCTCTCTTTGGACTGTGACCGCTCTGGGACACGGTACGTATATGGCTCGGTAGGCTTCCAGCTCTGTCCCCGCTGCAAAAAAAGGAATAAGCTGCTCTCTGTTTTAATTTGCCTCCTCCCCGCTTCCTACCCCCTTGGCATCAGCTGCAGGCAGAAGCATTTCTCAGGAAGTCCATGCTGCCGATGAAATCTCTGAATCCAAAAAAAAAAATCATGTGCAACAAGGCCTCGCTCCTGCCTGTTTGCTTTGGCAGCAGCTGCCTTTGGAGAGACGCGGCTCACTTAAACAGAGGCCAGAAGAAAGCCCGAGTTCCTGACGAACCGCAGGCAAAATCTGTTTGTTTGGGGGTTACTGTGGTCTGCTGGGGGGGCTCGGGGGACAGAGGGACGCACTGCGGTGAAGTAAGGAGGAGGGAAAAAAGGCTTTGTTTAAACAGATGATCAATGAGCTAATGAATTATGCATGGAAGCACTCTGCTCTTAATGAGTGAACTTGAAGTTCCCAGTTAAAATTTCTGGATCCTGAAGGAGTTGCTCATTCTCTCTCGACTCCACCGGTGTCCTTGGCTAGGTGACCTGAGTCCCAGGGTATGTGCCCGATGGGGCCTAATTCCTCATCCCCTCATGCTGGCTGTTCTGCACCAGTGTGAGAGCATCCTACCTGCCCAGTGGCACTGGTCTGTAAGCCTCCACCCCCTGGGGAATGCAACGCAGGCAGGTAGCCCAGGCAATATTGAATACGGCTAAATGTCTGCAGCATCTGAGCCTTCCTCTCTGACGTGGATCGTGTCAAGCCCTCGGTAAAGTCGGGTAGAGGGTTGTGCTGCAGCTGTACTGGGCCCAATGAGCAGCCTGGCTTACAAAGTCCTGCTTTTCATTGAGGACCAGAGGCAGATGTGAAGCCAAGCCTGCTTTTGGCTGGTAGGGCATGTCCTTTCTCTCCCACCGGGGTCCAGGGACCCGCTACATGAATTCCTTCTAGTCGGCTAGTGGTTTCCAGCGCCATCTTCTTGCCGTGATAGCTTGGGGTTGTCTGCTGCCCCTTCTGGGATATTCTTGTGGGGTAGGTAGTTGAAATCTCCGCTTCTGGTCAAATGGTGCTGTTGCTGTTCAGGATCATATCCCCAACCCTGTGCCTGCTCGCTCTCAAGTGGGCAGTAGGGAAGTATTAGAGGAATCCATGGGTATACGGATATGCTGCGTAATCCCACACCCGCTGCAGGATGCAAATCCTACAGAGGATGGCACTGCAAAGTGGGGGATGCAATAGCTACCAACTCGGTCATGGGTGGAAGGACAGCAGACCAGTCTTTTTCGTCTAGCGTCAGGTCCGAGTCCAGGACTGGTGGAAATGCAGCAGACCGGAGCTGCACGGAGGAAATGTCTTCTCCTGATTGACCCTTTGTCCTGACGCGAATCCCACAGGGGTAAGAAGTCTGACTTATCTGCTCGGGGGAAATACCGCTGCTCAGGTCCTCCCTGCGGGGTCGGGAGCTGGCACTTCTGTGCCCTGTTCATGCGTTTCTCCAAGCTGAACGTGAAATAGCCGCAGATGTCCAGCGAGCGGTCAAGCCTTCCTCGTGTCCTTGCGTCGGGGGGAGCTCCAGTCCCCAACTAATTGTCACTCCCCGTTCTCAGTGTACAGTTTGGGAAAATGCTCTTTGCAAGAGCTTTTGGCAGAGACCTTCAGGGCGTACAAGGAGATGTGTTTATAGTGACTGAAAGCTGGTACACGATGTATGCAAGGTGTTGGGTTTTTTTTAAAAAAAGGAAGAAAAACAGAAACCCTTTTTCCTGTCTGCTTTGCTTAATAATCTGGAAAAACCTGGCACACTCTCATTGACTGCAGAGGCTTTAATATTTGGCCGATGATGCTAATTTAATTACATGCCAGCAGGTGGTGCACAAGCAGGAAAAAGGAAACAATTTACTATTGTCCTCTTACCTAATGCAGGGCTCCATTTCAAATAGGAATTGAGTCATGCTTCTGCCATTCAGCCCCAGAGAAAACATTCACAATCCCCTAGGACTCAGACACTGGATTTTTTTTTTTTTAATTTTTTCTTTCTTTCCTTACTCTAAATGCATTGATGCTGCTAGACAAGGTTTTTTGGGTAAATCTGATCTCTTTTATTAGACCAACTAAACGATGCTGCTAGAAATGCGGAGAAGGCGACGGCTTGTCCAGAAAGTTGGATAGATGTCTCTCCGTGCTAACGCAGCAGCTTTCTAACTTGCTGCCTTGCAGCTCACTAGTTGGTCTATTAAAGATTACTTGGCTGAAAGAGAATGACCCTTTTGACCTCATGGTTTGGATGATGAGAGCTAAGGGGAAATGACAGGGCGGCTATATCCGTTTTGCAAGCATTTGGAAGCAAAGAGGTGAAACGACCTAAGCTGAAAAGGGCTGGTTGGGGGGTGGGAAAATAAAAGATCAGAACAATGTGCTTAGCTGTGGCTGAAACAGGTGGTGGGAAAATAGGGGCAGACCGGATTTCATGCCATTCAGGCCGGCAGAAGATCAAGAACAAAAGGCCCATTAAAATACGGGAATTCAGGTGAGAGCAGAGGGAATAGGGACTGCTACAGGAGGGAGGAGAGGAGCAAAGTTGGATATCTCGGTGAGGCAGTAAGTCCCGGGGTTGTGCTTTAGGAAAAGGGCCACGGCTGATGCATCCCGTCTCTTTAGAGAAGACCGCGGCAAGGTGTGGGCAGACCACGGACCCGAAGCGGGCAAGAGCTCGCTGCATCTGCTGCCCCATGGTAAAACTGCCGGCACGCCTGCTCTTACCCAGGGCAAGCCAAGGCTATCCTGGGGTGTTGTAGCTTCCTCTTGCCAAGGGGGAAGCTAAGTTACATAAGTAAAGTTAAGTTGTATGGAGGACTTAATAAGTGGCAAGTTCCTGTTCGTACTTCGCTGTCTGTCTTGCCCAAAGATAATCCAAAGCAGGAATTAGGCAGCTCGTCTCCAGGATCCCTCTTCCGCGCACTACTTCCCGGTGCGCTCTCCTTGCAGACGCAACCACACGGAGAGCAGACGGGTGTCCATGCCCTGTGCTGCGCTGGCTCGGCGCTTCCCCTCCTCGGCCCGTTGGAATAGCTGCTTCGAGGCGCCCAGCCCTCCCGCTGTCTCAGCCGGCCAGCTGGGTTGGTCAGATGTGGCTAGAGGAAAGGAAATAAGCAGGAGGAGCTGGTGTTTAAATGGGGTCACCCTGCCCTACACGGCATTTATCGAGTCCATCCATGCTACGCTTCCAAGAAGAGGTGTTTGCTGGGCAATGCAGCTCTGCCCCACCCGGTCCGCCTGTCGCTGGGTGTGTTGCCCTGTGTATCCGACTGTGCAAGGGACCTCCGATCTTTTAGAGGACAGCTTTTTGTTTGTTTAATCTCTTTTGCCTCAGCCCTTTTCTAATCCATTCAGCCCTTTGGTTGCACTGGAACAGTTTTGTTTCCTAGAGCAAGGAGCCATTTAAGTTGTTCCCTGTTGAGCATCCGCAGAGGCGTCTGTTTGGCGCATTCTTTTGATGTGTATTCCTGGGTGATTTTAAAAACAAATAAAATTGTGGGTTGAGAGAAGGGAGTTTTGCCAATTTAAAAAAAATTCTCCATTTTATCAGAAATTTGATGCGTCAGATAGGGAAACTTTGGGCCTGCTTTCTGCTTACAAGCTGGCTGCAAGGGAAGAACTTCCTGATTAAATAGCCCAGAGGAGATGAAGCTCTCTGGTTTTTATAAGGCACAAGGTAACAGAAATGTGCTCCACCATATGCAGTCAATGCCTGATGTGCTAGTTCACAAGAACTCCCAGCCACATCATTACACCTTTCAAGGCCTGGATTAGTCCATCTGAGAGATGTGCAAGACAGCAGTGCCTGGCACGCTCCTTGTCGCTTTTCTCTTGTTGATCTCAAAGCGCTTTTTAGTCCGCTATAATCATGGAAAGTCAAGGTTTGCTGCTGCAAAGAACAGGGGTCTCGGTAACCTTTGGCAAGTCCGGTTGCTTTTGGTGCCTCAATGATTCCACCTGGAAAATGGGCCCATGCACCTTGTCCTTAAAACCAGTGAACAAGCTGGGACATGCCAACTTCTTTCTTTTCTTTCTCTCCACTTTCTGAAGTTTCCTTCCTTTTTCAAAGAGCAGCTTAGGCCAATGTGGAGGGCCATAGTACAAGTACTCTGGTTTCTTATTAAAAATGTACTTGATGGAAATGCCCAGACCCCCAGATCATGGTGCCCTTGTGCTAGGTGCTGTATAAATAAAGATGATAAATCTTGTTCCAGACCAAGGGAGCATCTCCCATGCTTCTCCCTTCCCTAGTTTCACTGAGATAATTGTATCATGTTTTCAAACAGGGTGCAAGTATCATCCTTCCTCCACCCCATTTCTTTGTTCTTTAGAAATAACTGGATCTATTTCATCACAGTGTGTGTGTGTGTGTGTGTGTGTAGATAGATATAGATGTGTGTGTGGCTAGATATAGGTGTGTGTGTGTGTGTGTTTGTGTGTGTATGCATAATATGCTTAAAATTAATATATATTAATGTGTGTATATGTATGTATGTATATAATATATAAATAAAGGTATGTGTGTGCTTGTGTGCAAGCACATGTATTATGTGTGCACTCGTGAGTGCATGTGTGTGCATGCATGTGTGTGTGTGCGTTTATATTTTAAAATGTAGGGGGAAAGATTTTTGTCTCCTCCTATTTCCATGGCAAGAATAACGTGAAGTCACCATGTTGCCTTGCGTGGGTTTCAAAGCCCTGCTCAGTGAATCCATGCACAACAAAGTCGGGCTTTGCTGCTTATCATCTGGGCGGTTGCTGGCAGCTGCTGAAACACAGTGAAAAACCACCCGAGGGGTTACACACTCCTGAAAGGGCAGCATGGGATGGCATCTGCTTGCTGTAAAGGAAGCTATGTTGGGTTGAAAGGGTGAATGTTAAGTAGCTGGTGTAGGATCCTATAAGCAAAATTTTCTCTTGCCTTTTTGGTTTTTTTTGCCTCCTCTATGATGTCGGTCACTGCAGCTCCGCACAGCTGGACAGTTGCAAACACATGGCACTGAAAACAAAAAGCCTACATTTTCCGCATCACGATTGGCTAGTTTGATAGCTCAGGTTAAGGCAGGGCAGAGGGACCTGATTCTTCAGGAAGTTCTTAGCAGCTATCCTTTGAAAATGGGTTTTTCATAGTTTCATAGTAGCTAGGGTCAGGAGGGACCTAAACAGATCATCTAGCCTGCCCCCCTGCCACAGGCAGGAATGAATGCTGGGTTCACAAGACCCCAGACAGGTGATCATCCAACCTCCTCTTGAATTTGCCCAAGGTAGGGGTGAGGACCACTTCCCTGGGAAGTTG
>NW_017728917.1:11392227-11401409 GCF_001723895.1 Crocodylus porosus
CTCCAGCTGCGGCCTGACCAGTGCCGCATAGAGGGGGAGGATCACCTCCCTGGCCGTGCTCGAGATGCATCTGTGGGTGCATGACAAGGTACGGCTGGCCTTGCTGGCTGCGCTCTGGCATTGGCGGGTCGTGTTCATCCTGGAGTCAATAATAACTCCAAGATCCCGTTTTGCAGCTGTGCTTTCAAGGAGGGAGCTCCCCAGCCTGTCTGTACGCTGTGGATGCCTTCTCCCCAGGTGCAGCACCCTGCATTCATCTACGTCGAACCCCGTCCTATTCTCATCTGCCCACTTTTGTAGTCTGTCTAAATCTAGTTGCAGCCTCTCTCTTCCTTCAAGTGTGCCCACCTCATCCCACATCTTAGTGTCCTCAGCAAACTTGGATAGCGTGCTTTCCACCCCCTCGTCCAAGTTGCTGATGAAGATGTTGAACAGCGCGGGCCCAAGGACCAAGCCCTGGGGGACCCCACTGCTCACATCTCACCAGGTTGAGTACAGCCCGTCCAGCACCACTCTCTGGGTGTGACCCATCAGCCAACTTTCACCCATCCAACTGTGCAGACATCAGTGCTACAGTCACTTAATTTATTGAAGAGGATGGGGTGAGAGACAGTGTCAAAGGCCTTCTTAAAGTCTAGAAAGACTACATCCACGGTGACACCATCATCCAAGGATTTAGTTACTTGGTCATAAAAGGCAACCGGGTTGGTCAGGCAGGACCTGCCTTTGATGAACCCATGCTGATTGCCCCTGAGCATGATCTGCCCTGCTGCCCCCCACAGATGTGATCCTTGATGATCGTCTCCAAGATCTTCCCGAGCACCAAGGTGAGGCTTACAGGCCTATAGTTACTTGGGTCCTCCTTCCTCCCCTTCTTGAAAATTGGGACCACATTAGCCAGTTTCCAGTCCCCCGGCACCTGGCCAGATGACCATGAATGCTCATACAGCCTGGCCAAGGGCTCCCCAATGACCCCTGCCAGCTCCCATAACACCCTTCAGTGGAGGGCATCTGGACCTGCAGATTTAAAAATGTCCAGCCCTTCCAGAAGATCCCTAACTACACCTGCACTGACTGAAGGCTTGAAGGTTTGTAAATGAGTGGACACCAAAAACACTTGAAGTTCCTAGTTGCTCAGGAAAGTGTAGGCCAAGGAGATGAGAGAATGGCCACAAACAACTTCTTTGCAGATTGATGAGGGCAAAGGGTTCATATCGTTGGGGAGCAATCTCTGCTAGGAGGAGGCTTTCTGGGTGAGAAAGCAAAGTCTCTCCAATCCCTGGTCTGGTTAAAATGCCCGACACGAACAGGCAGGCCTGATTAGAATCTATATATACTGTTCCTCTAGGAGCAGAGAAGACAGGAAAGGCTGTCAGGGAAGAAATTGCTTCCACTGGTAATTTATGCTGTTATTCTCCTTTTTCCCCCCATGGAGAACGTAAAACACTTTTGCTAGAGGAGAGATGAACCACTTCACCCAGCTGCAGACTGATTAGTGCAGACTCTGCTGCGGCCTTCAAGTTGGATGGGAGCTCTTGGTAGCTGCACTGTTACCTGAGTATTACTGGGTGTGTCTACACATGCGTGTACCGTGCAGTAACTTACTGCGCAATAAGCAGTTTTTAGACCGGCATCTGCATATGCAGGTGTTACGGTGCAGTAACACTGTATGTGTGCTGACTTGGGAGTAAAGTTACTCCCAACTCAGTCCACACAAACAGGTTACTGCACAGTAAGGCGTCTACACATGCCTTACCGCACAGTATCTACAAATACCAAATAGTCTTCTTTAGGTACATAGAGAGCAAAAAGGAGGTGCATGGTAACATAGCCTAGGGCAATTGGTAACAGATAGGAGGGACAAAGCTGAACTCCTGAACAAATTCTTTGCATCCATATTCCTGAACACGGACAAAGACGTATCTCCCAAGGGGGCTGTAGAGAGGCATAAGAGGGACTCTGACCCACCAACAGGCAGGGCTGACCTAGTGTAGGGGCATTTGGAGGGGCTGGACATGTTTAAGTCAGCAGGCCCGGGTGATCTTCATCCAAGGGTGCTGAAGGAATCGGCCGGTGTCATAGCAGAATCACTGGCGCAGTTATTTGAGCACTCATGGCACTCGGGACAGGTCCCAGAGGACTGGAAAAGGGCCAATGTGGTCCCTATCTTCAAGAAGGGGAGAAAGGCTGATCCAGGTAGCTATAGACCGGTTAGTCTTGCATCCATCCTTAGGAAAACCTTCAAAAAAATTAGTAAGGATTGCATTTGTGGGAGTCCAATAGGAAAAATAATGCTGAAGGGCAACCAGCATGGCTTCATAGCAGGTAGATCCTGCCTGCCTGACCTTGTTTCTTTTTACGATCAGGTCACAAAATGCTTAGGTGCCGAAGCTGAGGTAGATGTCATCTACTTGGATTTTAAAAAGGCCTGGGATGCGTTTTACCCATTCTTATAAACCGTTGTGATGTAAATTGACTGTGGGGTCAGGTGGGTGGAGAACTGGCTTATGGGGCACACACAGAGGGTGGGGGTGGACGGGTCATTTTCAGCCAGGAAAAATACGGGCAGTGGAGTCCCCCAGGGTTCGGTCCTTGGACCAGTGCTGTTCAGTGTCTTCAGTGGTGACTTGGATAAGGGCAGGGGAAGCACTTTGCCCAGATTTGCAGACAACACCAAGTTATGGGGCAAAGTAAACACACTGCAGGGTAGGGAGCAGATTCAGGTGGATTTGGAGAGATTGGGAAAGTGGGCAGAACAGAATAGGATGTGGTTTACCAAGTATAGGTGCAAAGTCTTGCACGTAGGGAGAAGGAATCGCCAATGCACCTACAGCCTGGGAGGCAGCTTCCTAAGCAGCACAGCAGTGGAAAGGGATCTCGGAGTCCTAGTTGACTCCAAAATGAATATGTCGTCGTCAATGTAAGGAGCGGTAAGTAAAGCCAACCGTACTCTTTCACGCATTGGAAGGTGCATCACGAGCAGGTCTGGAGGTGATGCTTCCCCTTTATGCGGCATTGCAAGACCAGTTCTGGGCACTGCGCTTCAAGAAGGATGCAGGTAACTTTGAGAGGGTCCAGAGGAGGTTGTGGGCTGCAGGTAAGATCCTACAAGGAGAGATTGAAGGACCTGAATCACTTCAGCCTCTGCAAAAGCCATATACAAATTCATTGTGGGGTGTGGGCAGCAAGAAATAGAAATTTCCTCCCCAGGGTTGCAGTCACTTCATCCCCAGGATACGATCCTGAGCAGGACAGGGGACAGGGTGCCCACTTTCTCAGCCAGAGGGAAACAAGACTGTTACCAGGCAAGCCTTTTCTTTTTCCTCCTGTGCAAGCTGACTGCTTTTGACCCGAGCTGAAGAGATGCAGTGGGGTCAGGGGTCGAAGGGACTTGCTGTCATGCTTCAAAATATTGCCCTCAACCTGCAGGAATATAAATGTTGACAGGCATAGAAAGATTGTGGCTTTAAACCCGGCTAATGCCCGTTTGGGTCTCCGGGAACCCATCTAGCAGCAGCTGAAAAGGAGAGAGGGCTGGGAGCTGCTGGCTGTTGCTGCAAAACCAAAACCCATACGGCACAACTCCAGGCACCATTAAACGTGGTGGAGGCCAGCTGGCAGGTTTGCTTTGGAAATCGGCATCGAGAAACAGCTGTAAATGAAAAGGAATAGCATGGGGACGCTGATTGTCCTTCCCCGCAAAGCTGATGTACCATCCAGGCTCTGCGACTGCAGGATTGCAACAGGTGGAGCCCGAGAGCCAGAGAGACCGTGCCCTTGGGAAGGTGCTTGTAAGGCAGGCTCCTTCCAGCAGCTCCGCGCCCTTTCTCATGAGAGCTGTAAAAGAAAGAAAAGCAGGCTTATGTGGTCCAACAAATGGTTCACACTGAAATGTGGATGGGGAGGAGGAGGAGAGGCGTGCAGGGGGGCAAGTCATCTCTTTAGACTGGGAAGTGAAGAGACTTGACTTTTAAAAGCAGCACAGTTCTGCATGTCTGCACGGAGCAGAAAGCATCTGAGCCTGGCTTGCTGGCTGTCAGGTGAGCAGACAGCAGTGAGTGGCAGCCCTTTCCCGAACTCCCAGGGAAGATATGTGCCTTCCCTGTAACCACAGCAGCTTATCAGGTGCTTACAGCATGCTCTGTCCCCAGTGGCCTCATCCTGCTCCCCCTGCAGTTGGTGACGGACCTCCCATTAGCATGTGCCCTGGAGGCTGTTTCAAAGGGAAGCAGATTTTAACGAGGAGGTGATTGCAAAAGAGACCTCTCAAATCAGTCGCTTATTAGTGGATGACAGGTCCTGCAAATGGCATGGCTATGCCAGGGCTCAGCTATGGCTGCAAATGTGCGGTCCCAGACAGCATCAGGTCCCCACTTGTCACGAGGCTACAAGTGATGCCTGCCAGATGTTCCAGCCTGCTCGAATGAAAGGAGGTGCATGGGCCCTGATGCTGGAGTTCCCTCGCCTTATTTCCAAAAAAAAAAAAACCATCCTGGGATCCTTACTTTTCTCCTGGGTGACTGAAGCCTAAGTACAATGTTTCCTCTGGACATGGGAGCTTGCAGCCATCCTAGGGAGAGACTCTTGCTATTGATTTTGGGCTGTACCATATCAGCCACCATGGCACAGGATGGGCAACGTTTCTTCCGTCTTCCTGAAGCTCCATGCCGTGTCACCCTCTCAAAACTAATTGCATCCGACTCGCAGGAGTTCTTGTCTGCGTGCATGCCATGCGAGACAGGTGAATATCAGGCCAGTACTTTCTTCATTTCTCCTAGCAAGACCCCACTCCAGGGCATTGTGCTTTGTTCCCCAGTCCTACAACATCACCTGAAGCTCACTTGCCACTTCGAATCCTCTGCTGCAATCAATCATCTCGCTTACTTCGGGCCTAGGAAAGTGTTCGCATCTGCCAGAGCCATCACCTCCAACCTGCTCTTGCTGCACAGCAGCGATGCTCAGGCGGGATTAAGAGATGTCACAAGCGCGTTTTAGATGTTATCCCTTCTGGTTAGTATTGTTTCCCACAGAAACGGTGGCCTGGGGTTATAGCACACGCCAAGACAACAGTACAGTGTGTTCTGCCTGTCCGGGAGATCACATTTGATCAGCATGCCAAGAGCTACGTTTAAGGAGCCTCAGAGTAGAGAAAGCTGAGTCCACCTAAGGTTCATGCCATGTTTCCAGATAGATGCCTGACCTGAGCAAATCCTAAGAGATGTAGAAAGTGCATTGAGTGAAAGACTGGGACCAGGATCACATCAAGGGCAACCCATCAGGATTCATCTCTCCCTTAAGAGACGTTGCCATTGCATGGGCAACAAGAGCTCGTATGCTGCCGCTACTATTCCACCCTGCTTGGAGAAAAGGAGAAGCCTGGGCCATGATGCTGCAGTTCCCTTGCTTTGTTTCAAAAAAAAAAATAATAATACTGTGCTGGGATCTTTATTTTTCTCCTGGGTGCCCAAAGCCTAAGCAGAAATGTAGTATACGGGTGAATGTTTCTTCCGAAAGTGGGAGTCTGCAGCTGTCCTGAGAAGGGTCCCTGCTACTGGTCATCCTATCAGCCACTATGGAAAAAGTGAAAGAAAGCTGCCAGGGCAACTTGCTTTTGGAAGCATTGGAAACATGCCCAACAGCCAGGCCTTTGCCTGAGGTTAGCTCTGCGTCCAGCTAAACCGAATGAGTGCAAAAACGTGCCCCTCTCGGCTTCGCTCTTTGTAAGGGCAGGCGTCCTAAGGGCACGCGGAGGTCCTGAAAGTACCCCCGAGCTTTGGCTTTCTTCACCCTCCCTTGCACAGCGCTGCTGAGGAGGTGCAACGATTTCCAGCTGTAGCTGGAGTCGCAGGGGGACTTAGTGACACGTGGCACTGTCCCATGGTCACTGCTGGGGTTTTAACACTTGTGCCTGGATATGCCAAGAGCTCGACTGAGAGGGGCATGTGCCGAGACAACGACCTCCCCATCCCTGATGGGCAAAAGGGTTCAGGTGTTCCCTTTGGGGGTTATCCCAAAGACCTGGACACAGCGTCAAGGCTCTTCTATAATATACCCCTGCAGGCATCCGTAACCCCTGCACCACTAGACGTCTGGGACTTGTGGGTAGAAACGACTGCTGAACTAGGGCACTGCGCTCTGCTTCCCTTCCCCATTTCTTCTTTTCTTTGGGTTGAGAAGGAAATTATTTTTATTTATTGCTATTGACTAAATGCTCGGCTTCATTACTGGCTCCCATCCCTCACGAAGAAATAAAGCTGAACATTAGCCGTCATTTAACAAACTGCCGCTGCGCATTGCAGCGCCGAAGGCAATTATGCCACGCAAACTCATCAATTTTCCTGCCGCCCCTTCCTGCACCCGGCGTTCGGCGCGGTGGAAATGACAGCGCTCCCCGGGACCTGGAACGGCAAATTGTCCCGGGCGCCTCGGCAGTTCATGCTCCCAGGATCTGTCCCTGGGAGATGTTTAGCTTCCACTTGAAAGGGCTGCGGCTGCCTTTGTGAAAGAAGAGTTGCGTAGCTTTTCAAGCTGCATTTTTGCCTTGTCAGAGGCTGTAATATTAGCATTGGCAGCTTCCCAGAGCCCCTTGCCTTCCCACATGCATAAAGGCAGAACGACAGCGGCGGGGAATGAAAGGCGGCTGTTCTCATTCTCCCTGGATCGCGCTGCTCTCTCCAGGGTCGGGTGGCACGGGGGGTCAACCCGCTGTTCCCTCGGCTCTGCATTTTTTTGTTTTTTGTTTTTGCGAGGAGCCGAAACCAATTTCAGCACAATGATTTGCCTCCAGGCCAAGAACTTTTTAAAAGGGAAATACTTTGCTGCGTGCTTCGCAATCAGACTGTGCAGCTGCTTGTCCCATGAGACAGGTGAGGCCAAGAATTTCTCGGGCGTCCGCAAGAATCCCAGACGCGCTGCAGAGAAGACGACGGTCCGGTTATACGTTTGTTTTCTCCTTGCTTTCTCCCCAGCTGCAAAGCACCCCCAGAACAAGTCTGCAGCCCTGCCACCCCATCACGTGCCCCAGGAAGAGAGCAGGAGATTTGGGAATGCTGCCACTGGCTCGCTCCAGTCCAAAGAAATTAATAGGGTGGGGGGAAATATATCCAGAACTGGATCGTGCCCCATGCTGCAGGGGAAGGTGAAAAACTTGGATTCAGAGCAGTGCTACTGCCTCACCAGACTCATTAATAGGGCAGAAAAGATTTGCCTTCTGGGAAGAAGTGCGTGTGGAAGTCAGGGTACGTTAGAAAAAGCAAGAACTTTTCTTAGAAGTTTAGCGGGGAGTGAGAAGTCTTCTGGCGAAACCAAACCCACTGAAATCAAAGCTGAGTTTTGCTTTAAAGGCAGACCAAAGGTTACCTTCTCTTCTTTAAGAGGACTGTGCCCACATCGCATCCCAAGCAATGCCACGCGTCAGCAGGATGGCACAAGGCAGCTCAGAAATACCAGGGCGCTCCATTCAAAACCTGCCTCTTACAACTCGGCCTCGGTGATTTTTCCATGAGTGCTAATCCAGGCTCGAGCCCCGATTCCTTTTAACGGGGTCGTCGGTGTTGTCCTTCCACGGTGCTTTGAAATCCCTGTCTGGCCGAAGAAGCAAATCTGTCCAGGGGAAAGGAAAGGCTGGGTGCGCTGATGGAAAGGGAGGGAAGATCTGGAGAATAGTACAATAAAAATATGATCTTGCATTCTATTATTTTGAGAGATTTTGGGGTTGTGTATATATATCATATTAACATACATCAGCTGTTAATGAAAACTCTGGCATCGATTCCAGCTTTTAAAATGGAGCTGGAAAGGGAAAGATTAATAACCAAAGCACTAGCCAAAGATGAGCTATAGATTTTTTTTTTTTTCAAAGCGGGCTGCTACTTCCTTTGCTTTGCATCCATTAATAGTGGCTAGTGCCTGAAAATGTCACAGTATGGAAGCCAGCGCTGGCGAGGAGGTGCCTGAGGTCAACTGCTGCCCTTGAGATGAGATTTGCCCTCAGTGCTAAGAAACCTGGAGGCGAATTAATGCAGACCAAAGCTCTTCCAACAAGGCAGGACCACCAACAGCTGTGTTTGCTGAGACATCCCTTAAGGAAACTTATGTTGAAGCTTAGCAAAAGCTGCTCTGGAGGATGAACGAGGTTAAATATTTCCTTCAGCCCCAGAGCTCCTTGCGGTGTTCCCACAACACCTAGTTGTGTAAGGAGTATATCCTTCGCCTGCACTGCTCTGCATTGCTAAAGCCGGCGACGTGGTTGTGGGAAGTCTGCTGAGTGCAGAAACGCCTGCTATGGGGCTGCAGGTTGTAGCCGTGTTGCTCTAAGGACATAGGCAGACAAGGGTCTTTGGGTGAATCTGATAGCTTTTATTAGACCAACTTAAATAGTTGGGAAACAATTTTCTTAGCAAATTTTCATCAGGCCAAGGAAGCCCTTGCAGTTGGTGTGTGCTCTTTCTGTAGGAAGCCTGGCTCGAAACTTGCTGGGAAAAAGACTGGATCTGCATCCTTTTTCCTCCCCTGGAAGAACAAAGCTGAGGGTAGTGCGACTCTTCCTTCTGCCTGACTATGGCACATAGGGTAGAAAGCTATCTGCTTCTCCACCTCGCCATCCAGCAGAGATCTGTCCTTGAGCCAAAGGGACAGCTCCGTTAGCTGGAAGCAGCAGTAAGCCAGTACTTTCCAGTGGGCTAGCCATTGATAGGGTTATAGGATGCACCTTGCCAGTATTTGCCAAATGCACCCTTGAAACTGCACAAGAAAGACAGCTTTTGTTGGTCTCCTGTGGGCACAGACTTTGTGCAGCCCTCTGGCAGTGGGTGGATTTTCACTGCAAGGGAATGATTCCCCCCACAGCCAGCTGAACCAGGACTCCAGCTGCGTGCTCACAGAGGAAAATAAGGGGAAGAAATATCACCCCATGCCAAGTCAATGTGATGGGTAGACCAGCTTCATCTGCCATCCCAGACTTCTCCTCCCATCCTAGGCAGGTGGCAGAGAGCGTAGGCAATGCCTTGCCTGGGCCCCTGCCCCATTTACCAACCGGTGTAGCTGAGCTAGTGCAGAGGGATCAGCTATGCTAGTATCACGACTGGGACATCCCCCCCATCCGGGGTGTCACAGTATCACGACTGGGACATCCCCCCCATCCGGGGTGTCGCAGTATCACGACTAGGACATCCCCCCATCCG
>NW_017728917.1:11402432-11412853 GCF_001723895.1 Crocodylus porosus
GACTAGGACATCCCCCCCATCCGTGGTGTCGCAGTATCACGACTAGGACATCCCCCCTATCCGTGTCGCAGTATCACGACTAGGACATCCCCCCCATATGGGGTGTCACAGTATCACGACTAGGACATCCCCCCCATATGGGGTGTCACAGTATCACGACTAAGACATCCCCCCCATCCGTGGTGTCGCAGTATCACGACTAGGACATCCCCCCCCATCCGTGGTGTCGCAGTATCATGACTAGGACATCCCCCCTATCCGTGGTGTCACAGTATCAAGGCTAGGACATCCCCCCCATCTGTGGTGTCGCAGTATCACGACTAGGACACCCCCCCCCATATGGGGTGTCACAGTATCACGACTAGGACATCCCCCCCATATGGGGTGTCGCAGTATCACGACTAGGACATCCCCCCCCATCCGTGGTGTCGCACTATCATGACTAGGACATCTCCTCCCCATCTGTGGTGTCGCAGTATCACGACTAGGACATCCCCCATCCGTGGTGTCGGGATGCAGACCAGGGACTGGACGATGACTCCTGACCCCTACCTGGTCCACGGGCTGGTCTCGGAGCAGCCGTGTTGCTCCGTGCTACCCCTTCCTGGAGCTGAACAGTAAAGCACAATCCCACCGACTGCCTACTTCCATTTACAGCAATAAAAGGATTAAACCTATCTTGTACCCTTCCTCGTAGGTCATTAACTCAAGATAAATGCCATGTAATTATGAACAGATTTGATATTTATTACAATAGCACTGGTCATAATGAATTAAGTCAGTGTTTAGGTGAATTATTTCCATAGGTAATTTAACGTAAGTTAAATTTTCCTTTGCACAAATGTGTTTCGGAGCCTAGAACTTGATCTTTAATGGGTGATGTATCATTTAATGACAGGTTTTGGCTGCGCTTTCATGAATTCCAGTTAGTACAATATTTCTTTAGTCTAATTTTCCTGGAAAAGGAAATGTAGCATCTTTACTGAATTTCACGCCGGCTGTCCAGAGAGGGCAGGGATGTTAGAAACAAGGATGCAGTAATATGTGGAGAACATAACTATCAATAGGTGGAGGATTGAGAGAGACTTCAGCACTCTTCCTTCTTCCTAGATAACCTTTCTCAATTCCCTTCCTGCATCATCCTTTCCCATCTGTCATTGTCTGCTGCTCGGAAGAGCTGTAGTGCTATATTTGGGCTGATGCTGATCCATTTTCATTGCCAGCGTCAGTGGCAGTGAAATCAGCTGGGTTCAGGGTGAGTTTGGTGTCCTGTACAGTCTCCCGAACGTCACTTTGATGTTGTAGCGAGCAACCCCCAGGAGCCAGCAGAAAGGCTAGGCCCAAGTTATGCACAGGGGAGCAAGTTTCACAGCCAGCATAAACCTGCTTAGCTCTACCTGGTCTATGCATTTATTTTAATCTTCCCTCTGGGTTTTGCCTTGCTCTCCAATCCTTGGGTGGGCTGCCCAAGAGGGAGTTCCTGTTGCACGTGTGGACTACGTTTAGACGACGGCTAATAACCCAGGAAAAAAAAACCTATCGGACACCAAAGTTAAGCTAAGCAAAAGCCAAGGTGGTCTTGGAGAATAGCTTGAGGCAAACATGTCAAAATACGGCTTCTCGTAATGAAGCTCTCATTTCACACCCCTGAAAATTGTTTTTAACTCATTCCAATGATTGCTTCTGCTTCCATCTTAAACTGAATAGCATAGCTGTAGGCCCCTAGCGTATCAGTAAAGCTTCCAGTTTCTTTTTCACTGGAGGAAAATCTGTATTGTCTTATATGTGGTGATGCATGCCACCATCTGCACCCCACTTTTCAAAAGTCTAGATCCACCCAGGCTCTCCTGCCAGCCTCTCCTGGTTCCTGTTGCAGGATGTCATATTGCCCATTTGTTCTCGAGATGTCTGATGCACTTTAGTGCAGGAATGGTCTTGTTCAGGGAGCGTCCTCTTATTCATTACAGTATTTGTAAATACGTTATAATCTATTGCATCGAAGACTTCCACGCTTTCTAACCTAGAAGCTGCCAATGCACAGGCTGCTCCTCTTCAGGACAGGCAGGAACAACTTGATCAGCAAAATTCATGTCTGAGCTACTTAAGAGTCATTTTAAGTCTGCAAATGTTAATGAGTACATAGGGTCTTAAATAATGGGTAGGCCTCAGGTTGGTGGTCTGTACAGGCAGGCTTGTCACACTGGGCGAGTCTTTCCTAGCCTTTTACCAAGGAGCCTTAGCTCTAAAGGCATTAATAACTCTAAAAAATAATTCGCCATCAGTGTTAGCAGCAACAGGGCTTACGTTCCCTTTGCTGACTGGTATCCGCTGGAGGGTGACACCCATACCAAGGACGTGTATGTAGCAATGTTTATGAAAGGGCACGAGAAGAATAAGGTTAGAGGTATTTGACCTTCCAGTGTTAGAGCTGGTTCGGTGTTAATAGCCACGCTCATAGCAATCTCAGGAGTAATGGGACTGCCAGCCAGACTGACATCCAGAAATGATGTAGCGCTTAAAATAGGTGGCAAAAAATAACGTGACCTCCTTCGGTGAACTTCAGCAAGACAGGGCCAAAGCACAAGTCCGCCCTGGCCACAGTGGAAAAATAGACATTAAAAGGTGAAGATGAGAGTCAGCATCGCGAAAATGAAGAGGTCTCTCGTGATCAGCTGTCGAAGCAAGCGCAGAGAAAAATGCTGGAAGGCCACACACCAGGGGACAATCCCTGTAATTCATACTGCAGCGTGGCCTAAAATGCAGAAGAGAAAAGGCACGTTTTCTGCAGTACAGAGGTAAGGAGCGCTGCCCTCGCCTGGCGTTTTGTAACAACCTTTGTATGAAAATAAAGGAATTGGGTTAAAAGACACGGTTAAACTAGAATTGTCTTTTGGTAGGGGGAAAGAAATCAAACTTCGGTGCCCCCAAGCTCATGTGGCCTCTCCAAGTCGGAGCGCTGTATGCCAGGAGGAAGCTAGGACATTTTAGCGATGGTGCTTGCCGCTGAATGGCAGGCACTAAATGCCAGAAGAGAAGCATATTTCATTAGGACCTGATGACAACACTAATCTATTAGAAAACCAGGGAAAGTCAAATGCGACACGATGAAATCTCCCAGCGTGTCATCTTTATGCGGTGAAAATGCTCTTTTCAGCCTCCGCGCTGAGGATCTGATACCCTTTCGTACAGGCTGCTGCAGTCGGAGAGGGTGCAGACGCGACTAGACTTCACAAGGAAACTCAGTACGCTCCCGTTTTCTCTGGTGCCTGCTGAATGATGAACACGGTGCAAGGTGCATTTTGGAAGTAGTTCGTGATCCTATGTAAACCGGGTACAGACTTCCAGTCAGTTGCTGTAGCTGTTCAGTGCAAAAGGTAGCTTTAGGAATTTCTTTCTCACCCTACTTGTTGGGTAAGGATGGGAGGGCAGTCATCGCTGAGCTTCTTGTGCATTGGCACACCAGGTTCTTTGGGTAAGTCTGATCTCTTTTATTAGACCAACTCAAATAGTTGGAAAATATACCCGAAAGCTTGCAAAAACGATTTTTTCCAACTATTTGAGTTGGTCTAATAAAAGAGATCAGACTTACCCAAAGAACCTGGTCTGCCTCCATCCTTAGACCAGCACGGCTACAACCTGTATCCATGTGCATTGGGAGAAATTCTTCCTCCTTGCTCGGGCTTCTCTCTTCTTTTCAGGCATCTTTTCTGAGTTTGGAGGTGGGGAGACAATGTAGTCTGCCACGGAAACTTCTGAAAAGTCATGAAAATGTTTTCATGCATGGGCTCAACCCAGTCTTCAACTGGAAGAATATTCTTTTCTTCTGGAAATCCCCACCAGCAGTGTCACCGGTGGGTTTCCACCTAGCTTGAGGTCCTATTCGGATCACTGTTGTTTACCAGGGAGCATGCCCCGTGTGAAACTCCTACACTGCATGGTGACTAAATAATATAGCTCAAGCAAATATGTCATCACACACCTCCACCTTTTATTTTTGGGTCTAATGTTGAAAGGGAAACCAAAGAGCGTTGCAGTGCTAAATGTGATGCTCAGGATTATAGTGCGTGCTTAGAAGAACTTGAATCTTAGATTTGCAGGCCATTCGTTGTAGTCTGCAGTCCTTGGCAGCAAATCATGACTGAGTTATATTCCTGTACAAGAAACAACTGGTTGCTTCCCATCTAAATCATTCGATTTTTATCTTAGCAGTGAACTAAGAGATTTTAACATTTCTTCCCCCTGTTTCGAAAGGAGTTTCCTTACCACTGTGAAAACAGCCTGACTTTGTGTGTCAGAGTTAGGAAGACTGGCTGGTAAAACAAATGAATAATATTTAACAGTGTAAAATGGCTTAGTTTTGCTCCCCGAAAGAGCTCGGCATGTTTAATTAAGGTGTGTGAACTGGAAGAAGCTTAATCTTTCTTGCTTTATTAGATAACGCCATGAAAGATGGAGATTTTTTTTTTTTTGTCTTTTTGCTTGTCACCAGCAGTAGGTGGGGAAACACGTCCTGTCATATGAAATCAACTTAATGAAGGACCAGAAGTAGAGACAATTAACTGAAGATACAGTTGTATGCATCACTGCATACGTTGACGTTCCAATCTACATTTCCCCAGCGAGAATACCTAGAAAATGACTGCTTGTGCTGAAGTTCATAATTAAAGCTGTAAATCTCGGCTCTCCGCTAAATTCTCCTGCCTGAGAAGAGAAGGTAGGAGGCAAAAGGAGAGGGAGGAAATTCTGCGTTTCTCCTGGGAAGCCTTGTTTACTAGTGTTTTGTGTGCTTGTAGTGTTCGTCAGTGCTTGCAATGATGCAGGGGTTTTTTTAATCCTAGAAAATGAAGGTTGAAGGGACCTCAGGGGGTCACATCTAGTCCAACCCCCTGCTCTGGGCAGGACCAGCCCCAACTACATCATCCCAGCCAAAGTTTTGTGTAGCTAGGTCTTAAAAACCTCCAAGGATGGAGAGTCCACTGCCTCTCTTTACTACCTTCCTCATGAGAGAGTTTTTCCCAATATCTAACCTGAACTTCTCTTTCTGCAACATGAGCCCGTTGCTCCTTGCTCTGCCATCTGCCCCCACCAAGACCAGCCCAGCTCCGTCCTCTTTGCAGCCCCCCTGCAGGGAAGTGAAGGCTGCTATCAAATCCCCTCGGTCTTCTCTTCTCCAGACTAAATAAGTCCAATTCCCTCAGTCTGTCCTCACCAGTCCTGTCCCCCAGCCCCACAACCATTTCCATTGCCCTCTGCTGGACTCTCTCCGATTTGTCCGCATCCTTTCTGTAGCAGGGGGCCCAAAACTGGACACAGGACTGCAGATGTGGCCTCACCGGTGCTGAAGAATCACTTCTCTCAATCTGTTGGCAAAGCTCCTACCCATGCAGCCCAGGAAGCCGTTCGCCTTCTTGGCAACAAGGGCACACTGCTGGCTCATATCCAGCTTATTGTCCACTGTCACCCCCAGGTCCTCTTCTGCAGAGCTGCTGCCCAGCCCGTCCCCCCCAGCCTGCACCGGTGCATGGGATTGTTCCCTCCTAAGTGTAGGACTTTGCACTTGTCCTTGTTGAGCCTCATGAGATTTCTTCTGGTCCAATCCTCCAATTTGTCTAGGTTTCTCTGAATCCTAGCCCTGCTCTCCAGCATATCTATGACCCCCCATATCCCCACCATATCTATGGTGTCATCCGTGATCTTGCCGGGGGTGCAATCCATCCCATCTTGCAGGTCAGTGATGAAGACATTGAACAAAACCAGCCCCATTCACTAAGGCAGCCATTCCTCCCCTGCCTCCCAAGCTGCATGCTTGTGCAGCAGTAGATGGGGGCGCAAAACCAGGCCAGAGACCTTTGGTCCCCAGGGATGAGCCTGCATGCTGTACCCAGCCTACAAAGACCATCTGAGTAACTGAACTGGAGCTGTTTTTTGTGCAAACATTTCCCGGCAAAGGGGAAGAAGATTGATGAGGCTGGTATATGCTAATTGTAACCCCCAAGGCTTCTTTCCCCCAGCTTTCGTGGCTCTCAGCAGCAGAGAGCATGTTTTCAGCTTAAAGCTGCAGGAGAAAGGAGACCTGGTGCTTGCAGGGGCAAAGGGGCTGGAGAGCTGCAGTTATTTTGTCATGGACATCTCCCCCAGCAAAGCCACTTTCCCTGGTTTGCAACTTGCCTGTAAATGCTGCAGATGCATGAAGGTAGCCAGCGTGCACGTGCAGACTGAAGCAGGCGTGTCGGGATGTGCTGAAGGAGTCTCTGACTTTCAGAAAGGGACGAGGTGGGATCTGCAGCCCCGGGTCTGCTGACAGCTGTAGAAGCTGCTGCCCGCCGTGTCCAGCAGCAGCCGACGTGAGTCAGACGCCACACGGAGAACTTATTAAGATCCCACCAAGCAACATGCAGCCAGCTGCGATCTGCGCCGGGCATTTGTAGCACGTGCCAAGGCTGCGAGCAGGCTTTCCGAAGCACGCGTCCGAACCCAGAGCAGCAGCCACCGCGTCGGCTCAGCCCACCCGTCTGCAGGGGCCCCTTCCAGTCCAGTGGAGTCTCTTCCGCTGGCCTCGCCAGATGTGCAGGACTGATCCTGCAAGCCACTGCCTCAAAGACACAACCAGATGTCGAGGATGTCAGTCTCAGTGAAGCAGTGCCGGCCTCCCGAAAGCATCCTGCTCTGGCAATAAAAAAGCCAATAATCCCAACATGTATACCCCCCTCGTTAAAACCTTATGTAAATGCATATGCGTTTGCAATGCGATGGCCTCAGGCTCCTGGCAAGTTCCTAGCGCAGCCCTCGGTGCTGCAAAGGCCATGTGCTCTGGGCTGATCCGGTGGTGTCAGGAGAGCACCTGCTTCCTGCAGGTACTTCAGGAAAGGAAATCCTTCGCTTTCGGACTGTCCCCCCCAGCCCCAGCTGCATCAGCATCCCCTTTCCCCTGCCAGTCCCGTGTCCTGTGTATACCCTTGTGCTGCACACTGCTTGCAGGAAGGTGAACACGAGCCACCCAGCTAAACGCGACGGCTGGAGGCCAAGAGAGGTGAATCAGTTCAGTGGCAATGCAGAACTCCAGTGCCCTGCTCCTGGGCTTGCAGGCTTCTCTTCATTTGCCCCAAGGATCCTAAAAGCTGAATAAAGCCTTGTATCCAACTAACTGCAACCCACGAGCGCCGCCAAGCACTCTGGTATGCAACGGGGCACAGAGCACAGTCGCTGCCTCCCAGATCTGCAGCTGGGGGTCAGGGCAGACCGTCTGGTCTGGAGACCAAAGGCCAAACAGGAGCTCGGGTGGGAGACAGATGTGTAGGGAGCAGATCTGTTCCTGAAGGATACGGCAGCCGGTGTCACTGTTGGAGGGAGGACCGAGTGATGCCAGCCGAGCTTGGTGGTGTAGACCATGCCTCAGTTAGTACCCTGGATACTCGGTCTGGATGCAGGTGCGGTGAGGACAGGGTACCCTGGGTTGGAGTCGCCCTCCATGGTGTGGCTTTACAGGGCAAATAGCGGTGCAGTCCTGCGGCGCGGTAACGATGCTATAGGTGCTCTCCCAACCCAGCACGTCAATGCTTCCTTGTCTAGTAGTTGACCAGTAAAGTGGTTTTGCCCCACAACCAGCTGCAAGCGGGGGGGTTTATTAGTCTGGTGCGTGCGGGTGGAGAAATGGCAGCTTTTATTCTCGAGGCGTTTCTGCGTTGCTCCCTTGTACGTCACAGCCCCGTTCATGGCAGAGCCAGAGAGAAACTGTCCCTACGAGTCACTTTTTTTCTTCTCTTGGGCTTGTCTCCAGACAGTCTCCATGGGAAAGCATAGGGCATGAGCTGCATCGGGGAGGGAAGGTGTCTATGTTTGTGAGTATGCATGTGGAGGTACCCCCGTGCACGCTTAGAGGGAACTTCAGAGCCTGGAAGCGTTAGATTCCCCGGGCTTTCATTTCCCCCCTTCAAGCCCTCCTGCCATTGAATCTGGGGGAGACGCTCATTTTCATTAAACAGAACCGGCCACTTCCTAGTTCATAAATATGAATGCAGACGCTGATTTTATTGCAGACACAGATATTGCAATGCAGGTACCCAAGCCCCCAGCACAACCAGTGCACCATGGCCCAGCTATGCCTGATCCCAAATGATGTAGAAAACCTCTGGCTTTTACCATTGTTTTCCTAGTGCTTCTCAGCTGGTGGGTGCTTAAGAGACAGGTAAAAAGACTAAGCCCCTGCCTTGAAGACCTCACAGCTTGTATCAGTACCAGACAGGGAGAGGAGTGATGGCAGTCAGTGCCGTTATCGCTGTTCATGTGTCATTGCACACAGATAGTGATAACAGCACTGAGCCTAATGGGGTATATGTATATAGTGCACCTATTTCACCTGCTGCCAAAATCTAGGGTATGGAGCCCTGTTGGGTGTGTCTTTTGGTGCCGGGGGGCACCACTTGCCCCTCACTGGAGATGAAAATGGGGGCTGGCCTCTGACAAGCCCTGCTGTCTGGATCCAGGCCTGGGGGCCAAACCAGCTTGGCCTTTCTTAGATCATATAGGTACCCCTGGCTTATATCGCTACCCAACAAACATTGCAGGTGTAGACGGGACATCATGTGAGCTAGACCTAAGAATAACTGTGTCCGTTTTGCCCTGTGTCAGGTCTGGTAGGACATGTCATAAAGCCACCATTCATTTCACCTGTGCCACGGAGAGCTATCTGGTGATGTTGGGAGGCACGTCGGAGGATCTTGTCTGCAAGCCAGTAAGTCAGTAGACGCCGCAGGACCAGGCAAACTGGACTGTGCTCACACATCTACAAACACCGTTATCGGTGGCCTGCATTCCTGGATGTGGCCTTTGCCAAAGTACTGCCTCTGCTGTAAAAGATGTCTCTGTGGTAAAATAAGGATGTAAATTTGTAGCTTGGTTTCTTTGCCAGGGCTGATATCCAGAAAGGCTCGTACAAGGGTCTTACTGGGACAACGCTGGCTTTGGTGGTGGGCAAACCCACATAGGTAAACAGCTGACCCAAACTCAAACTGACCCAGAGACTTGTGCAGAAGAGTAGGACTAGATTTCCAAAGTTGTTCCATGAATTTTCACTAAAAACCAATTTTTTAAAATTATTTTTTGCAATTTGGCAGAAGTGGAAGAAGCTGGAGGCAAATCAGAAAGGTAGCTCTTGTAGAGCTGCCAGTTTGAAAGCGGGAAGTATTAAGCAGCTCCTTGACAGAGTGTTTTTATATGAGATCTCTGTTACTTCCCACTTCCTGCCAGCCTGCAAATACTACAAGAAGACGGCCAGTTTTGTGGTAGGCTGGCAGGAAGTGCTGAGTTGTAACAATCTGATCGTGAACTTTTAAAAGTGCTATATTCACCTAACAGGCTCCTGTTCAAACTAACGGTAAAAATTCCCCCGAATTCAATGGGGAAAAAATTAAGTCGGTGCTTAAAGTTTTAGAAAAAACCCCAAAACAGCATCCTGCTTTTCAAGAAATATAAAATGAGCATTTCCCTAGACTCATAAAACCCTGGTTTGGCAGATTTCCTTCTCAAGCAGCCAGATACTCACAAAACCATGCCTCACACCAACAAACGAGGCACAAGTCAGAGATATTCTAGCTGGTCTGATCAATTGAATGCCATCTACACCTCTGTGCCATGCCCTCCACCGCCACTCACCAGGTCTAGCTTGGTGTGTGCCAGCTCTTGGAAACAAGGCAATATATTGCCCCAGAGTGCATGCACCAGCCCCACTCAGGATCTGTCTCAGATGTGCTTGGCATGCATTTCGGACTGCTCCAGCATGCCAACGTAGCCTCGTTTCTGGGACTTGGTGCACTGTGGGTGCATCGACACGTTCATTAATGCACCAAAATGACTGTGCATTAAATTTGGTACTTGCATAACCAAGTACTAAAGCAATGTGTAGTAACTGGCTTTGCTGCACCAATGCCTGGCGTTTTAGTGACGCTAGCTGCGCAGTATGCCACTAGTACTGTGCAGTAGCGTTTTAGCGTGGGTTTTGCCTGGCACACTGCTGCACAGTGTTATTAGGCTACTGTGCAGTTAGCGTCTTGTGTAGACACACCCGGTGAGCGCGAGCGAGCGGATGGGACATGCAAACAGTCTGGAGGTGGGCCAGATAGCCTCCCAGGCTGTTTATCTAAGACGAACCTCTTGAGAGTCCCTTGTCACGAGCTGTACATGAAAAATGCTTGTGTTAACTTGGCATCTTCTTGCTTGTCAGATCTGCTGTTAGACGTGCTCTGAGTCAGGTGTGCTAGTGGCACGAACCTGAATTATACACTTGTTCACCTTGGAAAGCCTACCCAGCTCGGAGATTCATAGATTCATAGATACTAGGGTCGGAAGGGACCTCAATGGATCATCGAGTCCGACCCCCTGCATAAGCAGGAAAGAGTGCTGGGCCTACATTACCCCAGCTAGAT
>NW_017728917.1:11414138-11429620 GCF_001723895.1 Crocodylus porosus
TGCCTCTCGCTTAGGGACACTGAGGCGAAGAACTCGTTGAGGAGTTCAGCCTTGTCCCCTCTGTCTGGAGAGTTGGCATCTATGTGTGCCATTAGCTGAATGATTTACTAGGCTCCCACAGAGACGCCTGTGAGAACCTCCCTGGCTGACGGCACTGTTTGACGGTATTAGAAAGACCAAGGGATAACTGAACTCTTTGGATGGGGGCTAGGAACCGTCATGTCCTTTCAACCTTGTGTAGGTCCCAGGCTGCCTGGAAAGTAGAGTTTGAAAACTGAAAGTATTTGCCATCAAATCAAGAAGATGAGAAAGACAGGGCATGATGGTACCATTGCTCCTGAGGGTAACTGAGCCTAACGCAAGCGGTGAATCCTGGCGGGGAAGATGCTTTTCCTTCGTTAACCTTCCAAGCAGAGGGATCACGTACAGCTTTAAATACACCTGTGGCTTTCCGACCCCATTCCCCTGACTGCTGAGTGCTGATTTTCTTGCATCAAGAGTGCCCGTACTTGTTCGCAGTGAAGTCAATGGCAAGACTTCCAATCTCAAACTCATTATTGGCTTTAGAGCCCTGCTCTTAATCATCCTTGTTTTGCTGTTGACTTTATAGGAGTTGGGAATTGCCATGCACAATAAGGAGATGCCGTTTCTTTTTCTGCTGTATTGTGTGCTCTAGTGAGGACCACTTGAAAAGCGTCTCTCTTGCACACAGATTTGCAGCAGCACGTGCAGGCAATGGTGTGCATGCCTGACCTTCCTGTGTGCGGCCTCTGATGCAACCCTGGGTTCGTAGCAGAGTTGGCAAGCACTACAGGATCATGTGTGCAAAAGCCTGGATGTGCTATTTGGCAATGTGGCCCTCTGACTCGAGGACTCAACCCTCAGCTGCAAGTCATACTTGAGTGATGCATATAAAACCAAAGACAGCTAGAAAGGTGTCGGGCACCTGACAGTAGTGAGAGCATTGCTGCTGTAGGACTGGGTGCCCATGCACATATCTGTACCAAGACCAAGTCAAA
The DNA here is from genome assembly GCF_001723895.1 of Crocodylus porosus. Lineage (NCBI taxonomy): Eukaryota > Metazoa > Chordata > Crocodylia > Crocodylidae > Crocodylus > Crocodylus porosus. The sequence goes on from NW_017728917.1 coordinate 11,415,158, forward strand.
AGACCCAGGTTACATCCAGCTGAAGTAGGCCTGAGCTCCTCCTTTAGCTCTGCACTGCTTTCGTGGCTTCAACAGACCTTTGCAAGGACCTGGCCTCATGTTCCCTCCTCATGTCTGAACCAGGTCTTGTAAAAAAAAAAGAGCTCTGTGTCTTTGAGACTACCCACCCAGCAAATGCTGCCCTTTGCAGGCATGCTCTGTATGTAACCCAAAAACCTAGGAGATGGGGAGGACTTGATGGCTAATGAAGTGATAGAACAATATTGCTATTTACATTACAGAAGTGCTCCAATTGATACGATACTGGAGCACTGTTGTGCCAGACGCACAATGAGCACAAAATCCATGTCCTATATACATTAATCGTCTAAGATATGCTGGATAAAACCTGGGAATGGAAATGGAGCAGAAGGGACTCCACCGAGGTCGCACAGCAGACCTGTGGCAGAGACAAGAATAAAATGCGTGTCTCCTGATCGCTCATCCTGTTCTTGATCCCCTGCTGCATCACGCATGCATTAAAAATGTGTGTGTGGGGGTGGCCAAATCGCCAAGTTCAGCCTTCTGTTCTCAGCCCCAGTTGGCATAGAAACACCCTTTGCAATTAACCTTTTGCGAGATACACATGCACCGAAATACTAGACGAATAAGTGGTCTTCTCTCCTCGCCTGGGCTGGGGAGCGGGAGTGGAGTGAGTCAGGGGAAGTGCAAATCCAGAGTATTTCAGGCTGTCTGCAAACCATTGCCAAGCCGGGCTGCTGCTTGCCACCGATAGGAACAAACAAGGGAGCGCAGGAATACTTAGCAAACATCCCTTCTTCTTTTGCATTGTCTTCTCTGTGTGTTCAGATAAGCGAATGACAGAAAAAGGACTGCATAACTATTATGTACATCATCTGGAGCAGGGAACAGGCAAGCAGGGATTAATACGCCCTGATCTGCTGAAAGGTTAGGACGTCTGCCTGACAAAGGTACCTGAATGCCTGCCAAATCCTCCATCCTGCTGGAGACAGAGGGAATAATGAATGTGTCGAACAGTCTGTCAGTGCCAAGTCCTTGGCGGGACCATATCCCTTTGGATAGGGCTAGAGGAGAAGGTGTTCGGGGCCAGATTCATCCCTGCTCCATCCACTACAGCAGAGTTAGGATGGACAAAAAGGTTACCGTGGCATTATTCCACTTTTACCTCCTGTGAAACTGTTTTCATAACCTGTGATGGTTACCTCCTCCTGGCACTCATCTGAAGCAATCCTCCTCCTCCTTTCACCTAGGGTGGTGGTTCTCCTTTTCAGACTCATTGCCACCCCATCCATAGCTTGTCTGCATTTAACTGCACCTCATTTCAAACACTGATTCCTTTCATTTTTTGACTACAGATAAAGACTAGAGCAATTCTTCTGTTGCAAGGAGCTTAGAGAGACCCCATAGCAGGAGGCTTGGTGCTCCTCCTATTTTAAGAGAAGCAGCCTGCAGGTTGCCCAGGGGCAATTAAGAGTCATAGGGCCTACAGGGGCTGAGCTATTAGGATGCAAGCCAAGAAATGGAGCTTGGCAGGTAGTCTAGCCCTAGGAGCTATGGGAAGAGTTTTTGAGCAGCATCTGCCTAAGTAAGCAACTCTTGTGTTTTGTGGAAAGAACTAAGGGGAAATAAGGATGTCTAGAGGGCCCAGAGAGAGAGCAGGGGCTAGAGGGCTCAGAAAGTGAGCAGGTAGGGCCAGGGTGTCTGCACGGGCCAGGGTTCAGGAAGGGCTGAAGGCCAAGGAAGGCTACATTCAGAGCCCAAGTGGGTCTCAGCTGGCCTAGGAACAGAGCCAGGGTCTAAGGAGAAGGACTGAAAGCCAGGAGGGCCACAGCTTGAGACCAAGGGGGCCAGAGTGCCCATAGCCCAGAAAGGAGCTGGTCTAAGGAGGAACAGAGCCAGGAGCCCATAGGGTGGCTATGATCTGATTAGTATGGGTGAGGCATGGGTGTGAGTACTGGGGAGCCCACATACTTGGTCTTTAAGGTATAATTGGCCCTTAAGGTAGGGAGCACATACCTGTGCTCAGGAATGTGAGATCAGGCTTGGGAAGCCCTGGGGAAGCCCCCCTCTTTTGCAAAGATATATTCATCAAGGTGTGGCAGGCGAGTGGAAGGGGAGATTGCCCAAACAATGACAAGGGCTGGGGGGTCGGGGAGCTTCAGGGGCATCACGGCCACCCCTGGAGAAGGACTCTGTTACAGACCCCAGCAGGTCAGAATGGTTTTAATGCTCCAGGTTTCTGTTTGAAATCTCTGGGTGTATCTTGGGAATCACATGTAGGTGTTTGCACACCCGGCAGCACCCTGCCGAGAGGCAACAAAGAGTCTGAGAGTTTTGGGGCTTGTCTGGGGTTCATGAAGGTCAGGAGGACAGTGCCCTTGTACCAGACCAAAGCAACTGGCCCAGGGTTTAAAAAAAGATGTCACTCAACTGAAGTGTAGCTTCCCAACTCCTAATTCTTGCTCACAAAACCAGCCCTACTCGCACAGACATCTCTGTATGCAGAACAATCCTCTTTGAAGGAGCAAGCTACTGAGAACAGAAGTGCCAGGAGGTAGAGAGACTCATACCCTCTTTATTAATCCTTTCAAAGTATGACTGCCCTTAAAACAGAGCAGATGCTGAGCAAGGAGCTTGGCTGTCCCCCAAAAGGGTGAAGATGGGTGTAACTGCATTCATTTCCATTAGCTATGCTGTTGCAGATGGGCCTGCCCAGCTGTTGCTGGTTTAAAAACATGCATCTCCAAGGCAGCTGGCTGCAACAGACAGGTGTGCTCCAAACAATACCCACAAGGACCATCTCTAGCAGACGAGCTGGTAGAGAACAGGGTGCAATGTACCTTCTGGGGCTTGACATTTTATCAAGGTGATCCCACTAAACCTACGGAGCAAGTCCCTTGCATTTTAAATGCACATGCCTGCAGACAGGCTGCTGGGTACCTAAAGTACCTGGGAGAGACACGAGAGTACAGTCCTATCACTGAAAGCAGATGCTGTTCTAGCACGTCGCCATTCTCATTATTGTCTTCTTCATGACCACCCCAGATAAATGTGTTCTGGTGCTGGTTTTTTGGGGTTTGTTTTTTTTCCGGTTGGCTTTAATCTTCTGTTCTCCTCAGCATTAGCTATCAGAATGAGTTATTGCTCCGCTGGCCCTGCCGGCTAGATCTTCATTTTCACTGTGTGCTCTCACTCACTTTTTGTGACAAAGATTACTAAGGTAGAAAATCGGGTGCCATTAATCCATCCCACAGGCGGTATAAGGACTAAAATGGGAAACCACAGCACAAAATGTGCCTGTCCCACAAACACGGTGACACGTGGGCGCGGGACGGCACAGAATGACAGATGGTTTTGACTGGAAGGCAGGGTTCGAACAGCACGAGCAATCAGATATATGCCAGTATTTTCTTCTGCTCCAAACCCTTTGCAAGAAAAACCCGACACCCCCACTACAGCTAAATGTCTAGTCTAAGTGACTGCTGTATTGGTGCATGTGTGTTTGGCACAGCTCCATCTTCAGCATTGTACCTGCTGTTATTTATTATTTATTTTAGGGTAGCACCCCAGCCCTGGTTTTGGACCTCTGAGCTAGGCACCATATGTGTGCAGGGTGTCCGACAGTACCCTGGAGCTTGCCGTCTTTTAGACTATGTGCTCTCATTGGGGGTGGGGACTGTGTCTACCCCTGTTTTTGCAGCTTTTGGGAGAAAGACCCTCTTACCCTGCCTTATGCATCACTCTGCATCATTGCTACCAAGAAAGTGGGGCTTTGGTGCTAAGATGTCCTCTCTTGTCAGGTCGTGTTTGCAATGCATGAATAGCTGAGGGCCTACCAGGTGCTTTTTTCCTTTCTTTCTACCAGGAGATTCCCCTGCCCTTCTCAAGCTTTCTGACTTCCTGGTTAGCAGAGAAGCCTTTGCACAGGGCCTGCCCATGCCTCTTGGCTTCAGCCTCTGCTGAGGGCACCATATGGGAAGGAGATGGGCATCCCAATGAATGTGTTGCAGACCAACTCTGGCCTGAAACGCTTAGGAATAGTTGACTCCCTATGCCTGATGAAGGGTGATTGCACCTGAAAGTTTGCTAAGAACTTTTTTCCAATGACTCAGTTGGTCTCTTACTTATTTTGTCTACACGCGGGCATGAAAGATAGCGTATCTACCCAAAGAGCCTTGCTTGGAACTAGTTGAGATGCTTGAAATTTTCTTGAAAAATAAGGAAAACATTGGTTGGTTTGGGTTTTTTGGGTCTCTTGTTTGTTTTCTACAAATAACGTTCCTCTTCTCTGACAGTTCCTAGATGTGGGAATTGTTGCAAAGACGCTTACGGCTGTAACATGTCATGCAAGTGCTAATGGATGAGTTGTGTTATTAGAGTAGTGGTGCCTAACACTACCAGATTTCACATTCCCCCTCTCTGAAGCTATTCCCATTAGGCAAAATAAAAAAATGTTGCAATGCGGTAAGAAAACTGGATGCTTTGCTTATGAAGATGTTTCTTTGAGATGTTAAATCCACATCAAAAACCAAACTTCCCTGGGATCAGGGAGGTGCCTGGATCCAGGGATATAGCTTGGGCTCCAGCTTGCCGGTGCCTTGCAGCCTCACTTCTGTTTTTTGAGTCTCCCGCAGTATTTTCCATTCACAGTCCATCAGTGACATCACGTTCAAGCAGCCAAACCTCCCTCCTGCTGGCATTATAAAGGGTGAGGAGGGAATATCATGGCTGTCAAAAAGCAGACCACTGCTCGTCTATCCTAGAAATTTATAGGAAGCAGGCTCTTAACAACTATTTAATGAGTAATGCAATTGCAATGCAGCCTCTGAACTAGCAATAGGTCTGGACCATAATGTTAGACCTCAGAAGCCCGAAGCTATGGGGAGCCTCAGACTTGGATCCAAACTTCGGCATGGAGGCTGTTCTCTGACCGGGCCAGATTAATTGCTCCCAGAACCCGGTGACTTCATGCGTGGGGTGTGGATTATGATCCAAGGCTAAACTCTGCAAGCATAGCTCCGCTGAGACCAATGAGGAATGAAGCTTTCTTTTTAATATGTTGGCTCGGCCGTCTAGTGGACCTCTCGCTGGGCGGGATCGTGACTCACAAATGTAGGCTCGGTAGTGCCCTCTCCCACTGAACGCTATGGAGATCCCCCTCATTAACTCCACTGATGGCTTCCCAGAAATGAAGTGTCCCCTTCGGGGGCCTCTGTCACTTCCACCAGCCCAGTTTGTGGCAATGAGCTGCCAGTGGAAGCCAAATAGCAAAGCCTCCTGGTCTTGGCCTTACCCGTGCAGATGGTCCCAAACTTGGAAGAGGCTCGCTGGGGATGGTGGTACAGCTGGGCAGCTTTAAGGTCGTTTTCTGTAGAGAGTATATAAGGTCACTGGGGGGGTGGGGAGAAGCAGCTTCTCAGACCGACCCCTTTGCATGGAGTGCAGACCCAGGAGATGGCACACCCAGTTTCCACCCTATCTCACGGTACTGGTTGCAACCCTACAGCTGGGCCTCAGTTTCCCTCTGCCAGCAAGTCTTTATGGGTTTCTTCAACTCTCCATCAAGGGGCGGAAGCGTACTGAGCATGCATCTTACGGCTCTGATCCACAGCCTGCCGAGTCCAACGGGAGTCTGTCCATCAAGGCTGTGACCCTTGAATCAAGCCCTGTGATGATGAGAAACCTGCTTAACACTTTGTTATGGAGGTCTAAATTGTGACTCGTTGGCGGAACGAGAAATGATCGGGAGGTTTCCATTGCGCCGACTGGGAAAACTTTCCTGTTGTCGTCAGTGAAGAACTTACCTGAGATGTTGGCTGGGTGTCACTTTTTCTTCCCCCCCCCCACCTTGGTATCAAAATATTTTATAGCCTTCGCTACAGACAGGGTTCAACCTTCAGAGACATGTAAACATAGATGGCATATTGTTGAGAGCATGCATTCGTTACTTAAATCACTGAATCCTTCTGAGCAATCCAAGCCAAAGGCAGTAAATTTTAGCTGGTTGTGCTATTGTAACCCTTACAGGATTTATCAGTGCCTGAGATAAATTCCTTGTAATGCAATCTGAATGCTGACAGCGATCTGTCATAAAGAAATGCTTTCAGACCGTTTCTGACAGAGATTTCCATACAGAAAACATCGCACACAACCGAGCCGTTGTTTTAAGGGTGAAACACAACCCCTGATCCTGCTTCTTTCTAACACCTGGCTCATTATCCTTTTGGGTGTTTAATTCCAGTAAGAACTAGTTTTCCTCTGCTAAGCTCTACCTGCAACCTTTGTCCATATTTAGAGCTCCTTATCAGTACTTTATTGACAGGATCGCACTCTTCTGGCATCGCTAATTTATATGCAAGAAAACTAATGGCTTGAGCAGACAGTATGAATAAAAGAAGAGCAAGCAAATCAGAAAAGTAAAGCCACTTACTGTCATTCAAATTCTTGAGGGGAACTAGAGTTCACTACATTAAGCTCCTCCAAAATATTGCAAATGGCACAGGCATCTATGCCTAGCAAAAGGGGGGCAGTGAGCAGTAATGGCACCTAATTAAGATGCAGAAGGAAGGGGCATTGCAGACTCTTCCAGACTGGAGACTGGCTACAAATGATTGTGGGAGACCAGCAAATGTGTTGAAATAAATGCGGGGGGAAGTTGGGTTTCTTTTGTGAGAGGAGCAGCCGGGGCCTGGTTTGTTTTTTCCCCCCCTAAGTGGAGCAAAGTAAGTCTTGCAGGTGTCTGATGAGATGCAAAGAGCAAGTCACTTGGGCAGCAGGCACAAATGTGACTTATGTTCAGTCGCATAAGACAGATTTGTGGTTTGGGGTGAGCACGGTGCTGGAATAGTACAGCCAAGGGCAAGGACGATGGCCCTCGCACTTCACCAGCTTCTTTATTCCTTGCATTTCCTTCCCACCACGTTGTACAAGGATGCACTGCTTTTACAGGTTGTGCACAGTGGCCCTGGCTCTAGGCAGATAACAAGAGCAAGAGGCTGCCGGGTCGGTTATTTTAATATTCCCTGGCGGGTTTGCCCCTTCTCTTCTGCCTCTTCATCCGTAGGAAGAGAGGTGAGGTGGCAAGCCCCAGGAAAGGTGAGATACAGGAGGTGGGAAGTAAAGACAATGAGTGCTAGGGAAAAACAGAAGAGTGGGAACAGCAGGTAGGGCAAAGGTGGGAGGGGGCCAAAAAAGCACGGGGCACAGAGAGGGGGGAAGAGACGCTAACCGGTTCAATGCTTGACACGGTGGACCTTTTTAGAGGGGCCCGAGGCCACTAGGAAGCTAACTAACGAGATACTGGATACTTGCTTCCAGCTGTGGAAATCCCCAAGTCATCAAACCTTGAAACCGGGCACATTGTTGCATATTAAAATCATCCATTTCATGTCACTTCAGAGGCTTCTGAATTTTATTAGTAATAATTTTTCTGTCTGAGCCCCATGCCGTTGAACTCGTAATACTAGGGGCATTTCAGCAGGAGGGATAATGAAGCAGTGCCGATAATCATTGTGAAAGCTCTTTAAAATGTCTCTCTTGCACCCTCTCCCACCTCCCACTTTTTGCAAGATCTGCAGGGGACAGGACAGGGAGGTGGGAGAGGAATGCTTTATGGGCTTTCATTTGCAATTATATGCAGAGCAGACAGTACTGTTCAGCTCCAGGCACTTCTGCTTTCCAAAAGCTGCTCGATGTTCATCCCAGCATAGATGTCAGATTTGCATCGCTGATGTTTTTTGCATTACAGTAGCCCCAAGAAGCTGCGCTATATGCAGAGGGTAGGTGTACAGCAGGGCTCGTGCAGGGATCCCTGAGCTGACTCTGAATGAGCTGGGGCACGTACCACAATCAGGGTGGGTGCAACATTCGCCCAAGCTCACCAGCCTTGCTTGTGCTCCGGGTTAATTCAGGCAGAAGGGTAATGCACTCAGTCTGCTTCTGGTCTCTGAGTTAACTGGTTCAGAGCTGGTTTGGCATGGCTCTTTCAGCCTACAGGGAGAAAGAGGCTTGCTTTCTAAGACCCTTCCAGTCCAAAGCTCCTCCAAGGGCTGGCTTGAGCCCCTAAATCACTTAGTCCTGGGAATCCAAGTTGCAGCAGCCTCTCTGGGCTGCCCTATAACCTGTGATGCTGCCTACCACCTTTGGAGCTCTGCCTGCTGCGGTGGGCCCCAGCCCCACGGCCCAGCCCTTCCCCTGGCTACATCCATCCCCGAACATTTGAGCAGCAAGACGGCTTTACAGCTTGTCTTCTGCAGTGCGCCAGAGGAGATGCCTCCCCAGCCAGGCACAGGACTTTCAGAGCCCAATTGCATAGGGGAGCAGGCATCTCCGAACCCATCGCCTTGCTCACGTGGCTGCCCTTCCTCTCATAAAAGCCACCAGAAAGAATCGGGCCTCTTGGGCTAGGACCAATCTGCTCTCTCTGCTGTAAATGGGAGTCATGCGCCTTTCTACTGTGCTGTTGTAAGACAGCGAGGGGAAAAATCAGCATCAGTTTTTATGGCAAGGAACAATACTTAAGGGCAGAGCAGGGCATTGACCATATTGGACGCGGGGCTCTGAATGGCTGCTGGAGGCATGCAGCTTCCCCATATCATCTTGGTGTATTTCTTGTTCCTGGAGCCCTGCAGCCTCACAGCCCCAGAGCAAACGTATCAGAGGGCACGGGCCTCCCTCCCAGCCACGATCTTGATGAGTTGAACTCGATGTGAAAGGTACTCGGTGAAAGTACCGCTCGCTTGTCTAGCGTGCCCCTGGGGCTGATCATCTCTCGGTATTTGGGAAAGGCTGTAAAGCCTGCCTCGGGTTGTGTTCAATAATATATTAGGTACAAAGGAGCTATGCACGTCAGTGCTGAGTTCTCTCCGAGTCCTCTTGCGTCTGCAGAGAGAAAGCAGCGGCTCTGTAGCAGTTCGGTCCAGTGGAGAACAGGTCTGTGCACCTGGACGTGAAAAGGAGGAGATGGAGGCAGCTGGCATGATACAGCTCTGCTAGGAAGGTCCTGCAGACCAGTTTGGTTTCCTCTGCTAACAGCCTAACCCAGCACAGGCTGTTAGTCCTGGGTTAAAACAATTTGTGCTCATCAGCATCTTTCCTGTGAACCCAGTAGATGCTGGAGGTGGCAGTGACCTTAGCAGTATATTTGCAGCTTTGCCTTGACCGCTTCTCATTGAGCAGCCGCTTTCACTACAGGAGCCTTTGCTCCCCACTTCCTCCTTCCCCACTGATTTGTTCCGTTTTTCTGGCACTAGAGACCCTTGGCAAGGTGTCTTGGAAGAGCTTTGTTTACCTTCCCCTGTTCTTTCTTCCTCCCCAAACTGCTTCGTTGACGTGATTTGAAAATCACCGCAATGGCCCTGCTATATTCCCAAATGCAGTGAATGCCTTAGACATTAGCTGGAGCAGCATTGGGTTGCCGGTCATTCAGGATCACTTTCCCTGGTGTGCTGCTACTTGTCCCTCCACTGTGGCCATCCTGAATGACCGGCAACCCAACGCTGCTCCAACTAATGTCCAAGGCATTCACTGCATTTGGGAATATAGCAGGGCCATTGCGGCAATATAGCAGGGCCATTCGGCATGAGCTAAAGCCTAGAGGCTTTAGGGTATGTAATAGTATTAGAGAAAGTTTCCTTTTAGTCCTCATGCATCCAGTCCCCTATTTCCTGGAGCATTTCAGCCACGGTCCCAACTGCATAGAGAAGAGCCCTCTGCCTTTTTCCAACACATTGCTTCATGCAAAAGTGAACTTGAAAGGCCTTCTGGGAGGAATCCAATGAGATTAGATCAGGCACTAAAGGTCTGTTCCCAAAACCCACTGTTATTAATGGAAGTTTTCCACTGACTTCAGTCTGCCTGCCCACATTTATCTGCACAGTTGGTACATCTACATGTGCAATTAATGCTATTGTGGCTTTACTATGCAGTAAATTTAATGCCTGCATATGCAGGTAATAAATTTACTGCACAGTAAACTAATTTACTGCTCGGTAGGCACCTGCACATGTAGATGGTGATGTTTACTGTGCAGTAGATGACTTCACTGCTCAGGAAAGTATCTTGTCTAGACATGGCCAGTAACTATTTAATGCTCATCAGTGCATACACACCACTTCAAGCATCAGCTCTGTATTTAAGAGGTGGCCAGATTATTTGCTGCCCCACCAGAGACTCTTTCCAGCTAAGAACAACACAGGTCCAAGGTGGCCCTGAACAGTTATGGCATGACTGATAAAGGAAGGCTGGCCAGTACGCAACACAACAGGTAAGACTGGATGAGCAACCATGCAGTTTGACTTGCAAATTTTCTTGGAGAACATATTAAATTATTGCAGGGTTTAGCATTCAGTAGATGTAATTACCCTTTTAAGTGACCTCAAAAGTAATAAAGAAACAAGGCAAGCCAGTGCTATGGCTTTATTGCCAAAAATCACAAAATGATGTACTATAGCAGCATAAACATGTCATAAATTACCAAGAGCAGTGGTTTTCAACCTGTGGTCCCACGGACCCCTGGGGATCTATAGGCTATGTTGAAGGGGTCCATAAAAGATGATGATGATCAATCAAAAGTATGTGAACACCCACACTTACAATTCAAAGGGGTCCACACCTCCATTTGAATTTTTTTTTAGGATTCTGCAAATGAAAAAAAGGTTAAAAACAATTGACCTAGGGTAATGGATTTTGAGAAATATGAAGGCATGTAAATTGTATGTATATATCATACCTATGGGCCTTGCACAAGAAAACCATTTATGAACACAATTAGGACTGATTTGATAATGGCTACTGAGACTTAAAACCCTCTGAGAGAAGTCTTGGCCTTATTGAAATCTATAGGTTAGATCACGGATAGGTCCTTGGAAGTTTTCCTGCGGAAGACAGAACTGTGCAAAACCGCATGTCCTTCACATAGAGAGCTGCAGATGATATTCATTGCCTGCACCTTGGCTGATGGAAACGTGCCCAGTTAAAGTGATTTTGGGGGAGCCATTCTGAGTCTCGCCCACCGCTGTCATTTATGTCTGGCCAAAAGCATATGCGTGCTTCAGGGCTTGTCTGCACAAGGGCATTTACGTCAACATGGGATGCTTAACTCGTGGCAGTTAGTGCGATCCATCAATAGATTCGCACCAAATGACATGATTTAAGCATGCCTAAATGAAGACCTGGCCCTTCAATCAGCCAAAAGTCGTTGCTTGTCACACAATGGGAATTTCCTCTGACAGGCATGCCTGGCTTTGTGCCCAAGTATCCCATGTTCCTTGGTGCTGCTGCTGGGCCCTGGAGATTGAGTGACAGCTCCTGCGGTCCATGGTGAAGCATGCAGCAGAGAGAAGCCAGCTTCCACCTTTGGTTTCCAAATCCCATGATTTCCCCCCTGAGCTGCCAATTTTGGGGTACCCTGTACAACCCCTATGGCCAAGGTGAGCCAGGCAAGACCCGCAGGAGCCAGCAAACGACAAGATAGAGGGCAATAATAAACCCACACTCTGGTCTTATCACATGTTTCCTTTGAGGCACATATGTAAGGCACAAGAGGTCGCAGGGCACTGTATTAAGTGCATGTGTTCTGCATGCTGCTGGATGGAGGCCATGCTCTGAGAGAGGCCACAGCCAACCCCATGCCCCCAGTGAGAGGAGGTGCAGAAAAATCAGGCAGTTAGCAAGGGTAAAGCAGAAACAAATGTCATCCCCTCTCCGTCCCCTACACTGAATGCCCAACAAGGGGAATTACTGATCTCAAGACTGTCCAGTTTCTTTGCCATCTGCATTTTTGGGTCCCTTTCCTCCTTCACAGAGGACACCCTGAATAACCCCGTAGCCAAGCATTGGCTTGCTCCGTGCCTTCATTGACTGGCCTGTAGAAGAGGCATAACAAGAATAACTCTTAGGGTTGATTCTGGGATTGATGAACACTGTAAAGAAGTTCTGGGCTGTGAACTGAGTCCCTTTGTGTACTAACATATTATCATTAATTCTCTATTGATCTACAGAAATGGGTAAAACTGGGCATGAACTCTATTTTCCAAGCTCAAAGCTGAATTTTAGGCATTGCTTGAGCCTCTGAGGAGGACTCCGGCCAGCTGCAAATTCCTCATGTTGAGGATGAAGTATTTCGATGAGATATTATGGAGATTACAGCTGATGGGGAGGCGCAAGTGTGCTAGGTGCTGTATGGATACAGGAAAATCCCTGCTGGGGTGAGTATATGATTTGATGAGATTCCTGGTTGCTTCCAGTCTTTGCATTGGATGGGGGGTCTTCCCAAAAGATCCCTGTGGGTTTGGATAAGATGTAGTGACCACGGGGACAGGTTCAGCGGACAGTACATCAGAAATGGCGATCAGGTTATCACTTTACCTGAAAGCCTGTGAATCTATCCAAATCTCATAAATCCTGATACTAGGCTGCGATCTCAATGCGGCTCTGCATTTCTCACCTCTCCTAAAGTGCAAAGGGGCTTAGCTCTCCAACACTGGTTTGGAGCTACCTGCAACCTGCAGTAAGCACAATAATCCCACTATTACCCACTTACTCCCGTGGGAGGGAAGAGGGCTTTTCTAACATTTATTCAGGGAAGCTCATGTCTTTGGCGAAACAGTCCGAGGAAGGCAGGGTTTGTTCTCGATTTGATGCCACATGAAATGATTGCTGCACACGACCTCCAGCACAAAGTCATGTATTTACTTTATCTCTGCTCTTTACTCCATGAAGCAGAGGGTGAGCGCAGAGGGCAAAGAGAGTCGGTGCGGGACCAGGCATGTTATCTCTCACCGGGTGCCAGAAAGCCATAAGAGTACCCTTATTCCTCTACCTAATCCCAGCAGCACATGACGAATTACCAGCATCAATCTACCTAGCTAACAGCCTTCCCAACTCGTGAGTCATATGTTCGTGCCACTGCCTTTTGTAAACAAACAGACTAAATCTGCCTCGATCGGGGACGCGCCGTTATTATTTATCAAAATGTTCCCTCGTCTCTTAACACTTAATAACAATAATAAAGATGAACGCAGGGCTCCAATGCTGAGAAAACATCCAGAACTACGTATTTATTTTGCAAGTTTAATTAAGGCTGTTTGTTACACGAAAAACGAGTGTATTTGTCTTCCCGCGTGCTGAATTGCGAACATAAAATCATTGGGTTTCCTAACGCAGCTATTTGAAATGGCATCGGCCAGAAAAATCAGTCAAGCCGAGATGCTGCCTCAGACGCGTTTGCGTTTGCATTGCTGAGGTCTTTTTTGATTCATGAGCGAGAAGAAAACATAGTTATGACAGTCTGGCGTGGAGGCTAGAGTCTGGGTTCCTGGGTTGGATGCCTCACTTCTTCGTCAAGTGACCTTGGACTGATGATTTAGGTGCTTTTGTTTATCTAGGTATAAACCATGTCGTAGCAGCTAGGATTGATTCTAGGACGAATTGGTCTGGTGAGGATCTATAGAGTACAAGATGAAAGGGTCTGTTTTCATGCAAATCCATTATAAGCAGCCTACATTGTTAGATCAAAGGAAAACCTTAGCTCATGGTTGGCTGAAAATAGCCAGGTGATGATTCTGTGGGTTTTATATTTATCTCACCTGTGGTGTAGTTGGGAGCCGTGACCCTCTAGGCAAATCAGGGCGTCATGGGTGACTACAGCCGAGATCAGCCAGAAGCATCACTCATCTCTGAGTCAATGCAGCAGGGCAAGCAGGTCCCTGACTCGCGACTGACACATCTGGGAAGTATGCGCTTGTCCCCGTAGAAGACCGTGCACATCACGCCGCCTTCGGCATGTTAGTTCATTAGAAAATGCTGCTCAGAAGAGCTTGGTACTGTAATAATTACCAGAAAGACCATGGGTAGACACGGCGCCGGGTGTGAAAATGGGAGGTGATCTCTTGCACACCGAGGTCCGTCTCCCGGAGACGCTCAGGAAAGCTGACACAAATTGCAGACCCCTTGCAATACAGTGCACAAGCACATCCTCACGTCCATGAGTCCTGGCTGTAAGGAGCAGCCAGGCTTTCCTTGGAAAGCATCCACCCGGTGCATGGTTTCATAGGCAGCGCTGTGTGTCTCGCTCTGAAAGCCATGGGACAAAATACATATGAAACTCAGTCTATTTTTCAACCTGTCACTGGAACCGAGTTCTTATTTGGCCTCTCTCCTCTAAGACGCACATGGGCATATTCGGTTATGGCAAATGGGTTTTAAAGTAAGCTGTATTTGATTTGTTTTATTTAAATCGATAGCGCTCCCATTTCTTTTTGGACTTGCTGTCCCAATACGCTCACATAAAATTGACATTAGTACATCAGGTTGTGCAGGATCAAGGACAGTCCCAAGGAAAAGACACCAGAGGCAGCGCTGCCTCTCTCTTCTATAAGTAGCACAACTTTCATCTCTCCTTTGGTCCTTGTGTTTTCAGTCGTCATTACTAGACTTTTCTTT
>NW_017728917.1:11429880-11443307 GCF_001723895.1 Crocodylus porosus
TTGCCAGGTGTGATTAGCAGCGGTCCTTTTCTTCGTAGCGTGGTAATGCCTCAAAACCCGAACTGAGATGGGACCAAGCATATAGGGCTTGTCAGTGGTAGGTATCAGCAAGGAAGAGGCTAAGCAGGCTCTGCCCACATCCATCGGCTGACATTATTCAGAGCTGGAGTATCCCTTGTGTGGTGGCTCTGGACTCGTATTGATGCATAAAATATATATATGCATAAGATTGGAAATTCAGACCATGTGTATGCATTCGGCCCCCTTCCGCTGCTGATGGCAAAGGCTGGATGCTGCTATTTGAGAACTAAAAGTTTACACGGATTTTGCTAAAGGGAAACCATTCATTGATACCTGGGCTATACCTTCACAAGGAGACTGGTTGCACACTTTGTTGGGGTTATTTTATCCTGCCCAGAGCAGGGGGGCTGGATGTCAGCACAGCCGACATGGGAACACCAGAGACCCTCAGTGCATTGCTTGCCATTCACAACATAAGAACTGCTTGGCTGGATCAGGTCATGGCCCACGTGGTCTGGTGTCATGTCTGTGGCAGCAACCACCCCCAGCTGTGTTAAAAGAGTTGCAAGAAACCTGCACAAGGCAGTTATGGGATGACTGACTCCCCAGGGGTTTCCTCCCATCTTCTGCATCTGGAGTATTGGATGCCTTCCCAAACTTTCTGCTTGCCTTAGCTGTTACAAAATGATACCACTGTCCCCACCATAGCGACATCTCACCTCCTCTTCAAATACTACTGATTTCTTAGCCATCGACAACATCTTTGTGGAAGCGAATGCCTCCGGGTAATCATCCATATCATGAAACAGCTCTTCCTCTTTCCAGTTTTAGTTTGCTAGCTTCCCTTTGTTCGTGGCCGGTAAGACACAAGTTTGATTTACTTCTCTATCCCATTAGGTAACAAACTATTTCTTCATGTCCTTTCTAAGGAAAACCATCCCAATCTTTTCAATCTCTCTTCCCCTGAGATTTTTTTTCCATGCCCTTAATCACACTTGTCACCTGCCTCTGCACCCCTTCTAATTAGGCAGCATCCTTTTTTTGAGCTGGGCTGTGCAGGGCTGCCATTAGTGTCCAGGTAAAGTCACACCATCAATTTGTATAATGTCATTGCTCTGTCCCATCCATTATGCATCTGGCATCTCATTCGTGTTTTGACCCTGGTGCATGTGGAGTCAAGGTCTGCACTCAGCTGTCTATGTGATGCCCAGATCCCTTCCCTGGGTTGATACAGTTCATTTGGGATCTTGAATGAGAGCTTGGGAGTTGGCTTCCCAGAGGCTACCCCAGGATGCATTCGCTCTGCACTGGACTATTGGCATCCTTTGACCTCGCTTGGGTGGATCACTGTTGATCCTTTGTAAACCTGCCCTAAGATCCTAACCCAGCGCACCCCCATGGCATATCCAGATGCCTCACCAACAACCAGTGCACCTGGGAACTCTCCTGGGTCTGATTCTCATTTACCCTGAAGGCCCTTTGCATTGCTCTGACAGCATATATATATATATATATATATAACAGAATAAGGCAGCCATCGCAGAAATATCATCATTCAAGGTGGGCAGGCTTGCCCAGGGTTTCTCACAGATCCTTAAGTGTTACATATCTAGTAATTGCCAGCTTAAAAGCAAAACCAACCCTAGGGTGCTAATGTGCATTTGTTTTCTTTTCTCAGTGTCCTCTCCTAGAGAAGGAGGAGAAGGTAGAGATTCCTGAAAAGGGCTGGGGTGGGGGGGAGAGATTAAGTTGAGGAAACATCTGCAAAAGTTTTTCTGGTCTCTGAGAATGTCAGGAATGTTTGTCGCGCTCTCCAGCCTGCTTTTCCCAGCATGGACCACACCTTAGGAAAGAAAAGGGTTTTCTTAGGGAGGCTTGCTTCTTCCTGATTGCATACCCTCTGTGTGACAACACCCACAGTCGCCTACATGGAAAAGTGATGCTGGGAATGTATTTAATGCAGCTGAGCCGCTTTCTGATGGGACTGAGCAGCCATAGCATCATGTGGCTACTGCACCTTTCATGTGCCACCCACAGCTGCTCTGCTGACGGCAGGTTAAGAGCCTCTGATATAGCCCATTTATCTCAGCTCCCACGCATTAAAGTGCACTGGACTGAGTGCTTTATCTGCTGAAAGGAAAGACCTCCAGGTATTTTGAGGAAAACACCTACAGTAACCTTCTGCTTCTTGTTATGAAGTAATGCAAAAGTCTGGTCTTGTTAAACTTTTAGCAGCAGTGTGTTTTAGATCTGTACATCAAGAGCAGCCAGCACTGATCTGATTATTGAATTTGCTCAGATCTTGCTGAAAATGTAACGAACGGCATGCACTACATTTAGGATAAAAGGCCCAAATTCACTTGGATTGTTCTGGTGCCGTCATAAATGAATCATCGCTTTGCTATTAAGAGCTGTACTCCACTGTGCAACTCGCAACATATTGAAAGGGGTTATTTGTGGATTTGCGGCAAAAAAAAAAATGTCAGAGCAAAAAATCCATGGTGCTAGTTTTCAATGCCATATCCTTGGTGGTGGATGGTGATCAGCACGTTTTGGTTATGAAGCTGGAAAGGCAGGTCTGTAAGGTACATATGAAATAAAGATCAGACGAGCCATCATTGTTTTTATAGGAGGACAACAGAGGAAGAACATTTGGAAAAAGACCTGGGCAGGTGCTGAGTTACTAGGAATAATATCAGTCTCTGATGCCATACATAGCCCAGCTTTATTCAGTCACGTATTTAAGCATGTGCTTATATCCCAAGGAGGTCACTGATGGTACTGGTCGTGTGCCACTGAAATCATTGTGACTGGTGCCATTAAGTTAATTAACATTTGTCATTAATTCCAGGGGTGGGGTTGCTGCATAGGATCGGGACAAACACCTTTCTAAGGCCAAGAAGGTATCTGGGGTCATAATTTAATTTTAAAAAAGCACAGTTTTACCCATTCTAGGGGGAACGCTGTGTTCCCACAGGCTGGGTGGTGAAGGCTGGATGAGCTGAGGACAGCCAGGAATTGGGTGTGGGAAGCACTAGGCAGACTCGTGAGGTGCTGAAGTGCCTTAAGTGATTTCCAAGCTGCCCAAAACTAGAGTGAGACCCATGGAGGCACAAGAGCAGCAGAAGGAGGTCGTATCGAGAGTGGGGAGCAAGAGTCCTGGAGATGTTGTGCACCACGGGTCGTCCCTGTGCGGCTGGATTCGGGTGGCAGCCGGAGAAGAAGGGGACTGATGGCTCGGCGGGCTGGGCAGGCGGCAGGCAGTCCTTGCAGAGGACTCCAGGGGGGTTCACGGGGACCAGAAGGACTCGTGTTGGCTTCCTACCTTCAAGGACGTGGTGTGTCCTACAGGGGCTTTGGGCCCCCCACCAGGCAGACAGTGCTGGGTCAGTCCAGCAGGAGCAGAGCCCTTGCAGGCCACATCTGCGGCATGCGTAATTCTATTTTGCATTTGAGGTTTTATTGATTTACAGACCTGGAGGCCAGGAGAGCGCTGCTCCAGACTGATCTCTCAAAATCCGGAGACCATTTATTGCCAGCTTTCCCTGTAACAGAGCCAAGGACTCCAGCGACACAAAATAATTCACTTCTCCACAAACCTAAAATGTGTGCAGCAAGTAGCGAGCAGGAGGCACCAGAGAAATGGCCGGTGCTCTTGACAGGGCCAGGGGCCGATTCGGTGAGAGATGCTTGACTTCCTTTCCTGTGCCTGGAGGTGAACCATGCCCCATGTCGCAGAGGATGACAAATCTCCCCCCCAAACTTGGTGGCCTTTGTGACTTCAAGTAACAGAGCAAGACCCACCAGCCAGACACCCGAGACAATCCTCAGTGCTCGGAGTACCAAGGCCCGCGTTCAACATCCCGTCGCTAGCACGGCCCGTCTCTAATGCAACCGAGGCAGGTGGAGAGTAACACAGAAGCCAAATTATGCAGCAGGCAGGGTGAAACCTCTTTACTGACCCCCACTGGAGTCCTGCATCACGAAGCTTGATTATACAGAGTATCTTAATGAGTAGCTGTAATTTTAATGAGGATGTTTGGGGCCCCATAAGAGAGGATGAACAGGGTGGCTCAGAGCCACATATTCCAGGTTATGCCACCACCGTCAGGCCTGAGCTCTGCCCTCAAATCTTTTTGCTCAGGCCAGAGCGGTTTTCCCAAAAGCTGTAGCGACGCACACCTTTCAGAGAGAGATCCAACCTCAGCTTAGAGACTCCTTGAGGTGGCGAGTCCACCGCCTCCCCTGGAAAGCCACTCGGTTGTTTAATCATCACCCTCACTGCTGGGACCCTGCATTTTAGCTCAAACTGTTTGGCACCTCGATTTCCAGGCGTTGACTCTTGCAATGCTTTTGTCAGCGAGGTCAAAAGCGACGCCATGCTACCAAATATATTCTTTGGGTGCAAGTATCTGCATGCAGCAATTGGGTCCCGGTCTCGACCTTCTCTTTGAAATGCTGGGTAAGTTAAGCTCTTTAAGCTTCACATCACAAGGCTTGTTTTCCAACCCCCTGGATCATCATCATGGTCTTCCTTTGAACTTTGATCAGTGATTGCTATTTATACCTCCTTCTTGAAGTGAGAACGCAGGATGAGATGTTTGAGCTGAAATCTTAACCGGAGCTTTGCACAGAGACAAGGTTGCTTCCTTACGTCTACTCGAGGCTCCCCTTCTTTACACGCCCACAGATTGTATTAGCTCTTTTTTGTCATGGCATTGCACAAGAGACATCATGCTAAGATTCATGAGACCCCCCCAAAACCTTCTCTGAGCTCCTGCTTTCCAAGGCAGAGCATCCCTAATGCAAGCAAAGCCCATGTTTGGTCCCAGATGGATCTCTTTGGATTTTAACCAAAGAATCTGTGTTGCTGTGTATCGCTGAGCTATACTCCTTGTTTTTTGTCGTTGTGCTGATCTTTGCATCAGCTACGTGCTTTCTCCACAAAGATGGTATGTCACTGAATAGATCATTTATAAAATATATATTAAGCAATGTTGGACCAGGAAATGATCTCTAGGGAGCCCCACTAGAAATTGTCCCCATCACTCTTCTCTCCCCGTTAACGACATAATAAGATCCATCACTGTGTTGTCTTTTAATCTCTTTTATCCCATATACTGTAAGTTTTGCTCAGAATGTCAAATGGCTTAGTAAAGTCCCAGGGGTGTAGGTTGTAGCCATGTTGGTCTAAGGACATAGGCAGGCACTCCATCCAGGAAGAGCACGGACCGTCTGCAGGCGCTTCCTCAGCCTGGTGAAGGGTGTTTGTGCCCAAAAGCGTGCTCCGAAGAATTTTCCAACTATTTGAGTTGGTCTAATAAAAGATATTGGATTTACCCAAAGAATCTTGTCTGCCTTAGTAAAGTCTAGATATTATGCTATTACCTGGACCCACTTTTTCCTATCAACCAGACTGGGAATCATACAGCAAGAGGCCAGTTACCATAATAGCAAGTATTAAGATGTAAGAACTATCGCCCCATGTTAAAAATCGCAATTGATGATACGTGCAATGGTTTTAAGGATTATAAATCAACCGTTATGCGTGCACATATATATAGATATATAGATATATAGATATAGATGTAGATACACTTATCTACATGTAAATATAGTAATCTGTTTGTAGACATTGTGCGGTTTGTGTTCTCATAGGGATTTACCTGTGTATAATACACATAAGTGATACGTGGCATTTATGTACAGCTACCATATAATATACACACCTGCGTGTAATACATCAAAGTCCTGAAAAAAAGACTGAAGCTCATATCTACCCTGCAGCAGAAAGGTACAGAAAAGGGGGGAAATATTATGCTTATTATTAGTGTACTGCTTGTCCCAAGCAGTTTACAGCAAAAGCAATTAGTTACAACCCTGCTGTGAAAAAGGTCCAGCTGAAGGCAAATAAATCTTAAGGAGAATAGGAGCAGTAGGAGCACAAAACTCCTCCATTATGCTTGAGGCCATAGAAACACACAACAGAAAAATGGTCCCAGCTACAGATTGCTAAAGGAATAGGTTGATTACTTACTGTACACAAGATTTCGACCACTCCAAGACCTCATAGGGCACCTAATAACTTCTAAACTATAATCCCGCAGCTATGTTGCAAAGGCTGTTTTCAGCAGGGAGTAAGGTACTGGTATAGATGAGTATTTCAGCAGGGGGTAAGGTACTGGAATAAATGAACTTGGTTTTAGAGACTGAATTTGGCTCCGTTCCTCCACAGACAGGAAGAAAGCTACCAAGACAAGTGTCTACTCCTCATTTGTGTAGCCCAGCCACCACATGGAGCAACTGCCAATATAGTTGGGTTATTACATGGTGTTAGCTCAGTCATTTCCTGTGGCCACTTTTGGTGTCAATGCTTGCCAGATGGGACATAGAAGATACCATGTCGCTCCTGATAGCTTGCTGGACACCTTTCAATCTGCTGTCTCAGACTGGATTTGAGCCAGCTATCCACAGAGAAAAGGGTCTGGGTCCTATTTCCCATTCCCGTAAGGCTCGCATTCCCTCCCCTCCATCCTACAATAAGAGAAGTAATAAAATCCATCTTTTAAGTCCTGTAGCTTTCTTCTGGCTCAATCAGAAACATACGGGCCTAACCTTTAGGGAACTACACAATCAGATTTATATTTTCTCTTGAAGGAACGTCAGGAATTGATTTGGGGCAAGACTATCGCATACATTACTGTAAAAATAGGGATCAGGTTACTGGCAGGGGAATCACTGTACAGATGCTAGATTAGCAGGCAATATATGAATAAATGCCTTAAATAGCTCGTGATTTGGAGAGGAAGCGTAGAATCTCGGTGTGGGAGACGGATGGGCTGAACACCTGGGTAAAGCTGTGAGCAAGCTCTGCTTGAATGAAAAGGTTTAAGATGCAGGAGTTAATACAGAGCACTGCATCATCCCATGATACAACTTGCTACACCTTGCAGCTGCAAAGGGAAATGTCCAGCTCTTCCTTGCCATGGGCCACAAGGTGGTTGCCCCACATTACCCGTGAGCAAGGGTGGCAACTCTGACTGAAGCTATTCCAGGAGATTTTTTTTCCCCCAACATGACATACTATAACATCCTATTAAAATCTCCTGGATTGCTTCGAATAATCACTGGGGGATGGATGCCGATTCCAGTAGACTCCCGGCCAATCCAGGAGGGATGGCAACCCTACCCACAAGGGGCAACCGACGGGGGATGCTGTTTGCACGGTAGGAACAAAGTAATAGAGTGGGATTGCAGGCATGTGTGTCCTGTGCAAATCAGCTCTTGAAATCCTGGCTAACCCATACTCCACCGGGACCCAGCTTTCTGGCTTTTTCGGTGGCACTTACATTCGTGGTGTACACAGCTGACCAGGCAGTAGTCCTATGTCATGCGTTCAGCCTGCGGGCACATGCTTATGCATCTGCAGCATAAAACCAGGGCCAAAAACAGCTAGAAAATGTTCTGTTGAAATCAATGAGATGTTTGCTGTTAACTCCTGTGGGACCAGGATGCCACTGATTATATTCCTCTTAACAATGCCTCATTTAAAATCAAAGCATGTGATAGACACGAAGAACAATCAGAAAGCATGAAATAATACAAATCTTTCCCCTGTGAAACATTATACCGTACTTACTTGTCTCACACTCAGGCAGCCTTTAAAAACATGTGCTCTGCTTTTTATAAGAAGCAAATACATAACCCACATTTCCACTTTGCTCTTGGAGAAGGGGGGGCCGAGCAAGTAACAGGATCAGAGAACACACATAATTGTCTGATCCACTCACCACTGATGTCTGCATGCATTGGTTCAGAGTTCAAGCGTCTCATTAGGCATTCTTCAGATATCATAAGAAACATCAGCTGGAGTCTGCAGGGGGGCTTGGAAGTTTGTGGCCTGATTTCCACAAAGGCTTTGTTCTTCTCAGCAGACGGAAGAAAAAATCTTGAGCAAATAGCTGGGTGCTGCTTTATTTAATACGTGCCACTCTTAGCCCCTGCCTCTGGGTCCATGATCCATCTGTGCACACATGGATGTCGGTGAGGGGTGCAAAGGCAATGTGAGCTAGAATGCAAGTTAGAGCTGCATCTTACTGTGCTTCTGTCTTATTTTCCTTGGAAAATTGGAACGAAATGGTACCCAAAGGGGAGGGCGTAGGGAATAAGCCACTGAATGGCACTGCAGCGCCACATAAATGATCCTAAAGTGATTTTAACTGGCAATGAAAAGAGTCTCTTGTGAAACAAGCTTAAAGGAGTTTCATTTAAAGTCTTGAGTGCCTGTGGATTGCAAGCACGGCCTCGACGTAGGCTAGAGGGAGGCATTCGGGGCAGAGAGAAGTTTATGATATGCGTATACAGTTAATAGACTATGGCTGTTTACTTCTAGCCGAGTGAGATAGGGCAGTTCATTAAGCTTCAAGGGACAGGGACTGGTTAGGACAGAGAGGAGAATTTGGAGGTAAAAGTGACTTTTATGCTGTATCAACTGTGTCAGCTAAGAATTCCCCTAATTATTATTGATTTTTCAGAACGGTCCTTTTAGACGAGGATGTCAGTTTAAATTTGGTCGTAAATGTGCATTCAAACTAACGTAATGATCAAGATTAACCTTCATTTTTTACAAACACCTCTTGGGAAGGAAAATATCCAGAATGAATGCAATGGTTATTGATATCCAGTCCCAGTGGTCTTTCCTGCCCAAGTGCAGGGGGGCTGGACTTGATGATGTTTAAGGTTCCTTCTAGCCCCTAACATCTATGAAACGGTATGGACCCACCCAAATTGCAATTGTACAAATTTGGGGGAAATCATGCAATTGGGCGAT
Organism: Crocodylus porosus; assembly: GCF_001723895.1. NCBI lineage: Eukaryota > Metazoa > Chordata > Crocodylia > Crocodylidae > Crocodylus > Crocodylus porosus. Next base: position 11,438,732 of record NW_017728917.1, read on the forward strand.
CTCCATGAAATATGCATGGAAAAAAAATTACTGAAAATAAAACGCCAGCCCCCCAGTGGGAGCCAGCAGTCCTCCCAACCGTGCAACCCAGCATGAAGTGGGCTGCTGGAATAGGCAAGATGGCTGCTGCCCTTGCCACTGATTGGCTGAGAGGGCTGCCTGTCATGCAGTGCTGCACCTCTTCACCAATCAGTGGAAAGGGGTAGGCCCACATAACGAACGGCGTTCTCAGCCAATTAGCAATGAGGGATGGGGCCATATGGTGGACAGCCCTCTTCCAAGCAATGGTGGGGGGCGAAGCCACTGGGGCCCCTCAGCCAATCAGAGGCATGGGGGAAGGGGCACCCTGCCACAATAAGTCCTCAAAAATGGTGGCCAGCCTGCAATCTGCCCACAAAATTGGCTGGTCACCACCTCAGGCTGGGTCGACCTCCAGTTATTGAGCTCAGTGATCTCATAACTTAGTCTAAGGATGCAAACTATTCGTCATGTAAGCATCGACTTCCAGGCTGTTGTGGAGATGGTCGGATATTTCTTGGATGAATATTCAGACACTTTTCAGTAGTCATTAATGACATAGAAACCAGGCAGAAAAAAAAAAAGCCAAAGAAAAAATAAGATGTGCTCTGGGCTGCAGAAGTAACTGCAATGCTAGTTCGAGATGACAGATGTTGCAGGTGCTACTCACCTCTGGGAAAAAAGTCAGCCCACAGTCTCAAGAAAAAAGAATTGGCTTCATTACGAATGAAGATTATTTTATAATCTCTGAAATACAAGTGGGCATGTTTTATTGATGCATTAATACATGGATCCACTAATCCTTCAGCTAATGGGGCCAATAAAATACATGCCCCAGCGTCTCTCACAGTTACTGTGGCTATGACTTTTAAAGCAGGATTTTATTTGCTGTTCAGCCCCTCCAGTCATTGTCTTGTTTGCTGGGGAGATGGGAGCCCCATCCACTCTGCTTGGGATCAGAGCTAGGTTTGGAGAGGCGAGAGCCCCAAATTTACCACCTTGAGGCTTTAACTCCTGTTGTATTGGGACTTTTCACAAGGTGGGAAGCAAAGCGCTCTGCTCTTCAAGGTTGGTCCTCAGCCTTTTTAGACTCAAGGTATCCTGCATAACTATTGTGACTGGAGAGGCACCCCATTCAAAACCTAATTTATTTATTATAGTACTCACCTCCTTAGAGGGACCGGATGTTTGGAGGTGGGGAATGGCCAGGCAGGGAAAAGCCTGAGTCTTGTTTGAATATCTCCACACACTTGGCTTATCTCTTTGTATCTCCCATCACCCTTCAAAGGATCTTGCGGCACCCGGTTGAGAATCACTGTCTCAAACTTTGGACCTTCTGCCTTTTTGCCTGTGTCACATCACACCTGTAGAGATAACTAATCCCTTTGCTTTTACTTGCTATCGCACCTCCCAAGCAGTGACAGGTTTAACACTAGAAACCTTTCCCTTACAGTGAAGCTAAGGATGGACTCAGGCAAAATTCACCTCTGAGTCCAGGTTCCCATGCAGCTCGGAGCTGGAATTCAGCCTAGTGTAGACAATAAGGCTGTCAGCATTTCAGCTTGGATGGGGTACGTCCCCGGAGTTTGAAGGTGCTTTGAGCTGGAGTCAGGGTTTGAACTGATGTAACTGAAATGTTGGGCAGTGCAGTCCATCTAGAAGACTAGCGTTCACTTGAAGTTTCCAAAGTTGTGTGGGTCTAAGCCACGAACTTCATCGTCCAGGGCTGCGCGTTCATCTGGGAGTGTTCATACACTTTTTTGCTTTTTAAAAGCTGCTCACGGGTAATAAAATGCTTCCTGCTTGCATGTGAAGAAGCTTTCCTTCTAAAACATCTATATCCCTCTGCCTTAATTGTCCATACACCTCAGAGTTATTTGGTGAACTACTCAGGGAAGAAATCCCAGCAGAGGCTGCCCCCAAAGCCAGTGCCCTGAGAAATAGATAAAGTTATGGCTCCGCTAGCTCCAAGCCCGTGCCCTACAGTGCTATAATTAATGCAGTGATCAGGATGTGCCTGAATTTATGAAGTGGATATTGGTCACTGGCTGCCAAAACTCAGCTCTCTGAAATAACGAGATGAAACAAGGTTAAAATAATAATACTGTGAGACCAGCCGTGCTCTCCCTCCACGGGCGAAATTCCAGTTGTGCCGAGGCTCACAGACAAGAGGGAGCCTGGGATGAATGCAGAGCTTGATCCTCAATCAATATAATTTGGCACTGCTCCACGACAGGCGATGGAGAAGGCTGCTCGGCCTCCGCTGAGGATCCGGCCTGCAGTGCGTTGTGGAAAAATAGGTTTGAATAAAACATCTGGCCCTGGTTGTCTATATAGGGATGGAAGAGGCTAATGCCAGCCTGCTTCTAGCTTCCTAACAAGCTAGCCCTCGAGTTTAGCATAGCACAAGCCTCTGCTGTCAGGAAAGACGGGCTAGGCTAGGCTCTTAAGCTAGGTTATAGGAAACCTGGGTTCAAATCCCCAAACTTCCTGTGCCTATTAAGGATGTTCAGCTTTAGGTGTGGGACGTGTATTGCATAAACCGGTTTGACCCAAATCGGTTAAGTCTAGCACTACATTCAGCCAGGTTGATCTCAAACCGGTTTCAGCCCTTTTCAGACTGGTTTAATGTGCACTGAACATCTGCTCTGTTACAGGCTTAAACCAGTTTCTGATCACTGAAATGGATGTATGTGTAATGTCTGTCCCTAGCCTTTGAGGCTGGATCATCATATGAACAATTTTGTCTGGGGTCATACAGGAATCACATCTTCTGCCTTTGAGCAGGGGGCTGGACTGGATGTCCCTTACAATCAGCTTTAAGTCATCTGGATAGACACCTGACTGGGGTCATTTGACCCCAGCATCCATTCCTGCCCAAGGCAGGGGGTCGGACTTTGTGATCTGTTTAGGTCCCTTCCGACCCTAGCTACTATGATTAAAATCCAGTTCGGCCTAAATTTGTATGGGAACCTGGGCTGACTTCATGTCTTCTGACTGCCTGGGTGCAGATGAGCCGAAATGTTGCATAAGTCCCTGCAAACTTAACTGCAAACTGCTGTGGGGCTCCAACAAAATGACTTGGGGAACATCTTGACTCCCTAAAACTATTTGCCTTGTCATTGGAGGGGAAGGGCTCAAGATCAAAGTGAATGTTATGGCACGGTGCATATTTAAGGTAATCTGAGGCATACTTGTCCCCATTGTCACATGTAGTCAGGCAGCTGAGTAGCTTCAGCTCAGGGCACAAAATTAATTTATACGCCTTCTTTCAGAAATCAGTGTTTGGCTCTCTTTTTGTGTACCTGCTCTACATGTCTAAATGATAAGGCGGTATTTTAGTCTTGATGTCTCCCTAGATCAGGATCAAAAGTACTGCACACAGAAGGATGGCTCTCTGGTTTTCAAACAGGAATAATAGTTTCAGGCTTTAGTCAGCTTTATTTTGAGATCACAGCTGAAAGCTGGATGGAGAATGTCTGTTGAATGTCAAGCGAAAAGCTGTAATGGGCTGCATCAGGCAGACGAACTGACTTAAAATGATGCACTTCCCTACAGAAGGACTCTTAAGGTCTTGCTTATATTCCCAGCAATGTTTTATTTTCATAAGCTTGAGGGCTTTGCTCTTGCATTTCATTAGGAAGAACAAAATGTGCCTCCCCTCCCTGCTTTAGATGTTAGTTCAATGGGATCATTTATGGATTACAAACATCCATCAGAGTCAGATGATACAGTGAAACTAATTTGCACTTAGGAACAGAAGAAATAAATGAGTCTCAGTAAATAACAATTGCAGAAGAAATGTCCTGATGACTTCAGCCTGTGTCTCTCCTGAGTACCAAACCCAGTTAGCTGCAGGGAGGAATCAGTATTTTGACTTCTGGGCCAGGTCGGGCTCCATGGATGAATGCATTTGTTGCAGAGACCAAACTGGGCATGGTAGGTGCCAGATGCATTATGTATCTGGCATTTTTCTTACCTGGGTGAGGGTAAGAGCCCCCAGGCGAAGGGGAGTGCATATGTCCTTGGCTGTGCAAAGCTGTCAACAGGCATTCCCAGCTGTATGAATGGGCATCTGTCTAAACACTGTCTTCAGGCTGTCTGTGGAGGACTGGCAGACTTCCTGAGCAGTTTCCCATAGTTCACGTGTGACTGGCATCTTTGCTGTGGGCTCCTCGGAGCTGAGCAGCGAGCCTGAGATTTTTGAAAGGGGCCTGTGGGGGTTAGACACCCACTTCATACTGGAATTCAATCAGATGCGGGCATTTGACTCCATTAACCCTATGCTGAGGGAGGGGATCCGTCATCATGGGCCTTATAACTGATAATGGGTGGGGGGCTCCAACTCGGGGTATAGGAGAAACCTAGATCAGTCATGGCAGAGCCTCTAGATGGGAGCTGCTGTCTTTGTGAGCCCCCAGGTTAGCTATAGCAGCCGCTACCTCCCTCTGCTTCGTGGCTCTTGATCCCCAGTCGCATTCAGGATCCACGCTGATTTCCAGTGGGTCCGATTAGACCGATCGCATTCAGGATCCACACTGATTTCCAGTGGGTCCGA
>NW_017728917.1:11444421-11453140 GCF_001723895.1 Crocodylus porosus
TTTTTTTTTTTTTAAATTAAACTGCACTGCATTAAGTGCAAATAGGAAAATAAAAGGTAGCAAAATTAAAGAGTAAGCTGTACTGACGGGTCTGCAGAGGAAAGATGGACCATGGATGTTGCAGCAAGAGAGATTTAGGTTGAGTATTAGGAAAAACTCTCACTAGGAGGGGGTTGAAGCACTGGAACAGGTTACCCAGAGAGGTGGTGGACTCTCCATCCTTGGAGGCTTTTAAGGCCTGGCTAGATGAAGTCTTGGCTGGGCTGATGTAGTTGGGGCTGGTCCTGCTTGGAGCAGGGGGTTGGACTGGATGTGACCTCCTGAGGTCCTTCCAGCCCTCATTTTCTAAGACTGTATGTCTCCGGGCATGCAGACAGGTCTGCCAACATGTAAGTGGTGAACCCCGCAGTTCCAAAAACTAGAGATCGATGAGATTACTTCTTCCTTTAAGTAGAAGGGTTCAAGCTTCAGGACCTAATCCTCCCCTGGTCAAGTCCCCTATGTGAGGCCATTATCGGGACCCCCCTAATCAACATGCAGACCTCCATAGTGACCTAAAGTAGGAGCATCACATGCCGGTAGCAGTAGAAGGCTATTATCTTTTCTGAGAGTGCCTGGTTTTGTTTCATCGCAGTGGATGCCACCACTGTCCGACACGCAGGTTGTACAAGCCAGAGAGCTCGGCCAACCCCGACTTCCCGGTGAGGCCGCAACCCTCTTCCTGTTGGCTGATTGCCGTGTGCTGCCTGTCCCCGCAACTTCAGGTTTCCTCCCCTGAAAGCTTCCTGGGGAAGGCCAGCTTAGAGCCTGGGCAGGACGCATGTGTGAGGTCAGGAAGCTGCTCGGTAGGCCTCCACTGACCAATAAATCACTGGTCCCTGTTTCTCTGGTGATGGACCTTGGAGAACAATGGTGTCCCCGACCCTTCCCCTTCCTCTTGCTTATGTCATCCAGAGTCCTCCCCAGTTTAGATTTGACATTTGGGTCTTTCCCTCATCCTTGCCCTGCAGCCCAGTCCTCGGAGTCACAACGGTAAAGCAGTCCCCCCACCCTACCTATCTGTAAATGGGTGTGCTGTGCCCCGGGAAGGTGCTCTGGCTGGAAATAAACAGGAAAAAGAAAGCAAAAGGCCATGCACTCAGCTGGCAGAGGACCTGGCCCTCGACTTTCTTCAGCTGGCCCTAATCACACCTAGGGTGGGTTTTGGGACCCACAAGACCTACTTCAGGGGAAGTCCCCTGACATCCTGGGCTAAGTCTGCAGAATCCTGCGAAATACTGGGTCTGTCATCGTCTGAGAAATTGCACTGAGGTGCACGAAAGGAGCTTGTGGGCTTTGTGTGGGAAGAGGAAGGGTATTTATTACCCTCCGGATGGCAGAATAAGGAGCAACCGTCTCAAGTTGCAGCAGGGGACGGTTAGGTTGGATATTAGGAAAAACTCTCTCACTAGAAATGTTTCACTCAAAGCAGTTGTCAAATGCATCTCTGTTTTACTTCTGAGATAGGTCCACTTCATTTTCTTCCAGTGACTCCAGAAGCTAGTGCTTTAAGCCACTGAATGCTGCGGGACCCGGGAAAAAGAAGGGGCAGAGTTCGACTCCTGCAGGAGTTGCATCCAGGGGAAATGTGTGCCTGTAAATAACCAGGGTATCAGGCATGCTGATCGCATAGCACGTGGTCTTTTGACCCATTCGGCAGATGTGCTGGGGCAGCCCTTTGCCACTGCACGGCGTAATCGGATACCCCATTGCTGGAAGGAAGGTACTTAGGCACCTAAGTCCCATGGCAGCCCTTGAGTCGATGTGCCTCTTTCTCAATTACGCCACTCTTGTGCAGAAGCACAAGCAGTGTCCTTCAAGACGCCTTTATGTTCCCGGTGTTCGGGGACCGAGCTGTCCAATCGACACTAGGTGTAAGTTAGGGCAGTGTGGATGTTCCTCTAATTTATAGCCCCTGCAGGCTCTGGAAAGCAGAAAGCACAGCCACCTATTACCAGCCACCTAATAGCTCTTGGTCTTTCTTCTGCATCAGGGGCTGGGACCCGGGCCAACGGGCAATCCTTCTGCCAGCCTGACAGCTCCATAAAGCTGTGAGAAGAGAGATATTTTCACCCATCTTAAGGCCTGAGTGTAGTCAAAAATCCAGCTCTATGCAGATCAGAGCACGTTGGTAATGTCTGGTAAGTAATTATGGCATATATTATCATCATTAATATTTATTAAGTGCTGACAATATCATACTTTTAATAAAACTTTAGTGCAGGTGAAATACAGACCACAAAGCATGGTAGGACTAAGCTGGTCTTCTGAAATGGCTCATTTATATTTCAATTTTATAGCCACTTCCCAGTGTCATATTTTTAATCACACAGTGGTTTCTTTGTGGTTTAAATTACGTAAGGCAGCTAATGATTTTAATTTTCAGTTCTCATTGGGAGAACACAAATAATAGTTCTGCCTCGTTGAGGCAAAATGGAAACTTTACAGTGTAAAGCAATTAATCATCGTGCTCTTCAGGAGCGGCGGAAGAGAACTGACTTTATTAGAGACTGGAGGTCTTTCATATTATTTATGGTGGCCATGCAACAACAGACCAAAGGTTATCAAGCCAGGATCTTTGTGTTTAAATAGGAACTGATGAGACTAAATTATTTTTGACACGTGGGTTTTTTTCTTCTAACCTGAGGAAAGTCAGCTAAAGTAACTTTCCAAAAGCAAACTTCAGCACAAAACTTGCTCAGTGTAGCAGGCTCCTCTCTTCGTCCTTCTTGCACCGTTCTTTATGAGTTCGAAGGCTGAGATAATCTCATCCAATGTAATTTAGTCTGGACTTTCTATTGATTTTTTTCCTCAAAGCACAGGTTTTGTAACTGATTCAGACTGAGGTTGTTAATCTCGATGGCCAATTGTTTGCAACATGCTGTCTGGAGCACTTGCTTGCGAGGTGTCTAACCATAGGTGTTTCTAGGCTGGTGTTTGTGGCCCTGTGTTAACTGACTGCCAAGTAAGTCAAATGAATTAAGAGGATGCAGGCAGAATACGATCGTTTGCCTCCTGGGAGGGGTGTTTGGGCTAGTCTTTACACTTGCATTTATTGGAAATCAAAGAGTTTGAGTTCAGCAAGGACCACAAACATCAGACCTCGCGGCTGATCTTTGGCTGGGACAAATACAGGTAGGTCCAGACGGTTTGGTGTATAGAAATGCTAAGCCCACAGAAAACCAGTGCCTGACAAGTACATCTCCCCTGACATCTCTGCCTCATCGCTGTTACCCCAGTGGAAACCTGACCTGCTGGAGCCTCCTGGGATTAGCTGCATTATTTGGGTTTTTATGCATGGGTTAAACTTCTAGATTATTAATTAGCAAGAGAAACAGAGGGGATGCAGTTGGAAAGAGCACATCTGCACGGGAATAAGATATTATTGCACTTCACCCACACATCGCTAAGCATCTCAGGCTCTGAGGGGGCAGCTGTGTGTGCAACAGGCAATATAGCAGCCCTACAATTTGGGATATAAAGCTTCGGTTCTGAGCATATAGGAAGTAGCATCCAGGCCTGCACTGCAACTGAGCCCAGCAGCTCTCCTTGTACCAATGAAGGCAGAAGAGCTGGTAAACTAGAACCAATCTTGGCCTTTGCTCGTTTGCCTTCAACTGAAAAGAAATAGAAAGGCTTTGTTAAAGGTGAAGGAGGCCTGGGGTGTGTTGAAGTAGCTCTTTAAACTGTCCCCCACTCCTTGGGGTAGCTGGCTACAAACGGGGTCCGGTTCCTGCACTGCCTTGCACTCGCTGTGGTTATTTTACATGAGTGTGAAGTTCAAGTGCACAAGCACTAGCACCACCCCTAGTGCACAGCTGCAGGGAATACCCAGCCCTTCCTCCCAGATGTGCTGTCTGTTGATCAGCCCTAGAGGTTATATCACCCGTTGTCTGGGGCTGAGCAAGGATCCTTCCTGGTAACAGTCCCCAGACAGCCATACTGGAAGCTGAGCAGCAGCGAGGTTGCCTGAGTTGTTACGCTCGATTCAGATAAAACAAGTGGCAGCAGGAGGTGGGGATGGGCTCCTTCAGCTGCACGGGACCTCTGAATTGGGACACGGGATTTGTCAGAAAACTTGGGACAATATGTTGGCAGCAAATAATGGAGAAATAATCTATGTAGGGTTGGGTATTTGACCGGTCAATTGAATGGTCAAATATCAGTCAAAAATTGTAAGTAATTGCTGGTAGGTCCAGATAACATACAGAAAAAGCACACATTTTCCGTTGTCAAAAACAATTTTAAAAATCATATTGCTGTCAAGAAAAACTACAAGAAAAATAGGGGGGGGGTTTTTTTGTAGAATTGCTATAATCCTTGACCAGTCAAAAATTATGCAGTCAGTTGACTGCTCGGTTGACACTATTTGACTGGTCAATTGGCTGACTTGCCCACCCTACATCCACGTGTGGCTGGGAAGCGTGAGCCACAGCTCCGGTTGGGCAGCCGAGGCACAGGGTAGAGCATCTTCCCGAAGATGAAATGAGCTGTGGTTGAGCAGGGAATCATCTCGGGGCTCCTCTACCCCAGTCTCCTTGTGAACTTGCAGCAAAACTCCAGTGTTTGCCTGTTGATGCATTTCAAATCCAGGGGCAGGTGTGCATGACATTGTAACTGAGTCCTACAGACCTGATTTGTGGGGGGGGTCCACCTTCTTCTGGGCTGTTCATCTCATTAACATCCTTGATCATCATAACAGGCAGAAGCATGAAATTCCTACGAGGCGCTCAAGACTGTAAGTGGTGAACTGCACACTTTTGTAGTGGAGCAGGTTTGAACGGTGACCCATTTCTAGCTGTCCTTTGCTAGAGTGGCATGCCAAACAATCTCAGGTGGTATCTTGAGGCTTATCAGAAGGTTTGTCACACCTGTCACTGTAGCTTGCGCTTCCTTTCCTGCTATCACTGCTTTCTGTTTCAGAGCCGCGGTCCTGAAAAGACTGGAGGGTTTTCTACAAAACTCCCAAATCAATCTCCTCCTCAGAATATCAGAGGACTTCCAGTATGATACTGCCCACGATGGGGGTAGAAAAGGGATGCCTTCAAGACCCCTACGAATCCTAGCTGATACCCTGCAAAGGTCACCGGCTGTCTCTCTAACACTGTTGCCTGATTTTATATTTATCAATATTAAATTGGAGCAATTTATTGAGTCCAGCATCTGGAAATATTTTGCTATCCTAACCATTATGTAGAATATTTTTTCTATCCTAACCATTACCCAAGTAGATCCCACCTGTAGGAAGGGCCGCATGCCTTCCACTCGCATGGATGATAATGGGTACTGAGCAGGCTCAGCCGCCGAAGTGCCTCTTCACTCCTCCGAAATCTCTTGTGACTTTAGCACCGATTCCTGGTCCTCTTGACCATAGTGTTATCAGGGACTTGGCTGAGTTAGAAAGGATCACACACCTCAAGAAGATGTCCTATAAGGAATCACTCACTTGATTTGAGAAGAAATAAAAATGTATACTGCTTTCTAGAGGGCCTAATCCTGATTTGAAGCAGAGCTGGCTAAAAAATAAGATTTCAGATTCATGGCATATGTTGAGGGTTTGAAATTTGTTTCCGTTGCTGTTGGAAATGGAAAAGAAAGGAGGTCCTGTGAATATTTCTTATGGAATAAACATGCAAGACTGCAAGAGCACCCCAGATCACCTAATGATGTGGGCACTTGCTTGAGATATGAGACCCATCAGCCGTCTGTCTGGTTGGGGCTGTTCATTTAGGTTAAGTAGTGTATTCACTGGGGCAGCAGGCTGGATAGATGGATTGTATGGCCTGAAAAGGGGAGGATTAGTGCTCTGTCCTAGGATATGGGAGACTCACGTTCACATCCCTACAATTCCCTTGTCCTAGGCAAGAGCCTTAACTACTATTTTGGTGTGCATGTCTCACTAGAAATTACATCCTGGACCTGAGAAGACTCTTCATCAAACCAACGTTTCCTGCCAAAGTTTCATTTCCCAAAATAGGCAGACGAGGTTCTTTGATTATAGGCACTTTCTGATGAAATCCAGTTTGGTCCAAAAATTCCTGACCCCTTCTCATGGGAAGGCAATGGACAGAGGTTCATGAGCAGCCCTGTTGTGAGACCCTAGTATTTTCCTCTCTCACATCAATTCCCATAGCTAAATGAGATGGATGGCACTCTTCCTACTACTTATTTTTTGTGTTAAAGAGTCATAGAGAAGCAGGGCTGGAAGGGACCTCTGGAGGTCATCTCATCCAACCCCCCTGCCTGAAGCAGGATCATCTCTATCCAAAGTATCCCATACAAACTCTCTGTAAGAGAGTTTGTTTTATTATATTCTACTCTCAATTATATATAAAAGACTGTATTTTAGAAGTCCGATGAAATGCCGTTGCCAGTTACTATGTTATAAACCCAGATATTATCAAACTTGTGTTTTGGGGTATGAGATGAAATTATCAGGGTTCTTCAAAGCATCTTTTCCCATCAAGATTGCATGCGCAATCATACAAGAGGCCTTTTAAGAGTTTGCACCATCCTTTGAAGTACCAGCTATTGGTTGGAGGCAAAAATTGGGATTTGACAAGCCAGCAGTCTGAGCTGGTATAGCAAATCCTGCCTTGAACGGCTCTCTCGGTGGCTATGTTTCTTTCCCACCATTGGAGCCGCTTCTGAAGAAAAACCTCAAAAGCCACATCAAGAAAACAGAATAGTCACCATGTGACAATCCATTCATACCATGTCTCCTGATTTGTGGTGAGTGGGGGCATTCCCACAAAGTCTGCAGAAGAAAGGACCAGTAAGTCCTAACGGCCGGGAATTTGATAGCTGTTCTTTCTATTTGATAAATAAACAGCGTCTCTTGTGAACCAGTGAGCAGTGTTAATGGTAGCAATAACACCCTGAGCTGCTGGCAAACAAATTGCTTGATGAAAATGGCTGGTAATGAGGGATTCTGGAGGATTATAGCTTAATTACCTCTCTGTGAAAATATGGCAGCTGACTTTTCTGAGGCCAAGCTCGAGCAGAAGTAGAAAGTGCATCCCCGATACAGACCGTGGGGTGATAACAGAGGTGCTACGTTGCACAGCACCACTAATTCCTGGGTGGGAAGCCGGGCTGGCCCTGCTACGTGGTGAGTGTCCCCAGGCACCATTTACAGCAGGACATAATGAGACGGAGGGAAATCGAGTAAAGCGAAGAAGGGAAGGGGAGCTCGGAAGAGGGCTCGTGGAGCAAAATGGAATCGTGACGTAAGAAATGTGATTACTTACAGCCGGTTTTGGCTGGCAGTACTTTAATTAGAACAGCTCTGAGAGCCACTCTAAATAAACCACTGCAGCATCTCCTGTACCAGCTTAAAAATGGTTAAATGCCCTTGTGCTTAAAAATGGTGAAGGGGCACTTGAACCAGAGCTTGTTTAATGGGACACTGATACACGAGATGTGGGAGGCTGCTGGAGCGTAGTAAGTACACTCCAGCAAACTTGATTAATTAAGACTGCTCCAGAGTGCTGTAATTACGGTGAGTTGGAGCAGCCTCTGCATTTGTGTACAGGCATCGCTGGTTATTTCGTGATGCTTAATGCACATAAGCCTATTTTAATGCACATTAACTAAATAGCACTTTTTTTAAAGTGACAGTTTAATATGCATTAAAATAGGCTAATGCACGTTAAAGTGCACTTGTAGATGCACTGAATGTCTCCTAGTGAGGACACGCCATTTAAATCCAGACACAAATCAAAAACACCTCTTGGCAGTGCTAAGAACTTGTTGGGTGAGCGCAGGAGATGGGAAACCTGCTTTCTCGGTCTGCTTGTCATTCCCACGTGTGTCATTTCAGGGGATCTCTGAGGGAACAGAGATCAATGTCATGCAGATAAAATCAGCGGTGGAAAAAACCCAGAGTGAGAGCACTATATTGTTTGTGCCAGGTTCATCTGAGGCTTCTAATCTACTTGATAGTGGGATTTTAATACCTAGTTGCCTTTGGCTTGCCTTTGCTGAGCCTTTGAAGCTGACAGGTAATCTTAGTGATTGGAGGGGCGTTGTTGACAGAAAGCAATTCTATTCCTGAAGAGGGATGCTTTATTTTCCAGTGAAGGGCATGCAAACCAGAATGGCCAAGTGCTCCTTGCTTGCTGAGCTCGGGTGATTTCACCGCAGGGGTCTATGTGGTTCAATCTAGTGGCAGCCATCTCTTTGGCACCTGTGTATGTGGCAGGGAAGCTAACAGGACCTGACCACGCGCTGCTTCTGAAGTCCTGCTTTGGGAGGGACTGACTTGCACTGATTCCCAGATCCATCCCGTTTCAGACATGGAGGTGGAAGAGCGGGCATTGCAAAGGCCTGATGTGTTGGGAGCATTATAAATACCACTCAGACCACCCGTTGCAGCTAAAACCCTCAAAGCCTGGCAAGATGGAGAAGGGACGGGGAAAGAGAGGAACACCAGAGAGAACTGGAAGCGATTGATCTGCCTTTTGATCTGTTACCGAATTGCCTTACGCGGTTTTCTTTAGCTGATGACAGAACCACTACACCAGCAAAGCAATAATAAAATGAGATCCCTGTCAAGTTCACAGTCAAATGGGTTGCCAGCTGGCGGGAGGGCCGCACCCAGAGAGCAGTGGTGGATGGGTCATTTTCACCCTGGAGGCATGTGGGCAGTGGGGTTCCCCAGGGCTCGGTCCTTGGGCCC
>NW_017728917.1:11453865-11479387 GCF_001723895.1 Crocodylus porosus
GGACTAGATGATCTACTCAGGTCCCTTCTGACCCCACAAACTATGAAACTATGAAGTTCTGAAAGTTTCTTCTGGGCCTTTCTAAACAACAGACTATCTGCACACAGATCAAGTCAGGATCATACTGAAAAATGTAATTAAAGTTTCACTCAGATTGAGTCCATTACAACTCTCCCCTCTCTCACTCGCACCCAATATTGATTTCACTCCTGACTCACAGGCTACGAAGTTTGATACTTCTTGAATCCCTTTAGCAGAAAGGCCTGAGCACACGTACCATTCGTGTGGTTTGAAACCAAGACTACGCTTTGAATCTACTTCAGCTTTGCAAGGTGCATGACAGTGAGTGAAAAGTGTATGTGCGGCAAGGAAGATGGCCTTTTTAAATGCAATCTGTAAACAGAACAGAGAGGGGCATCGTGGCAATATTTCTGACCTGGCAGAAAACTGCAGTAGATTACATTATTCAGTGGGTAATGTAATGTTAATGTAGTCCCATAGCCAGAGGGAGAGAACTTATGGTTTAATCATCTTGTAATGCGCTTACGTTGCCCATTATAGATTTGTCAACTGTCATAAATGAACAGCATGTTTTATCGATGGACTATATTTAGAAAAACTATTTATATATGTTTCCACTGCGACCTATACCATTTTAAAAAATGGGATACAAATAAAGATCTCTTCCATTCAGAGAAAAGCAGGGTGCCTATGGGTGACATAGATATAGCTATAGATATGCATATACATGTATCAGGATGCAGCTTGAACTAACATGCTGTGAGGCGGTCAGAAAGGCAAGGAAAAGCTGCCTTTAAAAATACAGCTCTTGTCCAGCCGCTTAGAGATTGCAGCAGGTGAAGTTCTGTTTTGTATTTGATGTTTTGATCATTCGTAAGCACCAGACTCTGGGGAAATCCTTTCACATAACATCATTCTCGTTTTATTGAAAAGCTTTTCTATCCTATTGCATTTCTGAATTCCACTTGAAAGACACCGACATTATGTCGTCCTGTATAAAAATCCCAACACTTCTCAAATAAAGAAAATATTCTTCCTTCAGCTGTCAAGTCCCACTGCTTCCCCTGCTCTGTCTCCTTACAGCATCACTCTGAGTCTTGCAGTATCTTACTTGCTGCTGGTTTCCTGATTAATGTCATTGCCAAAAAAAAAGGGTTCTGCAAACTGATTTGCTGCCGCTGTGGTCTCAAAGAAGAAATATTTGAACATGCGTTCCTTTTCGGGGGGGCTACATGTGAAAAAAGATGATTTAAGACAAACCAGGGGACGCAAAACTTCTGCTGGATGGCAGATATCCCTGTTGTCTCATCTTATAATTAAACTCTTGGCCCGTAAAGAGAATCGATAGAGGGCTTTTCACTCTGGTCCTCCTCCCACCGATACATCCCATGTGGCAAAGGAATTGATAAGGTAGCACTTCCCCAAAAATGATCATCCGTGGTTTTTTGCAGGAACAGCGGCTCTGTTTTCATCTGCAGCGTTTACCTACAGAGCGAACGATAATTTATACAGAAAATGCAGTCTATCCGTACTGCAGGACAAGCTGATTTATCAACTGTGCATCTGTTTCATATAAAGTGCCCGGAGCGGAACAAACACCTATATTTTTGTAGAATGAAGACATTTTCTTTAGTTTTAATAAAACATGTTCCACCTATAGGACATTTGCTAACGACCAGATTTTTTATCTCTCATTGCCTGTGCTGCCCCAGCCAGCCCTTTCATTAATCAGACAAAACTACCACTCGTTGCAGAGGGAGTTTTGTCTTGCAGAGAACTGCAGCATCAAACAGCTCATTGCTTAATTGTACATCGTGTGCGAACTCAGACTGCTGCCATTCAGACTGGGGGTGGGGGGCACAAGATTTACCAAGAGAGCCCAGTAAAACCTTAACCCCAAATCTCCCTGGGGTCTGCTTTGTAGTAAACAGTTTTGCCTCTGCTTGTAAAATCCAGTCCATTTAGGATGCCATGTTACAAAGCAGTTGAGCTCAACTGACTCCAGGTGTGAAGCCTCGGACACCTTTTATTCTTTTACATGTCTTTTAAAAACAGCAGTTCCTTTATTCTCGTGCCACTAGAACAAGATGCAGGTAGTCTTATTCCCAGGGGTATGCTCAATCCTACTGCAAATGAAGAAAGGTGCTAAGTTGTCTGAGTGCTTGCAGGGGGAGGTGGCAGGGACAGAATCATTCCTAAAGATAGCAGTGGGGAAATTGGGGTCCATAGACTACTGAGAAGGTAATGTTTCCTATGATTCAATAGACAAAGCCGTGGCTGGGATGATGTAGCTGGGGCTGGTCCTGCTTGGAGCAGGGGGCTGGACTAGATGAGACTTCCTGAGGTCCCTGCCCATCCTTGTTTTCTATGATTTTGCATCTCAAATTGATATTGCAGAAGAAACTTACTGAAGCAGGACTGCTTTTTTAGTAGCGTGAGAATGCCGCCGGGTTCACACATGCGGGGTGTGCTTAGACAGGCAGTGGCTTCTTGGAGGAATTGCCTCCCGTGAACCTTTGCTTGGGGAATGCATCCTTGTTTGATAAGGCCAATTGATAGCCACTGTAGCCCTGCAGTGTCAAGGGCCAGGAAAAAATGGCATCAGATCCCAGAGATTAGCTGTGCAGCCTGCCCCTGAAAGCAGCTTTCCTCCTCCTGAGACTTTGCTGAGATGAAAATGAGAATGTCTTTCCCCAGCTCCATGTCACAGAGTGGTTAGGCTATAGCCTGCCTTGATTTTCATTTGTTGCAAGCTCAGCGAAGGCGCTGGAGCCAAGGACACACCACCGAATGCAGCCTGGTTGTTGCTGGTTCAGTGGCTTGTTCTGCTGTCTTATGGCCTTGTGGTGCTTTGCCGTTACTTCTTCTCATGTCTCTATGCCACGCTGGACCATTTTGTAATATGTACTTGGGCTCATTTAGTGCAAGGTCTTTCGTTATACATGCGCGTTCAAGCAGGCATTGCATAGTTTGAGGCTCTGAGCCGCGGTCGCAGATGCTTCACCCAACGCATAGCTCTACTTCTTCATCAGCTCCTTGGAGCATCCGACTCTGGCCCGTGGGCGGTTGAGACATCGTCACTTTTGCCGTGGTTCATTAGCTCCTGGTGGCAAGGACTTGGCTACTGGAATGCCCATGTTTTTGCTGCCAAGTATTTTCTTCACCCCCTTGTTCCACATTTGTCGTCATGTCTTCTTGGGTGTGACATCGAGAGGTCGGGGGCTGGTAAGCAAACTCCTGCATGACTTCAGATGTTTGTGCACTGCAGGATAATCATACAGCGAGTGTCTCATGTCTTCAGTTTGTCTTGATCGTTTCATCCTGCCGGTCACTGCTTTTCTGGTGGCAGGTGGGGTGATGCCAGCCAGCTGGTGCACAATGTTTAGGCTGGTAGGCGTCACACATCCTGAGATGCATCAGCAGCTACCACGCAGAACGGGGTCAAGGCGCTTAGCCTGTACAGCTCTCCCACACAAGGCATGCGTACTCAGCAGAGGAGAAGCTGAGAGCCAGGGCAATGGTTCGGTTGGTTGAGGGGCTAGCTCCCCATTTCAAATTGGTACCTTATATCGAACGTTGTTACGAGTGCTCACCTTTCCTTCCATTTTCGTGATGTGTTCGTTGTAGAGAAGGTCCGATCGAAGGTGTCTCTAAGGTAAACTGGGTGTGGATAGTGGGGTCCCAGACCATGTAATACTGAGCAGGTGGTTGGCCTCGTGGTTTTTCAGGTGGAAGGCACACACTTGTGCTTTCGCTGGGTTGGCACGTAATTGCTTTTCAGTGTAGTATGAAGTTAGGCCAATGAGTGCCTCACTTAGAGATTTTTCAACATGGTCAAAGCTAGTGTTTCAGGCTGTTATATACAGGTCATCTGTCTAAATGAAACATTTGGTTTCCAAATCAATTGGTTGGTCATTCGTATAGATGGTCTGTAACAGCGCTGCAAGTATGCTTCCTTGGGGGAGGCCACTAAACTGTCGCCTCCATCTGCTTTGCTACTTGGGAACAGGGATGGGATCCCCCACTCTTACCCTCTCTCTTGCTACCCATGCCTGGCTCTTCCCAGGGTGCTCTGTGAAATGCCTGGGGTGGCCACAGAGGCTGCTATCAGTAGCAAAGCCAGCTCCATGCTGGCCAAAGAGACCTCGTGCTCAGGGGATGGCGTGTCAGTGCATGCAGTCTTTGCACTGGAGTCATGAATGAAACAGCGGTGCGGGCTCTTTGCCTCAGCATGCACAACCTCCCAGTCGATATAATGCCCGTCTCTATTGCTGAGGCTTAATTAAATCCATACATTTTAATTAAAGTGCTTGGAGATCTTGGAGCAAAAGGCACTTTAAGGAGAGGAGATATTATTTATTAAAACATTATGCTTTTTCTACCAGCGGCCTTTTGTGACAAGATAATTTTAGCAACTTGAAAGCAATAAAGCGTGATTCATCCTTTCAAAGGCTTTGGGGACATTAGTTAAAGCTTTTTCTCATTTACCTTAATCAAAGAAGCAATCAAAAATTGCTAATCACTTTTATCAAGCCACTTATGCCAGAGCAAGAGACATAGCAATCAGGCATACAATCAAAAAAATAAATAGCATATAATAGACAAAAATAAAGGTAATGGACTCCAGAGGTGAGAGATCTGGATTTGAAGCTTCATTTCCTGCTTCCTGCATCCCAAATTTGGGTAAGGGTGGAGTATTGCTGAGAACTGTGGCTCTCTGTATGCTTAGTAAATGGTCCCGATGATCTCCCAAAGACTATTGGTTTTAACCCCACTTTTACATTGAGTTTCACCTTACTCCCCAGAGTAGTCATGTCCAAGCCAATGAGGCCATTCAAGAAATAGGCTGTTCCTCAGTATAAAGGTATTGCATTGCGGTCCTAAGCCAACTGCACTGGAAGAAATGGCCATTAAGAGCTACCCTGCTGGGCATCCTAATGAAGTTTGCCGTGGTCCATTTCCTCCAGTGTGATCAACCCAATCGGCTGTTCCCCAGAGCAGGCTCCATGAGACATCACTGGAGTTCCCTTGCAGACCAGCACCTTTTGCAGTGGTCCAGATTAAACTGGTTGGTTATGTGAAGATAAATATTGAATGGTTTAAACACTAATAAGCCTCAGCCAATGCCTATCTTAGAACCACAAGCAGAGGTGAACCTTTAGGGCCCTACTATGGCCTTTGCCCATAAGCATCTAGTCGAACTAGCCCCTTATTGTCTTTTATGCAGCCTGTGGCCCTTTCCTTTAGGGGTTAGCTACTCAATTCCTTACTATTAATTTGTTGAAGTTAGTACATGTCTTCTGAACCCTGCCTGTGTTATTCACTGACTTTGGTCATCAGACACTGAGTCACTAAATACCAGTTCTTAGAGTCAAACTGAAATCATATCTTCTCAACCAGCCCTTTGTATTATATATATATATACATATATAAATATTTTTTTCCCCTTTAATCTCTTGTTTCTCTTATTTTACTTAATATAACCGAAAAAGCTGTGACACTCTGCCAACAGTGTGTAATTTGCAGCTGGGTAAGTTACTTGCAGAGAAGGTCAGGAGGGTTAGTTCCAACAAATTTCTTGTCTTTGAAAGAAGTAGGGGAAAGAAACGGTTGTTAGACTTGTCAAGATGTCCTGACTCAACATTTTACATGAAAAATGTTACTATTTTCCCACTGGACTTATTTTCATCTTGAAATTTAACCTAACTGCACAGAAAAAAAATTAAATTGGTCAAAATTGGAATGCAATGTTTAAAAAATGTCTAAAGAAGCCATTCCAGTTGACCT
The DNA here is from genome assembly GCF_001723895.1 of Crocodylus porosus. Classification (NCBI taxonomy): domain Eukaryota; kingdom Metazoa; phylum Chordata; order Crocodylia; family Crocodylidae; genus Crocodylus; species Crocodylus porosus. Next base: position 11,459,674 of record NW_017728917.1, read on the forward strand.
GCTCTGTGTTTATGTACCATGACATATTTTCAGTTGGCAGGTTTTTAAATTGCTCGCTAAGTTACAGGGAGGGAATGAATAAATTCAAAATTTACGAAATTTGATGAGAAAACAATTTCCTACCCCGCTCCACTTGCCTGACTACCATACTAGTGGCCAGATTGGAATTAGCTCTAATTTAAACAAAATTTCCACTAATAATTTCTGCCAGTAAGTCTTGACCTGCAGCCTACTCACAGTTTGTTTCCATTTGACTATGCCTTAGCTGATTTAACAGGACACACGAATTGCATGCTAGATTCATTTCCCTGCTTGCATTCTTTTTTCCAATCAGATTTCCAGTGCAAACATTTACACATTCAAAAATGTCCCTATAATCTCAGAGGTCACTCAGTACTCACTCTTCCCATGTACATTTCTGCCACCAGGTGAGAATCATCTTTGAAAGCAAAGGTAGGAGGAGCCTGAGCCCAGCTGAGGGGCATTTGTTTAAAAAGCCAAAAGAGCTTTCACTGAAATGTATTGGTAGCATTTACCCAATTCTAGCTGTTATCATGCCCCAGAGCAGCATAAAGGGTGGGGCTGGAAGTGTGCAGAGGGGAGTATCAGGATTAGGAATAGGATTGAAGCAAGTTTGAGTGCTACAGGGACCCTAACATGCTCTGTACCCCATATGTAATGCTGGGAAGGTTGTCAGAAATGAAAGTGCACCAGCTCTTCCCAGCAAGCCTGACTCCCCAAGACATAGGTGGTATAACCGGACCAGTGCCCCCAGGGGTCACCGTCGTACCCCTGGCAGCAAATGAGCTCCTGCACCACAATAAGGTACCCTCCTTTTCTTCTCGCCTGCCACGCATTGATCTTATTAATGACATTCAGAAAGGGAGGCTGCCCAAGGGTCTTAAAGCGTGCCGTAACTTGTCCTCTTTATGCACAGGTCTCTCTCAGATCCTGCTGTTCCCAAGCACTCTTTCATGCTAGATGGGCACTCTTGGCCCATCTGTTGCCTTACGGGCTAATCATAGCCTCCAAATATCCCCTACAAACATGCTCATGCCTTGCTGGTATTTCTGGTCATCACTTAAGTGGGCACCTTGCTACACACCACTAGGCTACCTTAGGCCTCTACTTCCTTGTTGAGGCCTTGGCCTGCTTAGTTTCAGGATCAGACACAGGCATGGGCAAACCGGGCATCCACCTGGGGCCCAGACAGAAAGGGGGCCCAAAAATGGTAATTTAAAAATGACTATTATTGTTATCTCTGGTAAAGGGGGGCCCATTACTAAAAGTTCACCTGGGACCACCAGGAGTCTAGGTATGGTGCTGCCTGGTTTCCACCCCATTGCTCTGGCTGGTCCCTTTGGCCTCAATGCACTGCACCAAGCCCTTCTCTCAGGCTGTGGACCCTCTGGCTCCAAATTCTACCCCCTCAAGGCTCTGAGCCTGTTAGCCCTATTTCTGCCCCTCTTGGGCAACACTAGCTTCCTTGGCCCCTCTCTGAGTTTTAAGCCTGACCCCTGGCAGGGTTCAAGGCAGTCACATGCCCCTTGATCGCTAATGGGATCTCCAAGCCACCCCTTTCTAGTCCCACCCAAACTGCCGGTAGTAAATGGTAATGGAGGGAAAGAGCATGCTGGCTGTAACATAAACTGAGCCTGCTCTCAGTATAACAAATGATAACAATAACCCATTGTCTTGAAGCAAGGTTTCCTGTTATCTGGGGTTGTGTTCCTCCATAAGGTGCCCGTATGCCACTGGCAGTCCTTGAAGTAGCTCTGAAGTCAGCCCTGCATTCCCCTGCAGTCTTCCTGGCAAGGAGCGATTCGTCCAGCGGCTTGCAGGGCTAGACTGCCTGGCTTGGCTCAGGCCCAGGCTTATATACCACTCAAGCCCTGCCCACATTTGGTCAGGTGACCTGACTGCAGGGCTGTTTATTAACCCCGTCCTTGCTGGCTACCTTTATCTGGTTCACAAAAAACTCTTCCCTTAAAGGGTCTGTTCTGTAACTGGGTAAGGATGCCCTATTACAGGTGTTCCCTCTGCTTGTTCCCTTCTATCCCGATGGTCTGGACCTGCCAAGAGACACATCACTGAATCTGTGCATCCGTGTCTGTTCATCATCATCATTAGGCCTCAGTGAATATCGGAATGAGCCCCAAGTCAGCATCATCTGCTTGAAACGCACAGCATTGTGAAAACATAATTTCAGAACATCCTTTAGTCTATGGAAGATGTTGCCTCATAAATCAAACGCTCTCACGACACAGTGGTTCCCCACACACTGATGTCAAGCACTAAAATTAATTCCTGATACATAATAGAGGAGTCCTTATCCATTACGCCTTGCAATTCAAAAGCAGAGTTTCAGATACCTGAGCTGTGAAAACACTCAGCCTCATATCACAACGTGGGACGCCTCGTTCACAAAGAGTGAGTATTTGCCACTCACGGTAAATCAAGTTGGGGTTCAAAAGCAAAAAGGCTTCGGGCTGAGCTCTCAGAAAATTGCAGTTTGCAGGCTGAGTCCAGGCCTGAAAACTGCAGGCTGGTACAACTGTTTGCTGTAACATTTGGTTGTGTACAGGGTAATCTCTCCCCTCCCTCTGTTAACGAATGGGATTCGGATAACTGACATCCACTGCTTGCACAAACCATTCCCATTTGGAAGGATTTCCTGAATGTCTCTTAAATCCAGTGTTTTATCACTGTGAGCTGAAGGAATCCTACTTCAAGGTAAATCTGTGGTTTACAAGTAGGGACACCATCTGGTTACATGTTTCTGATGGATATCAAAGGTTATACCTGACAATGCTCTGTTTGTTTGAAGGGGAGGATAAAAGTGTGAAAAATCCCAAGACTGCTTTATGTGTGTCCAAAGATCTCAGAGACCAAAGTGTTCTGCTTTAAAAATTCAAATACCCAATCAACCCCATTCCCATTGTGTCTCCTTAAACTGCAAATGCACACTTGTGCATGTATTAAAACCTGCCTGGGTCCATCCAGACCGGGTGACATAGTATATAGAGGCGTGGGGACTGGGTGAGGTAGCGTGTACAGAGAGAGGGCTTGCCGAATGCTTGCATGCAATAAATGAAACCTGATGGAAATTTGACTCCAGTGAATAACAATAAATACATGATCAAAAGCTGTTGTAAGTAGCTTGAACGCACAGGGCTCAATTCACATCCTGGTGAAGTCAGTAAGCTCACTGTGGCCATAAGCCAGCATGCAATTTGACTCTCATTTTCTGCAGCTGATTTGGGCAAAGTTGCCCTCCAGATCTAGAGGGCCGGGTGCTGGACTTATGGAAACCCATACATCTCCACTGAACTCAGCCAGTTCCCTGGCCCAAAGCCAAATGCCTACTCCACCTTTCATAGGCTCATCTATACTGCAGTAGCAGGCGTCGGGGGACCGCCACCCTGGCACCAGGTGCCCTCTGTGATCCAACCCACCTGCTGGCTCTTGTCCGGCCCCGTCTTGCCACCAGTCTCTTGCCTGCCAGGACTTTGATGTTATCTTTTGGCTTGTTGGGGAGGTGGGCCCTGGGGCTTGCGGTGGTCTCGCTGCTTCCCTCAATGGTCAGCTGCACCTTTGCAGCTAGGTCTGCTCCATTTGGGATCTGGGCCCCCTCCTTGAATGCTTCCTCTTTCAGGCTTGTGAGCCCCTGTCCCAGTCTTGGCCCCTCATCCTCAGCCTTGGTCCACTGTCTAAGACTTCAGCTCCTAGGCATCAGCCCTGACTTAGCAGCAGCCCCTCCTAGGGCTCCAGTTTCACCCTACCCACCTCAGTCCCTCTACTTGGGGCTAGCTTTTGTCGCTGATAACAGGGAGTGCTACCCAGGTCTCTCTTCCCATGGTATCCTCCTCCCCTGCAGCCACTAGCCGGTCCTCCAGTAGAAAAACTCCAACACAAGACAGCAACCTCAGTTAAACTTAAACCTATCTGGGGCACTGGCCCTGCTTCTCAGGCTGGCTAACTTCTGTCCGTCTAGCCCCAAAGTACCTCTCTCCAGCTGGTTTGACCCCTTGCTGCAGCCATCTCTCCTGGGAGCTCCCTGCCCTCCTGCAGCCAGGACCCGTTTGGCCCTTGCATGGTCAGGGATTGGGTTTATATGCCTACGTCCAGTCTGGTCATTTCCTGCAGCCAGGGGCCAGAGGCAGCTGATTGCATTATTAACCACCTGGTCTTTTCAGTGCTAGGCTCAGTCCACCTGCACAGTTAGTACTGGCTGCCCTTTCTAGCCCGGCGTTTCCTGCTCTCCCCCACCTACCTTGTAGCAGGGGTTCCCTGCTGTAGCCCCAATCTCCGTTGCTCTCAGTGAAACCGTGGCAGCCAATTTACAGGGAATTCAGGCTTTATTTATAACCTGGGGCTGTCACAGGAGAAGCTGTCTGGATAGGGATCTCCTCGAGGAGGGCATGTTGCAAGAAAACAGCAGGCGGTCCAGTCCGCGACCAAGCCCGAGCAGTCTGAGAAAGTAAACAGCTCAGGCAATGACTGCGCCTGACACCGAGGCAGCAACAAACCCGTATCAAGAAAGAATCACAAGCGCCTAATGAGAATCAGATGCAGTGTAATGTGGGCGACAGGGCATAGTCTTATCTAAATGCGCAGGGAATCATTGTGCATAAACAGAAGATAATTTTTGGTTTTATACCTTATTTTTATGCTCTGGTTTTACAGGGAAATGAGTTCGTTACTGGCTGGAGCAGGCAGGAAGACGAGCCATTCTGCGCTCAGCAGCTGCTCCCACATGGTGCTGGATGGCTGGGCATTATTTCCGAGAAATAGCCTCTTACTGGGCACTTCTGGCGTATGCTGGTAGTGCACCTTTTGGCCAGGGGGTGTGAGGGGTCTCCATCCCAGACTAGCCTGTAGGCTAGTGACCAAAGCACTCCTGAAAGAGGGGACATGTGGTTTTGATTGAAGCTAGAAGTGAGCCGATCACCTAAAACCAGGCTCCGTAACGTAGAGCATTGGCGCCTAAACCCCTTTGTCAGCCAAGCCTGGTGACTAGCCTCTGGGTGTGGACACGTACATCTGGAGTCTTTCAAAAGGGGAATAGTTCAAAAGGGCAGCAGCTGGTATGTTTTAATTATTATGTGCAAACTAGCTGAGGCAAAAACTGCTCTGGCTTTAATCCTGGATGGAGCAGCATTAGCAAAAATTGTTGTCCCCATTTTACAGATGGCAAAACTAAAGCAGATGTCCAGTGACTGACTGGCAGCCCATCTTGGACACCCAGATGAGAATGGGATGCCAGCATTGCCTTCTTTCCACTAGAGGTAATTAGAAACAATCCTGTAAAAAGCCTGGATCTCATTCAAGCCTGAGAACGCCTGCCATGGGTGGGCACCGGATTTCTGCATAAACCAGGGAAATCACTTCATCCGCAATTTGAGGCTCCCAGGAGAGTTGTGAGCTTCCCGTCATCAAATGAAACACAGAGTGTTTATAACGTGTCCTTATTCTATTACACCCAGCTTTCCCTTCTGGAGACCTGTTGGAAATTGCCTCCATTAAATAGCTTTTGGTCAGATTTGAAGGCCAGAAGGGAACGTAGTGATCATCTCATCTGCCCCCTCTGTATCACGGGGGAGAGAGCTCTGCTCCCACAACCCCTGCAGCAGAGAGATGCATTTTTGCTGTCTGCTGTCTGCTCAGCAGGCTTGTTCCTATTCCTCGGGAAGACATCTCCATAAAAGCTGTCATGTTTGTCATGCACAGCAATAGAGTTGTCTAATGGCAAAGGAGAACCTCATTCCTTCCCCTTTACTGCTGGTGGGAGGTTGCCAGGATTTTCTTGACATACATCTCTAATGTTTAGAGAGCCAGTATTGCTCAACCTCATGCCTGGATCTATAAATGCCTCTTTTAGGGAAAAAATGTCTGTCTTTATGCAGAGCTGAGGGGCTGCCCAGGAAGCCTGCTTCCTATCCAGGGAGCTTTGCAGAGTTATCAGAAACTCTGGTTCTTGGAGTAGATCTTGAGTGCTGGGTCAACATCTTCCCTTCTTCTGGCATATTTGGGCCATGCGCGTTTGTAGCATTCAAATCCAGCCCGAGCTCAGTAGCAAAGCACAGATCTCACATGGTTCAAAGGCCCTTTCGCTCCTGCTGCCTTCCAGGAGAATGAAGAGCGCTTAGTGCCCTGCAGCATCAGCCCTTTAGGATGGTAAGCGCTCTCCAAATGTGCGACACTCATTTGGATTAATTTTGCCCCGTGAAGCCTCCAAGGACTCAAATTAAGGGCGTTGAAACTGCACTGGATAGTTTAACGAGTGGGAAAACTGACACATCATCTCACAAGCCACTTTTTACATTAACAGTTCGATAATGGGACATGTAACATTTATGAACACAGGTTCAGAAGCAGTGGAAAGACGGTTGTTGCTGTTTTTTTCTCACCCCGTAATCCATGTCTGAACCTTTCGATGGTGGTTTTTAGCACGCTACCCATGCCCACTTTATTTCACGAAGGAATTTCAAAGCCGTGGGGCATCTCCGCCTCTATTTAGCTGCCCAGCAAACCAGAATGAACGTGAGCATTTGCTTTGCCATTCCCAGAGGGAAGAAACGTTTTGCTTTTGCACATTGTATCCGCAGTCGGAGGGGCACCGATTATGTGGTAGGGGTTTCGTGGTGGGCAGGAAGAGACATCTGCCTACCTGCGACCTGCCTGATGGTTGGATGCTCTTTTCAGGACTGTTTCCAACAGGTACAAATTTGCAGCCTCTGCACTGCTTTGGCCTGTTCAGGAGTCCAGGAACGATTTTGCACATAGCAAAGACTCCGACTCTGTAGAAGAGAAGCCGTCCAAACGCCGTCGATATGGGCAGCGGCCAGAGTATTACAGCGCTCCCCGAATTCACATCCGACAAGGAAGATGATTGAGATGAAGGAGCTTAGCTGCATCCCCCGCACTGGGCTCTGGCCTGCGGGTCACGCTCTGTTCCCAGGGTCCTCGACTCCGGCAGGTCTTATTCCTGCCTGGACCGTTCATTTGCCAAAGGAGCAAAACAAGTTTTGGCCGCCGATGCTGCTCATGGCACACGCACGGTGTTTCTTCTTCTCGGCTTCTCCTGATAGAGGCCCTGCAGGCCATCAATGTACAAGCTCCCCTGAACGGCGCCTATTAGCCGCAAATTCTGACACCGGCAGCAATAACCCAGGCCACACGGAAGATTTCATAGATTTCATAGATTTCATAGACATCAGGGCTGGAAGGGACCTCGGGAGATCATCGAGTCCAGCCCCCTGCCCAAAGGGCAGGAAGTCAGCCGGGGTCACAGGATCCCAGCAAGATAAGCATCCAATTTACTCTAGATGGCATTTTAATGTGCCGTGCGCCCCATTGCAGACACGAGCGCCTGCTCCGTGGCAAAGTTCATCATGCAGGAAAACAGCACCGTTTGCTTCATGCCAATTGCAAAAATAACAGCCCCGATAGGCTTAGAGGAGCCGGGAGGAGGTTTCACAGGGAGTGAAAAGAGTTGGGAGAGGTTGATGGTGTCGTCTGACCCCGGCGCTCTTTCCTTCCCGGGGCAGAGGGTTGGACTTGATGATCTCCAAAGGTCCTTTGCGACCCTAAAAATCCAGGAAATCTCTGATGGGTCTAGGGTAGGTGCGTTAGTCGTGGCACTGAGGAATGAATCCAGAGTCATAGATACATCCATCCGTTGTCATGCGAACATTGAAGATGCAGGCGAGATGTTTTTCTCAGGGGAGTCAAACACAAGGGCAGACCTGTGGATTTGGTGGAAAGGCAGCAGTGAGGGGTCCAGAGGAGTGTTTCTAGCTTGGAAAGAAGACATCCTTACATAAGGGGCCTGAACTTAGCAAGCTCATGAAAGACACTGGGCCAGATGCTGGGCTGCCAGCGGAGAGGTGGGGAGGAAGGGAAGGTCCCTGATGCAGGGGATTGGTTTGATATGCCCCCAGTTATGCCAGTGACAGCAGCCCTGAGGGATTGCCTGGGGTCTGATCCCATGTCTCAGCAGCCCAGAGGTCCTGGGAATGATGGAAACTATGCAGAAACCCAGTGCTCTGCCCCCTGGAAGTCCCCTGAAGCCAGTTTAGGACCCACTTCCTCCCTGCTTTTTGCAACCGGCTGCTGGGAGAAGTGCCTAGACTCTGGTCCATACCCTCCAGTGACATTTGAAATTCAGCCACAGCCAGAATGGGAGCCAGGGGAGAGGTGCAGCTGGGACGAAAACAGTGTTTGCAATGCTGCAAAATTTGACTTGAACCGAGATTCTGCCCCCTGCTCCCCACCTGTGTTTTCATGCTGTTGCTCAGCAGAGACTTGGCAGTCCTTCTCCCTACACTGAATCCTCAAACAACGCAGGGGGAAAAAAGCCCGGGAGAAGAAAGGATGTCCTCCCAGCACCCACCTTTGGAGGGCTTGCACTAAAACTCGGATGATGGCTACAGATTTGAGGAAACTTAATAACAGCCAGAAAGTTGCTTTATTGCATCCATCTGCTCTGCTCGGATGAGGAGCAGTTCCTTACGACACACGCAGGATAACACATCTGCTGCCGTGAGTCTCTGCTTGCAGGGCCGGCCCCTTCCAGGAGCTATCTGTAATACTTGGGCAACAGAATGAAGCCTATAACTATGGCTGCCTTTGTGAGCTCAAGTTCGCAGTGCTGCAGGCTACGTGAAAAATCCACACAATCGTGGCACCATCCCATATTTATTTTAAAATATTAAAGTATTTATAACGGAGGAGTCATCGGCATGCTGCATTCATTACCAGAGGGCTCTAGGGAAGAGACGGCAGCGAGCAGTCACACACACGCTGTGCACAAAAGAAAAAGGGAGCAGAAAAACAGCATTTTGGAAAGGCTGATATGGAGCAGCAATGAGACCCACAAAGGCTTAGATGTAGGGGATTTTAGCAGGCTGGGACCACAGTGAAATCCAGCGGCAGAACTCGCTGGTAGACAATCTGGGCCGTGCTGTGCAATGGTGCACTCAAGGTTTCTTTCCAAAGGAGATAAAATGACTGGTCCTTGGAGAGGGATGCAGAAGATGCATGGACATTGCATCGGGGGAAGGAGCAGAGCACTACCTTAATGCAAAACTCAAGCCCTAGCTCCGTGGCAGACTGTTAAACCAAGCGAAGCGGTGGCATGAGATGGCCTGGATTCCACATCTGCTGCAGCTGCACCAGGCCGGCTGAGAAACAGGCAGCAGAGAGCTGCAAGGCTGTCTCTGGGAGGGTGGGAAAAGTGGGGCTTGGACTCGAGTGATGAGAGAGAGGGTGTGAAATACCTGACTTTGGAGGAAGCGCTACTCCCAAAGGACCAGCGTTTATCGCTAACACCACGTGCTCTAGGATAATGCCATTGTGACACTCTTTCAATCATTCAGGGCTTTCCCTTGCACTCCCTCTCCCCGGGCATCCTCCCTTTGACATCCAGGCAAAAAATGCGAAGCTCTTCTTCCTCCCTACAGATGTTGACTTGAGTGCACTGAACTTGCACAAGGAAGAAAGTGAGTCGTGGCCCTGGAGCAAACACAAGAGTAATGAATGGAAGGACAACTGGCTAATTCAACAGATGAATATATCATCTTGGGCCTGCTGCGCCCTCCCAGAAATTATTTTGGACCGGACATTTTCATACGATCACTACTCTGCCATCCTCTTTAAAAACAAGGGTACAGCCGAGGCCCTGAGCCCCTACCTCGTTTCATTGCCCCAACAAGTCCCTTGCCCTGCTATTGCTGCCGCCCAGGACTTTGTTGATAGCACGAAAAAGCCAGGCATGGATGGTGGCGAGCGATTTTGGTGTAGCCCAGAATCAGCTTTTGTAGCCTGGTGTTGTCTACTCAAACTCCATGCTTGCACTGGAGTCCAGCAGCGGAGAAGTGCGGCTCCCCAAACTCATTCCTCCAGAGGTGAGCAGCAAATCCTCAGTGAACAGCCCATTGTTTTCAGTGCAGCGAGACCTGGATGCCTTAGAAATTATACCCACCCTCCCTCCCCTTCCGGGTACCAATAAGTCACCATTGATTAACGCTGCCCCATTGAAAACCACGCCATGCAGAGGGCCGTAGCCTGACCGAACAATGGCTCCCTCAGTGAATAATGATAGGCCGTGACTCACTAGTAATGTGAGTGCAAGGGATAACAGCGGTCAGCAGCACCTTGGACCGGCCTGCTATAGAGCAAAGCCCCATTGTGTTCACTGCTATACAAACACGCACCAGCCCTGCCTGGAGCTTGTTACTGATGTCTGAAGAGGAGAGACACCGGGTCAATCCCAGAGCAAGGGGGGAGCACTAGGAAGCAGGAGATGTCAGCAGTCAACGTGAAGAGCAGAGGTCCCAGCATGTGGGCTGCCTAACCAGGGGTGAGCGGCAAAGCATCAGGGGACAGGAGAGCTTGCCGATATTGCATGCTCTGCTCCCGCGGTGAGGGCGTGCAAGCTCCGCAGCTCGCGCCCACCTCCTGATTGCTCTTGAAGCACCTCACTGGAGTGAAAGTCAGCAATGATTTGTCTCAGAGACGGCTCCCAGGAGAGCCAGGCTCGTTTTGCATCTGTGTTATCCCCAAGTGAAATGTGGGGCTGTGTCCCCAGCAGGTGTAACAGGCTGGGCTTACTGTATTTGTGCAACCGTGGAACAAGCGATAAATTAGCCCACGGAAAATATGTAGGCCTCATCGCTCGTGCCGTGATGGTTAAATCTTTGTTTAATGTTGAACATGGGGCAGCCGGGCATTTTATTATTACAGGGGCCGTAGCTCATGTAGAAGAACTGCGCGACTGTTGAGGAGACGACGTGATCTAACATTGAAGGGCACAAAGTCAGGAGCAATCCTCCTAGCTCTGCCACTGCTTGGCTCTCAGACCTTTGGCAAGCCACTGTACCTCCCAGGGCATCTTCTTGTCTGACTTGTCTATTTAACAATGAGCGTTATCCCTTACGGTGGTCGGACAGGACTAGCATGAGGAATTGCTGAGCTCAGTGAGGGCTGCTTATTACCATGGGCCAGTAATACTTGTATTCTCCTTTCTGACCATTGCAGGGGCAACCCCATCCCTCAGGGTCTGCTCGGGATCAGATGCCATTAAAAATACCGTGTGACCTGGGAGGACCATTTTCTTTCCGACTGGACTCTGCTGGAAGATGTGTTCAGATGGGCCCCATAGCAGAGTCAGCAGCGTGCTAATCGAGCGCAGGATGAGAGCATCAGACAGCGCGGTAAGAGTTTTCCTGTGTCGGTGCATTTAGCAGAAAGGACACGGTCTATTTCCCACATCCCTGAGTGCTTTCTCGTGCTCGCTATGTCGGCGCTAATCCTGGAAATGCTGACGCATGCGCTTTAATGCGAGTCGCTCCACGGACGCCCCCATGCTGCTCATGCATGTCCAGCAAAGCCCATGCAGCGTCTGTAGGATCAGGGCCACGGTGTGTCCGTGCTGCTGCGGCTGGGAGAAAGAGCTCTCTCCCCGGCGCTGAGCAGCGCTGCCCGAGGAATGCTCCTTCTCTCCCTTATCATCATGTTGGTATTGTGTTAACTCCTCTGAGTCACACGAAGAGCATTCACAGAAACATTGCTGACATTCTCCCGGGGAAGATGAGATGGCTTCCCAAATGCCGTTCTCGCAGGGGAAAAAAGGTACTTTCCCAGCAGTTAGCTTCCACGCTGTAGCACCATTAATGAGACTTACTCGGGGTATCAGACATGGATGAGTGGCTGCCAAAATGGAGATAATGGATGATATACAGGGCTGTGCGTTAGTTCAGCTTAGACCCGGAGACTACTGATTTCGGTCACAAGGAAGAGAAAGTCTCTAAGGCTAGTTACCTTTTTCGGTCAAAAAACATGGATCCTCCGCTACTCAGCAGAGCCCTGCTGGAACCAGGCTGATTTTATACCAGATGAAAATGGGCCCAGGCAAACCAAAAGCCAAGGTGATTTAGGAGCTAGCAGAGGCTTACTGTGCCTCAGCTGCTCTGCAGCAGCCATCCAGACGCCAGTGCATGGTGAGCAGGAGCTAAGCTGTGGTAGTTCATTCCTGTTTGATTGCTGGGTAGTCCGTCTCCATCTATTTTGCATTTGCTGCTGGGAAAGAGCAGACAGATGAACAGTGGCAGAGCTGCAGCCTCCTCCTTCTTCCTAGTGCACGCATCCCTTAACGTGCTGCTTCTCACCCCGCAGCGGCGAGTGCTGCAGCAACGCCAGGACCTCCAAATCCCTGCATAGCCATGTTAGTCCTCTCCTCTTAGCTCAGCCAAGGCATTTGCTAGCAAGGCAGACCCCCTGCCCAGGCTCTGACTGCTCCCCTTAGTGATTCAAGACCCTGGGAAGGAAATGGGCTGGTAGGTGGGGGCACTGCTGATGATACAGGCTGAAAACCCCTAGCCCTGGTACCTGGGGAGACTGCTTATTCAGTCCTTGCGAGGGAGGTGAGGAGGGAGTGCCCTGGACAACTTTCCTTGTCTGGGAGCATGGGTGCAGAGAGGAGAGGGAGAGTCAAAACTGGTGGTCAAATGAGATTGGACAGGTGTTAGTCCTCTTGGCAATTGGACCTGGGATGTCCAGGTAAAGCAAAGCCCAACAACCAGACAGGAAAAGGTTAAAGGGCTCTGGAGCAGATGCACAGGGCTGGGCCATGATATACAAGGGAAGGAGGGAATCGAACCCGCTCCAGGCCTGTTTTGTGCCTATTCCAAGAGGTTCGAAAACATGCAAGGTGGGCAAGCGTCTCAGGCCTCCCGCCCTCCTTGGAGAAATATGCTGGAAGGACACCTGAGACGGCAGCTTTGGACCAGCCCGGTTTGAGCAGGCTGCAATACGAGATAGGTGTGCAAATCACATCCGATCCTGAACCAACAGGCCGTGCCCTCACCCCTTGGTTACGTGCTCCCGCCCCGGCCTTTGCATGCTGGAAGCAGGCTGAGCTGTGCTACTGCCAGCAAAGCTGCATGCTTGGCAAGATACCCTGTGAGGGCATCCGCTGCGAAGGTGGGGAGCTTTCAACCCGCCCAGGGGACTGAGGTGCACACAACTGCTAGTGAAAGTCTATGTGACTCGCACTCCTAAATCCTTTAGTGGGGGCAGGGGAGGGAGGTCAAAAAGGATTTTCTTTTCCAAAGAGCTGCTCATTTCCCAGCACGGGGGGAAACAGGCTCACATTCCTGGGAGATCGTATCTCCTGCCAGGTGGCTACAAGCCTTTGTTCTCCGGCCTTATATCTCCACCTGAGGCACTCGATAAAGACCCCCAAATACACTGCCTATTGTGTGTTATTTAAGCCCTAAGATATGACAAGAGTATGCTTTATGGACCCATTAATTCATGCTGCGGATAGCTTTAACCACCCCAGAAGTGTATTAATGGCCCCATAAAACACACCCTGGAGTGTCTTAATATGATTATGAGATTGATCTCCAGCTTTAAATCCCGTTGTGTAAGATATTATTGAAATAAATTGGAGGGGAAGGTGACACCGTGGGGCCTGGCTCTCTGCTGCCTCTCTCAAGATCCTGGGACTGCCGGCTGCCTTTGGGGGTCTCCGGTGGGGCCCACCACAGTGATGCCATTTCTGCTCAGCTGGGTGCTGCTGGTCTGCCGGGGGAGCACTGGCAGAGCTGCCTGTGAGAGAGCAGAGGTAACGTCTGGTCTGCCTTGTTCTGGCCGCTGTGGCTAAAGTCCTGAGGTTTTACACTGCAAATGGACCCTGGCGCCTCGGATAATGAAGATTTCGAGTGCATTCCTGCCACTCCTTCACTTTGGCACTGGAATAAGTGGCTTCAGCCTAGGGCCACCGCTATGTATTTTTGTTCCAGCGAAGCAAACCTTTTTCTTATTGCTGTAAATCAACGCAGCATTTATGCACGGCTGCACGAGCATAATGGTAGGGCGTGCTGACACGGTTCAGAGAGATGTGCGGTGGAGTTGCTGTGGGCTGAGCGGGAAGCCTAAAGATAAAAAATATTCTCCCAGGGTCAGGGGGTGGCTCCCCGCAGCAACCGTTGTAGCTCAGGTGCGATGGCGGGGTGTGCCTACTGATCTGTGAAGTTTCCCTCCCCTCGCTTTTCCGCAACGACCAGCCTCCGAAGGTCCCAGAGGTGATGGCAACGAAAGAATCGAGGAGCTGGGACTTAGAAGTAAATGAAAAATGAGTCGTGCTGTCATTAAATAACTCATGTGTTATTTGGTTGAAGCTGCTGTTGAACCCGAATGTGGCCATTGAGCTCGAAAAGTCAGTCTTTGGGGGTGAATGGGTAGCACCGCTGGAAAATTCCTTGCCTGAACTCATCCCAAACAAGCAAAGCACGGCAGTTTTCCATGCTTTTGGTCTGCAGCAAAACAGAACGACGTGGTCTGGACCGAGACATGAGGAAAAACTCAAGGGATGCTTGGGTGAACAGAGCCCGTGGTCACAGCCTGTCCCAAGGAGCTGTTAGGACTTTTTAGCTCTCCCTTTATGGATAGGCAAACAGAGCTGCAGGCAAGGGGGAGCAATAAAACATGTGTTTTGTTAGCAGTGGTGGAAGACGAAAATTTTAACCAGGTATGAAAACCTCCGGGGGGGGTCCCCAAACTGTCACTAAATATTGAAAACTAGGGATTGCACAGCCTGAAACCCCCGTGCTGAGGGGCTCAGACATGTGCGGAGCTGGTGCCTGTGCATTTAGGGAAGAGCAGATGGAGATTTCCCCGCTGCCGGGAGCGATGAGGAGGGGAGTGAGCCTCCCTAGCTGCTCTGCACGTGTTCGTCACGATCTCGTTGAGATCCTCCAGCAAGAAGGAGCTGTACGTAGCAGGGGGAAGCGTTTGGGTGTATGCTGGCAGCAAACAGCACGGCAGCCTTGCAACCCCGTGTGAGGCAAGGCCGCGGATCCGTAGCTGCAAGTTTAGCGATGAGTGGAAACCAGCCCAGCCCCTGAGAAGCGAAACCGCTGAGCTTCTTGCTGCCCCTGTGATAACTTTTAACTATCTCCCAGGTGCATTGTGAAGCTCCATTAATTAATGTTTGTTAACCGCAAGCAGGAGATCGTTATTATTAGGCACTGCAACAGTTAGAGGTGAAAGAGCCCGAGTAGATCAGGTCTGTTCCCCTGCAAAAGGTAGGCCGTGCTGTCCCGAGACTCACGGTACCAGCTGAAGGTCACCGGAGAAAGGCTGTGGAAGGAATTGGGTAACTGGGTGGTGCTTGGGATCTTTCTATGCAGCATCAAAACTGCTGTGCTATACCCCTTATCAGCTGGCTGACTGCCCTTTAATGAGAAGAGGCGTTTGGGCGGGTGGTCCTGAGGTTCCCTTGGGGCTGCGGCATCCAATATTTAAGCAGCCTTGGCTTCTGGCAGGACAGCAATTGCATCTTCTTGGCTGCGACATACCTGTCTCAGCCGACCTCAGCTTCTAGGACCGTGCTGAGATCCGGAGCTCTTCTTCTGGCGCATGCTGACAGCTGACCCGATGGAGCAGTGCAGAGAGTCGAGGTGAGGCACGGTGAAGAGCAGGGGATAACAAGCAGGAGGGGCTGAGGCTAATGTTCACTGTCGTTTGAGGTAGCAATGAGGGTATCCAGCATACAAGAAGACAGGAACAGCACCTGTTTCCTTCCTGATGCCCTAGCAATAGTAAAAACACAGCTATGTTGAGCAGCATGCTAGCAGACTTGTTTATAAGTGGGAAAAGCAGCAGTGGCTCTCTCGGATCCGTTCAGCCGGTGGGAAAGTGCAGCCACAGCTCATATGATGTTCACATGGAGGTCAGGCATGGTTAGCACACCATGGGAACTGGTAATGATGGAAATAACACCCCCGCCCCTTGCTTTCAGCAGCAGCACGGTCTCTCCTCCCTGTAGACTGGGGCCTATTGCAAGATTTCTGTTAGCAGGGTTTTATTTCTAAGCAGCAAGCATGCAGACACCCCCACCAAGAACATTAGCATCCCTGTTCTCCTAGCTGTGTTGCTGTCAGTCGTGTTTAGCAGATCTACTTCCACTTGCCTTCCCCAGAGAACTGAGCCGCTCCTGCAAAAGATCCTCACACCCGCTGAAATCTCCCAGGTTCAGTCCCTGCACTACGTGAGCAACTTACCTGGGGTCTGCAGTCTGCAAGCACAGGACAGATCAGCCCACACTTTGCTGTTCCAGCCCTTCTGCATCCTATTTCTTGTTCCTCCCCACTGTGTCTGGAGGTGAGCATAGAAAGGGAAGCAAGGAGTTGACCGAAGAAATCCTAGCAGACCTCTGTGTCCCATGCGAAAGGCACAGCCTGGACAGCTTTGATGCAGGATTCAAAGGAAGACAGAGAAGGGGATGGAGCAGCTCCGATGGCTCAGGCACTGGCCGAGGGTGACCGTAGACGGCCCGGTCACTTCTTCACCTGCACTGAGCAGTCCAGATTGTTGCCCCAAGCTGCACGAGCTTCTGCTCTATCTGTCTTGGTGCTAGGGCTGGACCGGTGGTAGCGGCGGCTGCAGCCATTGAGCTCTGAAGACCGAGCCATTGCAGAGTCTGCAGCATTCAGCATACACAGGGCAGCCACAGACTTTGGTCATTAAAGGAAAAACCTTCAGCTAAGGAAAGAGGAGGCTTACGGAGAGATGGAACCAAACAGAGCGGTGGACTAAGAAACCTACAGGATTGTTTGGGTTTCTTTATCCCCCCTTGAAAATTTGCCCATAATATTGACTCTTCAAATTGTATGGCAGCCCCTCTAGAGATGCACGGCCTCTTTATCCCTCCTTTCTGTGTTTGAGGTGCTGAGCATCCTGTACCAGAAGCATCTTTCCGGAGTCATGAGCAGAGGCTGCTCATGTGCATGGAAAGGCCGCAGCACGGGGGCCCAGGAGATGGAGCTGGCTCTCCTACGGTCATCCTCCAGGGTCTGCGGGCAGGTCCATTTTCAGTTTTCTGTGTAGATGATCCTGCTGTTCAGGTCGAGGCTGTTTCTTGAGTGTCCGTATCGCACCTAGAAGAAAGGATCTCCAGTCTCAGCTGAGGAGCGGCTGAAATGCAGGTACCAACTAGAGCAATAATAACCACCCGCGGGACATCTGATACCTCTGACAAACCGGGGGGAAGACATAGTATCATAGTACTTAGGATCGGAAGGGACCTAAACAGATCATCAGGTCCAACCCGCATAATGGGCTCGTGAGGATTTGGACCCAGGACCTCTTGCACCCAAAGTGAGACTCATACCCCTAGCCCAACGATAAACAGAATGGCTGGTATCCCCCTTGCTTTATTTCTCAGATATATATTAGGGCATGAAATAATAGATATACTTATTTCATGGAGAGGAATTAAAGTATTTGTCTTCAGGTTGCCATGAGTCACACAAGCAGCCAGCCACCAGACTGCCCAAAAGAGGATGGGGCGTGCTAGTGAGCTTGTGCACGTGGGCTCCCAAGTGCCTTCCTCTCGTACGCCAGCATCGAAGGTCACCTTGGCATCCCAACAGCTTGAGAGAGAGCTGAAGCGTGAGGGGAGGTTGCTACAGGGCTGGTACAAACGTATGGCGGACGGCAGCATCGAATCTGACGCTCTGTCTGCGGAGGAAGTAGAGGATCCGTTGTCTATCCCAGCTGCCCAGCACCCAGGGCTGGGGTGGACTATGGCCAGCGTCTTCCTTTGGCCGCCGTATCTAGCACCTCTCACGGGCAGCGCTTCGTTTGACCGCTCTGGGTGCAAGTCCGGAGCCTGCCCAGCAAGGGACAATTGTTCCTGTTGCTTTTCTCCTGCATCAGTGAAAGATGTTCCCGAGAAGCTCGGCCCGGCTACATGACACCAACTTTCCTGAAAGGCAAAATCTAGTACAGCTTGTTTGGTCTCTATACATCTTCATTAACCCTGTCTTCCCCCCACATTAAAGGAACACTATTAAGAACAGAAACATCAAAATATGGGGGAACGCTTATAACCCCTTCTGAACATGCCTGATAATACAGCCGTTACATGATTATATAGCATTTTTTCCCCCCAAAGGATTCCTGCCTTATTGAGTACAAGCTTTGCTGAACAGTGTTCGGAGATCTACAATTTGGCCAAGCTTCGGTAGCTTTTTCACAAGAACAGTGACAGGCATGTTCCCCGCCCCAGGGGCAAGCACGAAGCTCAGGGACATGACGGTAACAACTTTTTAGCAGGGGCAAGCAATGAATGTTTCCCCTGGAGTCATTTTTGGAAATGGGCGAACCACTTCTGCTGGAATTACGATAAAAGCAGGAGGAGGAAAATAGCCCAAGGCAGACACCCAGCTTGGAAAAGCTCTGTCCGAGTAAAGTTGGTGGGGGGAAATATAATCCCCTGAAGGCAAGGGTCTTCTAATGCAGAGTTAGGCAACCTTAATTATATGCATCATAACCCGCTCTGCCTGTTATAGTCAACAACTCGGAGCCAACTCTCAAGAGCAACTGGAAAGGGAAGGGCCTGGACTGGCTGTGGTAAAGATGGAGGTTGCCAGGAGTATTGTGATGCACTCAGCAGGGATTCCCTTGGTTTTCCGGCCCCCTTCAATAGGAGGCTTATGGTGGGGGAAGGGGTTTTCAGGGGCGTTGAGAGACAACTGGGTGCTCGTTATTCTTCCGCTCCAATTGTTCCCCTTGCTGGAAACAGGCTAATAGACAGCAGTGGAGATGGACGGATGGGAGCACGGGACAGATGTGCAGGGGTGGAAAGATGAAGGGAGGAGAGTGGGACAGGGCAGAAGGGCTGGTGACGAAGTTGCAAGGCATTGTCAATAAAGAGGAGGACTGGGGAATCACAGAGGCGGGACGAAATTCAGCAGTACAAAAGGCAAGGTCAAATGGGAACAAGTTCATTTTTCCCCCCTGCTATTTGCAGAGAGTGCGGCAAGTAGAAACGAAGGAGACAGAGATGCACCTTGATGCACATCAGCGTGATGCAGACGTGGAAAAGGCAGGAGCCTAGGGAGTATTAGGCAGGGGGGTTTCCATCGAAGCATTAATGCCCTGTTGAGACCTCACCTGGAAGACTAGTCACCCGCTTCACTCGTCAGGCTACGCAAATGATCCGGCAGTGAACTATCTCCGAGGAGCCTCCAAAAGCCTGGCCGGGAAAGGCAGAGAAGGGGCGGGAGTGTTCGTGGGGAGGATAAACCACAGAGGGAGGGGATAGGACTATTTAAGCTGCAGGCACAGGAGCAAATGGGTACGAATAAGTGGATGAGAAAGCTGAGCCCTGGAGCAGCCTTCCAGTGGGAGCCGCAGACCTGTGCAGACGGAGCCTGCAACTTTACTGGAAGTGGCTGCCTGCAATCGCAGGGAGCCGGAGGGAGGCTTGTTTTTTTTTTTTTTTTTCTGTTTTTTTGCACCGGTCCTGGAAGCACTAATACCAGGTCAATGCACAGAGTGAATGGAGCACGCTCCGGTTCCACCACCCAATACCAAAAAAAATCTGCTCAATATAGACCTCCTATGGAGGACATATCAGAGACAATCACCTGCCTGGGCATCCAATGACTGCTAGTTGCTGCTCTGGGGATTCATGCCTTCAGCTTTACAGCACCCCTCCTGTGCAAGGCTAGAGGTTCCTGGCTGGGGGGGTGGGTCTCAGCCCTTTGCTCAGGGTCACACTCACGCTGGTTTGGGGTCAGGAAGGACTTTTATTGGTGCAGATTTGGGGGTTGTAGCTCTAATCTTAACCCACGCTGCTTTGGGGTCAGGAAGGACTTTTATTGGTACAGATTTGGGGGTTGTAGCTCTAATCTTAACC
>NW_017728917.1:11479487-11480598 GCF_001723895.1 Crocodylus porosus
TGGGGGTTGTAGCTCTAATCTTAACCCACGCTGCTTTGGGGTCAGGAAGGACTTTTATTGGTACAGATTTGGGGGTTGTAGCTCTAATCTTAACCAACGCTGCTTTGGGGTCAGGAAGGACTTTTATGGATGCAGATTGAAGGGTGGTAGCCCTCACCCTAGTCCATGCTGCTTTGGGGTCAGGAAAGACTTTTATTGGTGCAGATGGTGGGGGAGGGGATGGGATTGGTAGCCGTAGCCGTAGCCGTAGCCCTAGCCCACACAGCTTTGGGGTCAGAAAGGACTTTTATTGGTGCAGATGGGGGAGGGGTGGAAGGTTGTAGCTCCGCGCCTAACCCATGCTGCTTTGGGGTCAGGAAGGACTTCCCCCCCATGCTCATATTGGTTTAGATGGGGGGCCCCCTAACCCAAACCCAGGCTGCTTGGGGGTCAAGAAGCCCCGCCCCCATCATGGTGAGATGGGTGCAGACTGGGGGACGTTCCCAGCAGCAGGGCTGTGCTCGTCCTGGCAGGGGGCTGCAGTCGGGTGCGGAGCCCCCCCCGCCCAGGACAACGGAGGCGCCCAGGAGCCGAGCCCGCAGCGCACACACGTGCGAGGGGCGGGGCGGGGCGGGGCGCATGCGCGCGCGCGCGGGCGGGCGCTGGAACGCGATAGAATGAAGTGTAACAAAACAAGCCGCGTCTCTGTATCGCCTTAAAGGAAACCCGCAGCGGCGCGGGGGAAGCGCTCGCGTCCCGGCCGGGCAGCGGAGAGGAAGGAGGCGGGCGCGGAGGCGGAGGAGGCGGCGCCCGGCTGGCTCCGGGACCCGGCATCGGGGATGGCTTGAGAGAGGCGGGTGGGAGCCCGCAGCCCCCCGCAGCCATGGCCAGGGCGCTGCCGAGGAAGAGCCACTGGACGGGCCGGCTGCAGCGGGGCGCGCTGAGCCGCGGCCCGGGCGTCGCGGTGCTGGGCGGCGCGGAGCACGGCGAGTTCGCCTACGTGGGCTCCGTGGACGGCGGGGACGGGGCGCTGCGCCCCGGGGACCTGCTGCTCGAGGTGCGCGGGGTCCGCGTCGCCGGCCTGCCCCGCTACGACGTGCTGGAGCTGCTCCGCGCCGGCGCCGAGCCCGCC
>NW_017728917.1:11480708-11481817 GCF_001723895.1 Crocodylus porosus
CGCCAAGTGTGTAAAGTAATGGTGGACCACGCGAGGCGCGTGGGCCTTCCTGCACGTGGAGTAACTGTCCTGCCCCAAATACGGAAAGAGCCAGCCAGCTCTACAGGTAAGGCTTGAAACGGCAGAACCGCTCTCGAGGCGGTGGAGCAGAGCCCCCCGGCGCGCGCCACTCTGTTGCCCCGTTGGCTCGTGTTGGTGACAGGAGTTTAAGCGTGTGGCTGCTAGCTGTCTGCCGGGGGTTCGAGTCTCAGGCTTGGCACAGGAAAAGATGGGACTCTTTCTTACCATCCCTCCTTGCCGCGGTCACGCAGACCTCCCTAGCAGGGGGGAGTCCTGCGTGGTTAGGGGACAGGGGAAGGGGCTTCCGCGCCTCGCGGCCGGCTGCGGGAGATGACGGAAAGGCTCCCGCTGCTGTACGCAGAGCGGACGTGTAACAGGTTAGCAGCACAGGCCTGTTTAATAGGTTCATAGTTTCCAGACCAGGACGTGAATTTCATGCCAGGAAACTGTTGCTGTTGTGACAGCTGTTAAGATTATTTTGCATGGGCAGGATTTGGAAATAAACAGGATTATATTGGAACACCTGTAGGCTTGCAGGGTGC
The DNA here is from genome assembly GCF_001723895.1 of Crocodylus porosus. Lineage (NCBI taxonomy): Eukaryota > Metazoa > Chordata > Crocodylia > Crocodylidae > Crocodylus > Crocodylus porosus. The sequence goes on from NW_017728917.1 coordinate 11,481,311, forward strand.
CCCAGCACACCGGGGTCATCTATAAATGGAGGCAGGAAAGGAAGTGCTTTTAGGATAATGCAGTGGGGAAAGTTTATTACCGCACAAACATGTCCTCATCCCAGGCTAGAGCGGGATTTGCTGTGTTTGGCCAAAGCAGTGATGTTTCGTGTAGCTGATGGGCGGGCAGCAACTACGGACTTGCTCCGAAGAAAATTAATCATAGATTTTTTTTTTGTGTGTGCGGCTTTTAACCTTCTTGTAAAGCAGCACCGCTAACTTCTCAGCCTCTCTCCGCGAGCCCTGTTAAAAACCAGCTTGGTAGGTCGCATGCACTTGTTGCACAGAGATTATTCAGACTTCTCGTGCAAGTAAATGACAGTAACGCTGTGTTCTCCTTAGTGCGAGCGGGAAGGAAGCAGGAGTCCGCTCGTGTTTTGCTGTGCCGCACCGTTTAATCTGCACTTGTCATCGTCAGGGATCTCTGCTTTCTTTCTTCTCCCTCTCTCCTTTTTTTTTTTTTTTTTT
>NW_017728917.1:11481870-11493366 GCF_001723895.1 Crocodylus porosus
CGGTTCAGCAGGATGTCTTCATTGGTATTTAACTGATTGAAGGCACTGGAAGTTTTTTTTTTTTTTTTTTTTTTTTAAAAGGGGAAGAACAGCTCAAAAATGACCCCATGTTTCTCAGACTCAGAAATAAGTAGTAAAGCAGGAAGCCCGAAATCGGTAGAAAAGTTCCCATGAATTGCTGATTGCTTCAGTAACTCCAGTCTTCCTCCCCCTCCAAGTGAAACCAGCTCTAGACAAAGTGAAACCGAGCTGTTTCCTTGTCCAGTGGAGTGCAAAGAGCAAATAACATCCCATTTGTTTCCCTCTGTTGTTGACGTACTTTATGCTGAAACAATCAGAAGCGCTACGAACACAACCTTCAGTACTACAAATTGATCCATGTTTGGGAGAGCGGGGGGAACAAAGGAAGTTAAAAACACATTTTTGCAGTAAGCCTTTTGCCAGTCCATGCAAACTGAAATTATTCATGAGAAACTGTCAGTGTGGACAAACTTTGTTTGGGAAAGGTTTTTCCTGTCTGATGTGGCATGTCTGGTCAAAAAAGGAAACGAGGCAGCCCCCTTCCTGAATAATACCATATTAAAATCACATTATATGGTAAATGAAACTGGTACAGGGAAGCAGCAAGAAGTCAGTGCTTCTGAAACAGGCTGCAAAATGCAGCATTAAGTTAGTGAGAGGGAATGCATTTTCACTGTCTGATTCCATTTCCCCTGCTCTCCAGTACTTAAACTGTTGCCAAAGGCTTGTAGGAATATTAACCTGAAAAATGTACAAACTTTATTGGCCTGTCTGCCATGTATGACATTTTTACAAGATTGGAAAAACAGGAAGTTTACTATAAATAAGCCAGGGATCTAGAAGCCCGAACAAGAAAATAACTGTTTTTTGACCTTGCAGTTTTTTTGGGTTTTTTTTGTAAATCCATGAAATGGGTTTTTATTGGGTTAATGCATTCTTTATCATTGCAGTCGAGTTTAATAGGATAATAATTCCAAAAGCAGGGCTCTTCTTTTCTTTAGTGAGTCATCACTTTGAATAGGTAGAGATGAGGGGCTTATAGAAAGTCCATCAATCAGAGTACCAGCATTTGATATTGTTCTTGAGGGATTTCTGTGTACTTTAATTTCCTTTCCTGTATGTAGGCTTCTTCACATACTACAAAGCTTTCTGTATCCTTTCCCCATAGAAGTGCCTTTTTGCTTTTATAATTTTTCCAATGCAGAGCGCTAAAAGTGCTTCTAGTTTGGGAGACAAAGGTGCTCCTGAAACCATAGCAGAGTAACTCTCAGCATTGTCAAAAATATAAGCCAGTAAAGGGTTAAAAACAGGGGAAAAAAACCCCAGAACAATAGAAAACTTTAACTTCAAGTGGGCTTCAAACTGCCCCTTCTCCCTTCTAGCCTCAAGCTTTTGCTTCTGACCCACTTGGCAATATGCTCCTGCAGAGTTAATAAGTATAGTTTTACATCCACTCTCAGAAAAGACTACAAACCTGATCGTGTTTCTCCCATTCATAATGCTTTCTGTTGTTTCCATTGCTGTAATGTCCTGTTTTTTAGTGCCCGTGCTTAATATTGTCGCTCGTGGCAGTAAAACCTAAAACCTGGTGATTTTTAAACCGGCTGGCTGTATGGACGATATGTGGCAGGACTGTTTTGATCCGTGCCCTGCATGCCTCCTTTCACATTCGGATGAAGAGAGGCTGGCACAACAAAACAGGAGTTTAACATGCTGCTCTTGACAACAGGAGAATTAAGAACATCTCCACAACAAATTGGCGGTGTGCTTTTCGTTTAAAAAGAGACAACTTCTTTTTCCCTTTTCTTTTCCCATGAGAGATGGAAATGTGGGGGAGAGCTCAAAACTGGGACTTCCCCCCCTTTTGGTTATGATTATATAAGCCAAGATTTATGGGCCTCCTTTACCAGTACCTCTCAGATGCCTGGGAAGCAAAACTATCCGATTTTTACAATTGCTTTTTAATCTTAAACCTGCAGGATCAATCACTTTGAAGCTGGAGGGCATAAAGATTAATTGGCTGAATGCTGTCCTCAGGTTGCTCTGGTCGCTCTGGCCAGGTAGAAGGTAAACACCAGCAGACATTTATTCCTAAATGCTAGGGCCAGTTGTTTGCCATCTGCTGTCATGCACATTTGTTTCTTTTCAAACATTAACCTGACTCTTAGGTGAATTCTGACATCTGGGAAGAGAGCTGTTGTGGCGTGCAGCGCTGGTGAATTAATTGTTATTAATTTTTATATATCTCCTGATGGGAATGAACCAGCCTCTTCCAAAGCTGCGTGCATGCAGTGGTTTTTGGACATCTCTCTTCCCTGGGAGGCTGTGTGTGGGATGCAGTGCCTTCCAATTTTTAGACATTTTATGGAGCGGGGAGGGAAAATATAAAAATGTTGATGCCTCTCTGAAGGTTGGTGTACTCAGTAGCTTTACAAATATTGGGCAGCAGAGTGTCAAGTGTGTTAATGGGTAACATTTGAACGACTCCTGGTAAGTAGGTTGCCTCACCACCGGCTGACACTTAAACAGATTGAACGTGGGTGCTGGTTTCTAACTCTGACAAGTTCAAATATACACAATACATACATATGCATTATGTATATGCAGGAGTGCAAGAAGAAGAATGGAATGCAAATATGCGTATATGTATGTGGATATATGTGTGTGTGTGTACATATATGTATGTGTATTTGTGGATATAAATGTATATGTATGTGTGTGTATATAAATATATATGTGCATTCCATTCTTCTTGGGCTCCTGGGTGCCCTAGATAAATAAATGTCAGTGAATTGACAAAATGGACTTCTATAGGTCATCGCACAGTCTGAGAGAGTTGGCTTATTTTACCATGCAACACAAGGCTGACAAGTCACAAAACATGCTTGCAAACTTCACGGTGTGCTTCCATTTTTGCCTCAAACCCTTACATTTTAGGTGCTGTGACCCAAAGTACTGATAACAGTTTTACTGACCCAAAACTTCATGCTTGGTGCCAGACTTCAGGTCTCCATTATCGAGTCTTAGTGATTGCTTCCTCCTTTGATATGATGGGAGTGCCACTATGTGTGCCCTAGCACCTGTCCAAACATAAATAATAATAATAATAAAAACAACCCCCTGGTCCTAGTCTCCAGACTGATGCAGCAGAAACTGTGCATTATAATTACAAGCATGTGAACTTGCTCACCTAAAATTCTGCTGCTTTTACCACATGTTAAGGCCAAACTGCTGCATCTTAGAATAGCATTTTTAGAAAATGTCATGCCTTTGCCATAGCAGAATGTATACACTGTATAAGCACTTATTAGGATTTAAAATGTGCAAATTGACCCTGCTTGTGGCAAAGTGATTAGCTATGCATTGAATGCCTGTACCTTGATGTCCTCTGCGAGACGGGGCTGAGTACGTCGGAGTTGTGCCAGCACAGTAGAAGAAGAACAGCCTTGCCATGATTAAAATTTTAAAACAATTAATAGGAGCCTTTAATGTGATATCACTGGATTATGTTTTTCCACAAGAAGGTTAATCTTTCTGCCCATTATGTGATGAGACCCCAGGCTCCCTCTGTATGGGCAGTCAGATGATAGTGCAATTAAGTCACAATTACGGTGTAATTATAAGCAGTGTTTCACAATGAGTGCAAGGCAGGATATTAACACGGTTCAATGTTGTGCTTCCTTTTTCAGACTGAATTTTAAACTTTCTGACCCACATGCTTAGAGTCTGCATCATTAATGTGCTAACTGATAATTTGAGGACTTTGCTCGGCAAGCTCGACAGTCAGACATCAACGCCTTATTGCTAAAGTAAATGAAATCCAGGCGTACATGTCTGGGGTATTGATCTCTCTCTCTCTCTAGCACAGACTGCAACCAGCTTCCTCTTTGAAAGTCGCTCTGATACTTCTATGCCCTTACTTTGGCAGCTGTTTCCTCTATAAAAGACCCCTTGCTTTTCATATGTGATAAGCAAGCTTTTTTGGCTCAGGGGTTCATTTTTGGCCCAACAGAAGAAGTCTGTGCCCTCTTAGTGCTGGCCGCATTGAGAGAGCCCGTCTTTAATTCCAGCCTCTGGACTTGTATAGCTTCATATAGGGATAACTCTAGTTTTGGTTTCTTGAAATATTTGGATCCTGCTCCTGTTTTCAGCTGTCTTTGAAGTTTAATTTCCTGGCTGAGACCACGTTTCTCGAGTGATAGAGCCCCTTGAGAACTGGTGAGCTTTGACCTGGCATGCAGGCCGCAAGCCCCTTGCTACAGAGGTGCCCGTCTCTGCGAGTGGGGTCCAAGGAGCTGAGCAGGATGCTGGAGCTCCTCCGCTACGTGTCCAGCTCTGTTGAAACCTCTTCAATCCCGCTGCCTTGTAAAGTAGCTTCCTCTGCGGCTCTCACATGATGCTTTGCAAATGCCGTGAGAGGCGCTACCGGCATGCTCCCGCAGCATCCTCCAGATGGATGAAGGTCAGAGTTGGCAGGTGCCCAGCACCAGGGCTGGAGTCTGGGTTTGCCAATTTCTCCACCAGTTGACTCGGCTCCTGTTCAGGTTGCTTGAGCTCCTGGTGACTTCTCCATCCATGCTCATCTGCTTCATGTGGGGCTGGGAGCTGTGGGGGAGTCTGCAAACAGTGAACAGACATTGCCAGGAGGGCAGTGTGTCATGGAGCAGTCCTCTCCCCCATAAGTTTTGGTATTGCTGCCTTGCATAGTGCTAGGAGAAACCTGCCAAAACTTCTGGAGCTGGCAGCAACCCCCATGCTGGAGCATGCCCTCTCTCCTCCCTGCTGACTGTTGGCTCCTTCGGTCCTGCTTTCTCTTCCTTTTCCCCTTGCTTTTCCATTTAGCTGTCTCACTGGCAGGCTGTAAAGAACTAGCCCGATGCTTGCTGCCATTGCGCTCCTCTCCTGAGCTGCATCTCCTCTCCTCCCCCCAGTGCTTGCTGTTTATTTTCCTGAAGTCCTTAGGGAGGGACCCGGGTCCCAGTTTGCATCCACGCGGCACCCAGTACAGTGGATCCCTATTCCCACCTGGCCTTTAGCATCAGATGAAGCAAACTGGGGCTCAAAAAAGCCTGTGCTCTGTTTAGATCAGTCTGAAGTCAGCCAGAAGGCAGGTAGATATATGCACCTTTATAGACTGACATGGCTAACTGCTTCTCTCTGGCCTTGAGCACTACCAACATAATGTGATTAGTAATTGTGATTTCTAGAATCGGGCTGGCCTAGTGAATGGGATGTGTGTGGCATCAGGGAGTAGTAAGGACAGGATCTAGCCTGATTTCTCCTGACTTGGTGCAGTGATGTTAGACTTTCCAACCTGAAACTCAGCCTGGAGTTGTTGCGTTCCAAGTATCCAGAGTGAATCTGTCTGCTAGCAGTGATGCAGTGATATTTGTCCTATCTGTGTGGACATATGTGGTTTGGGGGGCGGGGGGGAAGGTTGTGGAGGCACAAAGGGCAGAGTTAAGCATGTTTAGGGTATCTTGCAGAATGGCAAAGCAGAGATACTGAATCCCCCCGCTCCCCCCAAATTAAACGATTAATCATCAGGTATCCAGGTCGTAGCCATATTGGTCTAGAGGAAAAGCAATCAGGACTTGTAGTAGAGATGATATCTTTGTAAAAGTTCGTAATAAAGCTTTTTTCCAATGACCAATGAAGGGTGTTTGTGCCTGAAAGCTTGCAATTAATTAATTATTTTTTTTTTTTTTGCAAAAATCTTGTTGGTCTGATATGAGATAACATCTTACCACCTCAACTGTGAGTCCTGGTTGCAATTAATCATTAGTTTTGTTTTCAAAAGGAACTAACTATATGTTTGAATTCCTATTGCTCTTGGTGTGTTCTTATGTTCATCATTCAAACTACAGTGTTATAACTTTATGCATTTAAATTCTGGTTGCATATTTGTGACTTCAACTCTGGGTGAAAAGGTAGAGCGGAAAAGTAAAGATAGTACGGTTGGCCCCAGGTGAAGAGCTTTATTCAAGCCAGATTGGTCCCAGGCCCAAAGAAAGTCAATATTTACATAATTTTGGTAGGTCTGTGAGAGAATGCAGCTCTTCAAATTCATTTAGATAAAATCAGCCTTCAGCCAACGGAAGTTTTTGGCTGAGTCTTGTAATGCACATTTGGATAATTGGTGGGGAAGGGAGTAGCCCTGCGGATTCTGCAAAGAGATTAAGATATTAAAGTGGTTCTTGTCACAAGTTATTTCCCTATCTGCTTTATACCAGATGTAATGTATATTTCTTTAAAATTTAAGAGGTGTGTTGAGCTGGGTTTGGCCTGTAACTTGTACGTTTGAGAGACGGCTTCAAGCAAAGGTCTCGGGGCCTTGCGGTTCACAGCTAACGGACTGAGGCTGTGTGATTGAAACCTTGGCGTCTTTACAGGAGGAGAGTAAGATGCAGAAAGAGTCAGACATAGTGTGGAAGCCTTAGCCTGAATGATCAGTGCTTGGAAAGTCGATACCCCTCTTCCACCTTGGTACCTGAGCTTGTTTTAGCCTTGTGTGGTATGTAACCTAGTTGCGTTCCCCTCCTCTCCCCCACCCCTCGATTGTTAGTCCCTCGCTCGGGCGCTTTGTATTTCCATCTCAACTTTGTCATCTTTTTCCTGGATTCCCCATCCAAAACATCTACTAATAATAGCCTTGTGCCATTCCAGTGAAGCTATTATATTTAGGGCTTTCAGAGCTGTTGATGCACAGAAACTACGGGGGTGTTCCCTGACTTTCCTCAGATTTACCTTCAATGTGTCATGTGCTTGCCCTACGCCTTGTTGACTTGGGATGCACAAAGCATCCAGCATCCCTGAACATGCAAGACCAATTACTGCATACACAGAAAAATCATTTGAAACAATCATCATCATTCCCCTTCACCCACCCACACACAAGGGCGGTTCGACCTCTGAGAAACTGGAAGGGAAAGCAAGACTTTGGGTCGTTTGGCTGCTGGTTTTAATCTTGACTGATTTAGGTCCTCGTTCCCCTTTTGGCTAGTCCTCAATAGTTTCTGTGGCTGCAGCAGCTGCTCGGCTCTTCAGCCTTGGAGACGTGCCCCTGCTTTGTGAAGGGAGCCGGGTGCCAGCTCTCAGAGGCTGCATGCTGGGCTGGGCTCCCTTTTCCAAAGAATGGAGGGTGTGGTTTCCCTTGGATCTACTCCTAGTTGTCTTTTTGGGACTAGCTTTTGGTGCCGACTCTCAGCAGAGGGATCCTCTTGAGGGCCAAGCACTGCATCTTTGCAGCCCTGCAGTGCTCCAGTGAGCTAGCAGAGGAAAGCAGGCCTGTCCAGGCCATCGCTGTAGTCCAGTTTAGTTTGCAAACCAGCCCGAGCTTGGCAGCATCTCTGCTTTTGATTTTCAGCCCCTGGCATGGAGGGGAGGGAGTAGCCTAGCCGGAGAACTGTAAAGGGGAAGAGGGAGTTTATAGAGCATTTGAGCCACTTTCTGCCACGGGCTTGGCATGGCTCTGTCTGCTGAAGAGCTGGGCCAGCATCTTCCAAGCCTTGCAGGCAGATGCAGGGCTTGGGAGCCTGGGGCGGTTTTCAGCTAGATTCACCCCTATCTGCAAAGGTCAGACACTTTCTCCATCCTCTCTGCCTCGACATTTGGAAAGGGTTCCCTAATTATTCTGCCACTGTATGCGGGAATGTTGGCATCCTTCTCTGGGCTACTTCCTATCTCTGGCACTGGAATGGCTTCTTTCTTCTGTTTTGTATTAAAAATATTATTACAAACATTCTTTTTTTTTTTTTTTTTTAAATTGCCTGTAAGAGACTTAGAAATAGGGTTTTGTTTTTTTTCCAGAACCTGGCATTTTCTCTATCAGTTTTGCAGACTCGGCGTGTGACTCAGAGCAGTTCCTATTTTTATATTTGAGGTGGTTTTATTGTAACTTTTTTTTTTAAGGATCAGAAGTTAAAAATATTTGTGTTAGACTTGATGGAGTCTAGTGCATTAGCCCAAATAATCCAGCTCCCTATATGATGTGAATATAATGGTAAATGCACTGTCCTCATACGCTTCAAGGGGAGGAAAACAGGAGATTCTTGCCAGACTTGCATTTGAAACCTGGATTTAGAGTGGAACAAATGTGCATGCAGTGGCAAAATATTTTATCAGAAATGGTTTTTCTGGGGTTTAGATAGCCCTTAACAAAAAGCAGCATCTTTCCTTATTTATCCACAGTTTTGCAATTTTTAGCTTAGCATCTGTCGGTCGGTTGGGCTTTAATTTAGTCACTAATGAAAAGCATTTGTATTTCTTGTATTTAAACGGATCTCCCTTCCCGGCCCTTTTTCCCTCCACGTGAGTGAGTGCCCTGAAGTAAGCCCCTGAAAGCCCTCCTTTTCAAAGGAGGTTGCTTTTCAGCTTCTAGGACTACATTAGTATAGTTGTTAGGGGAAGTGTTGAGGATGTCAGGCATCCAGCATCAAAACCTGAGTGCGTGAGCACACATCCAGCCATCGGACATGGGAGCACCCTACTTTGAGAGCATGTCCACAAAGGCTTTTCTTAAGGTAACTGGTAGTAGCAATGACTGGGGAAGCGAGGGAGGTGAGCAGAGACAAGGATGTGTGTGTGTGTATGGACCTCGACTGGGGATGTCATCTTTGGGATCAGCGACTTGCCAAAATGGTGAGGGATTTTTTTTCTGGGCATCATAACTGGAGGGGAGGGGTTGGTGGCACAGAAGGGTGCAAAGCGGGTGGTGTGGAGGACAGTGGGTATCTGGTTCCCAGCAGCATAGCAATGGGGGTAGGAGATGAGGTGGACCTCAGGAGCTTGGAAGGCCTGTGCGGTTTCTGCTACCTTTCTTACTGATAGTGCTGGACTCACCAGTTGTTTGCAAGTTGGTCTTGGTGATTTATGCAGTGCCTTAAATGAACCTGCAGCCCTCCACGCTGTTCTTGTTCCTGCCCACCGGCTCACTTTGCATTGGGCAAGGAGGGATTCCCCACCCGGAGCAGCCCGAGGATGTGTGTGGGAGTTGATGAGAGGTTTGGCATTGGTTCAAGGGGTGAGGGAGTGAGCCCTTTTTATGGGGTCCTTTCAGAGCGGGGCGCCTGCGTTAGCCAACTAGACCTAAATCCTGACGCCTTTGCAGCAGCGGAGATGCATGTGAAGACACCCCAGGTAGGACGATGAACCCGAAACAAATGCATTTCTCCATCATGTAGCCAAGGAGACCTTTGGTTCCTTGCAGCCATCAGGCAATGTCAGTCCTGGCATTGGCTTGTCCATGTTTGCAGCATTTTTGTTCCTCTTTGTAATGTGGGGCTGTTAAGAATTGGTGTCTGCCAGGGGAGGGAGGGCTATGACAGCCCTCTGGTAGGTTGTCATTTGAGCATGTTCCCAAACTGTGTGCACAGCTCTTCATCTCTTCCTTTCTTCCATCTTCCCCCTTTCCCCCCCACTCCACCCCTTGCTCAACTTCAGTGAAGTGATTAATATGAAATATCTTCTTCGCCTGCACTGGTGCTTTCAGCTGGAAGGAACATAAGCAGTCTGTTGACATGAATTATTCTAGGTTAAAAAATGTTCTACTTGGTAATGGCTGATTCCATTTTAAAACCAAGGAATGGGTTTTCATTTTGCCCAGTTTTGACAAACTTTGCTAGAACTTGGGGGTGCATGTGTGTGTCCTGAGGGGAGCCGGGGAGGGGGGTTGCAGAAGCATCATGTTTGTGTAGCAAGCGCATAAAAATCTCCTTCCTAGGAACCCCACCCCTGCCTTTGCTCTGCTTTTTAACTAAGGTTTCCAAAAGCAGGAGATCTGAACTTGAGAATGTCTCTTATGTTCCCCTCTTGCTGTGGTTACAGATCATTTCCTTAATTGCATCTAGAAAGATGGCTCCTAAAGGAGACAAGAAGCTCTGTTGGAAGCAATGTGAGAGGTGAGCGTTGCAAAACTCTTGTCTTTCCACAATAGAAATGGAGCAGAAAAGTCCCTTTGGTTTCCTTTGGCTTGTGTGTCAGAGGCACAGAACTGCTTGGAAGAAGGTTAGCCAGCGTTAGCCCAGTGCTTGGGAAAGCTGTGCTGTGGCTTTATTAAGGGATCTGCCAAGGTGATGGTAATGTAGAAAGCTTAACTCATGCCTATGCAGAAATAATGTCAAAGTCAAGTCTATTCATAGTCTAGGAGCGTATACAAATGCTGCCTCTCCCAAGCATTAACAGCTCCTTAAAAACCAGGAGATGGGGAATTTTATTTATTTATTTATTTATTTGAAAGCAATGATATAGGGATTCATTCTTTAATTTTTGGAGTCTTTCAGATTTGTATCTGTTTTAACTTTTCCTCCAACAACAAATGCTAGGTTTGTTTTTTGCTTTTTTTTTTTTTAATTGTCTGTCTTTTTAATGGCAGCTGAGAATTCCATATAACCAAGTGCATGACTTCAGGAGCTGGCTGGGGTTTGGGGAGAAACCAAATAGTGGAAGTTTTGCAGTGGACTTGCAAAAATTGGCAGCGGCAATTGAAAGTTGTAAAGAATTGGCATTGGCGATTGGAATTGGCATTGGCAATTGGAAGTTGCAAAGAAATCGAGGAAAAGCGGTTATGGGCAAGAAGCAGTTTTCATATGTATTACTGCTTCAGTAAGACTTGGCTTGTAAGCAGACATGCGTTGCTTTTGAAAGGCTTTGCATGTGTCGGGCTGCGGTGTCTGAAAAACGAAACTGGCTGCGCAGCAGAGTTGCGTGGCACTCGGTCACCGGGGGTTGAAAATGGGCTTTGAATGATTTCACAAGTGCTCCTGGGCAACTTGTGCTCTCCAGACATCTCTGCCATTCTGGTGAGTCATTGAGCCAGAGTGGGAATGCACACACGCCTGTAAATATTGCCTTTTGCAAGGTAACTATGTACGTAAGTCCTTGAGAATTGAGAGGCCAGAAGGTTAACTGGAGCTTTCATCTACCTTTCTGGTATGAAAAAAAGCTCCAGTTTCAGAGCTATTTTTATATATTTATTTGTCTCCATTTGCCAGGGGAAGGAGGTGGCGAGGAGGGGGTGAGGACAATGCAAATGGAGACAAATATATATAAAAACAGCTCTGTAACCACCCTTCTTATGAGGTTAGTTGAGTTGCTTTGCATCATTGGTGATTCTTTGGGCAAAGTGAGCCTGTGGTGCCCATCTCTTCTCCAGGTATGGATGGCCATTGGCTCGCAGGAAGCTCATCCGCCCTTTGACAGGTCTTAGTCTCCGACAGCCCAACCATGGGACAGGTTGTACTGGTTTGCGTGGTACCAAGAGAGGCCTGGCCTAACCCAGACTGTTCAGATACGCAATAGGCAATCCCTAGCTCGTGTGCTTCCACTATAAATAGACCGGAAAGACAAAATCTGAAACAGGAGAGAAGATGTTCGGGGACTACAGGGCAGACCCTACAATGAGAGACTGTGGGACCTGAACCTGTTCAGCCTTCACAAGAGAAGGCTGAGGGGGGACCTGGTGACCGTCTATAAACT
>NW_017728917.1:11493646-11527176 GCF_001723895.1 Crocodylus porosus
TCCTGCCCTGGCCGGGGGTCGGACTTGAAGATCTGTAAGGTCCCTTCCGACCCTGCTTCTCCAGCTGAAAAAACAGTGGTAACATAAAATCATAGAAGTTGAGGTACAGCTTAAATGACCTGACCAAGAAATCTGTGGTAGTCAGGATATTGTGACTGCAGCCCAGTGCCTAAACCAGGTCTGTTTTCTGCCAGGTTCCCAGTGCATCCCCAAAAAATAAGATACGTGAAGTGAAGTGGTTTAACTCTCTTGGCTGGGGGTGGGCAAAATGCGGCCTGTGGGCTGGATGCGGCCCGCGAGGCCATTCTATCCAGTCCGCGGGGCCCCTAAAAATTTAGAAAAATAATATATATCTGTCCCTGACTGCCTGTAATGTGGCCCTTGATGGCTTGCCAAAACTCAGTAAGTGGCCCTCCACCCAAAATAATTGCCTGCCCCTGCTCTTGCTGTCTTAACTACCACCAGACTCTCATCGTTGGGCAGCAGTTTGTTACTCATGCTTTGTTGCTTTCTCTGTCACGTTCTCCCTATTCATTTGTAGCAAATGCTTAGAAAATATTCCAGTTTCTTAAGATCTCCTTTGCAGAAGAGACTTATCAAAGAGTCTTTAACTTTGATTCTTCTTGTAAATCCCCCCCGCCCCACCCCGTCCTTGGCTGATTTTGGAAGTGTTTATTATTCATTAGTCTTTTCCAGTGCTAGATGCCATCCTTCTTTGTTCAGTCAGATCCTGTATTTATCAGTTGTACACCTTGGTCATGTCCTAAATTGGTATGTCCTTAGTACCTTATTGCTCTCATCCTGCAAAGCTTTAAAGCATAAGAGCAGTCCCATTGAATGCACGGGATTACTGCATGCTTGAATTAAGCACGCACTAATAATACTTCATGAAATTTGTCTGGGCAAGGTATAGCCCTCACTCTGCAGACCAGTGTGATACCTATGAGAACGTGGCTGTTTCCAGAACAGTTGCATGACCTACTGCCCAAAACACAAAGGCCTTCCATAAGAAAGTTGCAGTGGTTTAACTTAAATGAGATTGGCCTTAAGCAGATTTAGCTGGTATAAGTATCTGGTGTTGGCATTCTTGCTGCGGTTTAGGGATGCGTTATTTCATTTTAGTTTGTCTGCTGAGAGGTATTGCTGTGAAGTAGCTGAAAGTGCTTCCATTTATCACTGGTTGACCTAAGGGTGATGAAGCAGGTGCTGTTACATCAGGAAATATGACACAATATCATCATTGTTTGTACCATAAACAGAACAATATCCATGACAATGGCCACAGTTGTGTGCTGGTCCCTTTTCTTTCCCTAAGGAAGCCGAAGAATAGAACAAAATTTTGGCTGCTAAACTAGCTTGTTGCAGTTAGCGTTTCTTCCTCTTGTTCTGAGGATTTATGTCTCATTTGTTATAAAGTCGTCTCTGTTGGTCGCTGCCATTGGGGTACCTTGCCTTTGGCTGGCACTCCACATATTTTTCTTTAAAGATAAACTGCAGTGATGCTTCTCAATTGGCCTGGAAAGTTGCATCAATGGCAGTGGTAGAATCCGGCTCTCCGAAGTCAGTGTGTGCGTGATGATAGTTGTTATTCATCTGCAGAATCTCCCTCCCAGCCAGCCGTTCCTATAACTTTCCATAGGGTTTTGAATCGGCCAATAGAATGGGATAGAAATTTCTGTTCCTCCAACGGAATTCACTAGGATGCTTCTAAAACCCTGGCACAATGGCTGACACGCGGTCTTCAGTCAGGGCCTGGGCAGGTGGAGAGCTTAGAGTTGCTTGTTGTGCAAAAGACATGTTCTTCCACTGGTCCGTCTTATCCATCTGCAATGTCTTGTCTTATGCAAGGGCTGCGTCTACATGTGTGCTTTAATGCGTATTAGCCTATTTTAATGCACATTAAAATATCCCCCCAAAGTTGCTCTTTAGTTAATGCACATTTTTCTAGTACTTCACAATGTAGGTATTAGATTTAATGCACATTACCTAAAGCACTAATCTTAAAACAACCTTTTTTCCCCCCATGCTCATCTAACTGCATTCAGGATGGCTAGCCCGAAGCGTTCAGAAATTACAGGCTATTTAAAGATTAACAGATTTTTTTTTTTTTTTTTAAGCGGTATATATGGGTTCTTTTTATTTGTGTCTTCATTGCAAAGCCCTTAGTCCATTTGGGACTTGCTACAAGCACGAGGACAAGGAACCTGGAAAGAGGGAGAGAAATGAAACCTCGTACAGGCTAGTCACTTGACTCCAGGAGGTGGGGATTTAAGAAAATTGCTGTGTCATGAGGCTAGCAATGACATGACAAGAGCAAGCAATCATGGGCAAGTTTGGTCTCTAACAAGAGCATGTGTGGACATTTTGCACCCTGTCGGCTCAGGTCATGCAGCTGTGAGGCTACGGTGAGCGTGCTGGACATGATTGGGACCCAGGACTGCTGTGAATGCTTTGCCGGCTCATTTGCAGCCCTTCAACGAAGCAAATCGGATGATAAAAATAAGTTAAATGCCCAGGTATTGTTGGATTTCTGGATGTTTTATTCCAGTAAAAACTGTGGTCATTAAGCTTCATCTACAATCCTAGAATAATTATCTGTTTCTGCTAAAAATGTCCTTGAATGAATCGGATAGCACTGTCAATATTTAAACCCTCAGCCTCTGTTTCTGGGCCTGAACACCACGCTGAAGCTGCCTCTCTGCTCCCTCGGGACTTGGCAGGGTTGGGGACTGTTCGTACAAAGTCCTCGCTGGCGTCAGCTATTGGCAGGAGTCCTCGCAAATGGAGCTGGTGGCTGGAAATCTGCTCTGACACGGTGACAAAAAGGCAGGGTGTTGCTGGATAGTCCTCCACAGCAGGGCTTCAGCCATAGCAGCTGAGAGAGATAGCGATATCTGTCTGTCTATCTGTAGATAGATAGGTAGCTATAAGCTTGCAAAGGTGCTCATATCTATCTATCTTTGAGGGAATTTGAGCAAAAAAAATGTAATTATATTGGTAGGTACGGAGAGAGATCTCTATAGAGATGGAGATATAGATATAAATCTCTCTCTCTCACATACACATTATACTTGATATAGACATAGAGAGAGAGCTCTATAGATATATAGAGAGATATTGCTCAAATTCCCTGTCATAAACAAGACTCTGGCATTGTGAAGCGTGCACGCAGCTTGGCCTGGGCACTATAGCAGTTCACATTCAGCTGACTGGCTTTGCAGCCATAAGATCTGGAAACTATTTCTTGTTTTGAAATGGTTTAAATTCTGCCAGAGGGAACTAGTCAGTGCTTAATTCCTTGTTGGATGGCTTTTCCTAGCCCGTATATTACAGTCTACGGGAATTTCTAAATATTTCCCCTAAATCATAGCTATCAATAGCTTTTTAACTCCTATTTGTTTAACCCTTCTGGCTGGAACGCAGCCCCAAAATTTAGTGCGAGGTTGTTGTGGAATTTCCCTCCAGTCCCCCCCCCCTTGTTTCCCGTACTCCCCCCTTTCCCCCCTAATTGATCCAGTCAGCATTTCGGCAGGATTTCAGCATCTTGCCATATGGTTTAATTATAAATATTCTTTCTCCAAAAGGCCAAAAGAGGTAGGTTGAGCATTGCATGCAGCTACTTTAGTAGGAAGTTGTTTAACTTGTCGAAATCTCTCTTTTGCTGCAGAGCTGGTATTGGAAATGACAGATTGCTCAAAGCAGTTTCCATGTCAGCCTTTCAAAAAATTCAGCTTCTTTCCATCCAGAACACGTGGAAGGCATTTCTGCACTTGACTTAGTGTTTCTCTGTCCTGGGGCTTTACTCCTAGTGGTTTCTGACTTCATGTAATTGTCACACACAGCTGCTCGGGCTTACTTCCTTGAACTTTCAGCTGGATGTTGGGTTTGCATGGCTTGAAATAAATTCCAGCCCAGACATTGAAACTCCAAATCTCTGCATGGTTTTGTCTTTGGGGGCAGTGGAGAAAAGGCAGCATCAACATTGCAGAGGCCTGTTTTCAGATGCGATGCCCAAAGCATTAGGAAAGCCGTAGTTGAAGCTGAAAAGCTGAGCAGTCGTGATGTCCGATGGGACTTTCAGGTGTTAAATGATGTTAACGCTTTGAAAATGGGGAAGTGCAGCCATGCACTGGTGCTTAAGGTGACTGCGATGAGGCAGTTCCAGCTGAACCAGGCTTGTACTTCTACCTACCAAATGCCCATTGGCATAGGGATGAGAGGAAGGACTGAGCCGTGTGAAGTGTTAGCAGGCATCACTTGGCTCTGTAGCCCTTCTTGAAGGCTGAGATTCATGTCAGGAGCAGAGCAGGACTCCTGGCCACTAAATTGCAAGCACGAGGCTGCAGATCCAAATCCACCGGGAACTGGTTGCAGACGTGCTGGGAGGTTGCGCTCTGAGCAGGCCCCGGAGAGTCTGAGAAGATGAAAATCTAGATGGGTTGGAAAGGTCTTTGCCCCAAACGGCACGAGATGAAAGCAAAGAGGCTTCCAGTAGAGCGAATGCTATTGCTCAAGGAGTGCTGAGACAGGCAGCAATCAAGAGGGAATCCGAGATCGTGCCACATGCCATTTCCATCATTTGATCCGATGTCAGACCCTGGCATTTCTCCTTTTATCCATTTCTCCTTTAATACCGTTTTTGATTTCGTGAGCTCTGTTTTGGCTGGATCGATTGGATGTGCTGTGTCGATGCATCTCTTCTACTGCTGCCTCTTCGGATGGTTTTTTTCAGTGCTTTAAAATATGGGACAGGTGGGGAATCGTCCTGTTTTGCAAATATTCTTTGATATTTGGTGAGTAGTTCTGGAATTTAACTGACACCAGAACAATTTTGCTTTCCTTGACCTACAAATGGTCCTGCTTGATCAGGTGAAGATTTCTTCTGAGTCCCAGTATCTTCTCTCAGGCTCTGGCCAGTAGCACGGACACTGGAGGGAGGTGTCGTTATAGGACCACCCACCCCAGGGAAAGTTTTTTCTTAATTCCCTGTATTTGCAATGGCTCAGAAGCACCAGAGTTTTATATATTGTGTGTTTGTTTGTAAATATATCAGGGCTGCATATCCTTGTTAGCCCTGTAAATGATACTCTTTCAATCTTGCAAAGCTGCAGGCATGAAATTTTTTTTTTAACGGGTATTAAACCAGTCTTGCTGACTAATAAAATCAGTACACACCAAGTACCCTGCAGATACCTGTTATGGAGCTAGCTTCCCTTTTTTATGTAACAGGCCAAAAATTGCTTTCCCATTCTTCGTGGAACACATTTCGCACCAACAGTGTGATTTGCTAACATCCTCTTTGCTAATATTACATACAACCAGGAATGGGTTGTTTCTGTGCTCCTGCTTTTTCACTCCTGGCCTGCAAGATGAACTTTTTTTTGCTGTTTACTTTTTTCCCCCCATCCCCCTCTCCTTAATCACAGTCCAGATAAAAGCATCATATTCTGCTTCCTAGCAAAATATTGCAGTTAATGTTCTACTTGAGCTATGCTAATAAAATTCCTCTCTCCCATCTATGAAGGGACCTCAGTGCTGGGCATTTATTTTAATTCCTTAAGCCAGGCAAACGCACTGAATTGTAGGTGAAGTGCCTATAAAATGCAAAGGCAGCAAGCCGTGTCTGATGGTGGACTCGGTGCCTAAGCAGCAGAGTTTATAATAAGGGGGAAAAACCAGTTTGGGAGAGCTTTGCTTGTAGTAGCCTTTGTAACAGCAAGAGGGTTTTGTGTAGACTCTTCCTACCTCAGGTAAACTTGTGTTTCACATCTGAAGCTGTGGTTCTCTGCACAGCCAGGCTCTTCAAACCTGTCTATTTGTCAGAAGTATTTAACTCCTATTTTAGGCACTGAAACAAGTGGCCAGATTATTCTGACAAGCCCAGAGCATTGGGTTTGCTGAGCTGTCTTGCAGACTTAGGCACGTGGGTCACAATGGTACCCAGACTTTTGGAAATCCAGGTCCACTTGTGAGTGTCGAGCACTTTTGACTCGACTGCGATAGCCCCTTGAAGTCAGTGGCTTTTGGGTCGGTCTTTGGTTTAAGATATCCTGAGGTTGTATTGTAGTCAGCTCAAACTTGAGCACAGTCCCAAGATGATGAAACATCTCTTCTTGGTTGACAGAAATATGCACTCTGCAGGTATGTCATAAGCCTAACTTTTAGGTAGGTTGCAATAGAGACACCACCTTCAGAGCTGGTGGATCTCCATCCTTGGAGATCCTTGAAGACCCGGCTAGACAAAGCCTTGGCTGGGATGATGTGGTTGGGGCTGGCCCTGCTTGGAGCAGGGGGTTGCACTAGATGTGACCTCCTGAGGTCCCTTCAACCCCCACTATCTATTCTATGAGACCTTACACGACTGAAATAGTCCCTATTAATGATGTGAGGCTTGTGTTTGTTAAGCAGGGTTCAATATGTTCACAGGCAAGCATTTGGCACAGCATTTAAATTTAATGAACAGTCTCGTAAAACTTTAACTAGAATGAAAATTGTAGCAAAATACTGACCAACACCAAAACCCCCCACCTTATTTCCTGTGGGGAAATAGATATTCCTTGAGCTGTTAAGAGCCCAGCCTCATGCACTGTTTTTCCTTCGGGGATCCTGTGTTGTGATTCATCTTTGTCCCAAGAAAATGTCAGCCCTTTTCACAGTCAGCTGTAGGGGGTCACTGCAGTACTTCAAGTTATTACTTTATCTTCATCCGTCTCTTACTGCTGCATCTGAGGGATGTGGGCTGGGTCCTCACCTAGTGGAAAAAGCACATCTCCACTGAAATCTGTGGTGCTGTGCCAATATACAGCTACGAGCTTAGCCTCTATGGGTCTAGGCCTCTCACTCTAGCTAATGGTACTGACGGTGCTTTTAGGTAGACTAATCTTGCATTAAACCACACTTGTTAAACAGGTTAAAACAAGTAAACTGCTTATGTGAAGCTGATGGATGTATTTGACAACTGCTCTGGCTCTCCTGCTCTTGAGCTTGAAAACACGAGTCTCTATCTTGCTTCCTGGTGTTGGCCTAAACAGTGGCTGTCCCACGTGGTTCAACATGGCTTCCAAAATTTGGAAGCAAACGATGGGAGTGGTCCGGCTCCACAAGGAGGCATTTTCAGTAAGCACAGGTAAAGAGTGCCCACATGCTGCCTTCAGAAGGACAAGCCACCTTTTATTTAGGTCAGCCTGAGCTACTTCCCTGAATTAAAAAGTGCATATAAAATCTATCATGGTTCCCCCCCCCCCCCCAGTACTGTATGTATTTCTCTTTTTGGGAACAAGATGGTTGTAAGTGTAGTATGTAAGTGAACCATAAAACTTCCATTAACTGTATCAAGTAATGGGAACGCACCAGTGGTAACTCGATGAAATAGTATGTCTTTAAAGTTTACTGCCTCTGCTTTATGAACCTCAAAGCTTTTTGCACTAGATGAAAGGAGGCCTTTGCTGTAAAAGTCTTATTCCATACTAGTCTAGGACTTTCTGCCGATACCCAGGAAAGCTGGAATCAAATCTGTCTTGAACACGAGAGATTTCTTTGGGGAAACCAATAAGTTTGCATACACGAAGACAACAAAATGCATATTAATCATTTAACAGAGCCTTTTGGAGTCAACTAGGCCACTATTTAAGGAACCTGGTCCTCTACAACTGGAGGCCAAACCACCATGAAAGAGTTTGGAAGCAAATATTAAAAGCAAATTAACATAATATTAATAATAATAATAATGAAAGATGAAAAGCGAAATTGTTCTGAGATCACATGTTTCCTTGAATGGCCAGGGAAACTCAAATTAATTAAGAAAGATTCAAACTTCTTGAAGAGTATACATTAGTAAAAGAAGCAATAATTATAAAAAGTAATAATGCTGTTAATGAAGTTAGAATGCAGCATGAGAAATTTTAATAGACTGAGTAAAATCTCAAAATACCATATATCTGTGGAGTTGGCTGATTGATAAGGGGGAGAGCTGGAGCCTTGCAGTCCTTTATGTTGCCGTACGTGAATAATAGAGTTTGACGTGGATCTTCAGAGAGTCTACGAATTTCTAGGGCTCCTCTGTTGAAGTCCACAGAGTGTTATGCTAATTTACATTAGCTGAGAATCTATCCTGGTGCATCCAAAACCTCTAACTCTGGTTGGTTGTGTTAGGAGTACGCTTGGATCATTGTTGATAGGCCATTGTAGCTACCTGATCGAGTATGCCATTACATGGATGTTGGACTGAGCCCGTTGCAAGTCGAAAACGGTCAAGAAAAAGTAGCATCTGTCTATATGCAGTGCCAGTTAATCCTTTTAGTAGCTGGCCTTTTTGATGCTTCTGTAATTCATTCTGCATTTATCAAGCTGGTTTTGGGATTTGACTGCACAGCAGAGAAGGTCAATGGTTGTAACATGCAAGATGGAGAAGATCTACTTTTCGCCTCCGATTTATGACTCTGATGGTATAGTGTTTTGCAGCAGTTAATTGAAACCTGTTTTCACTGCAGCCTTTGTGGCTTGGAAATGAAGTGTTCCTGCATTTAACCCATGTCGTTTTGCAGGATGTTAGTTTAGCCTAGGGCTTTGCAAATCTGAAATCTTATAGTTTCCTCTTGTCCGTGTTCAAGGGGGCGAGTAAGGTGCAGCCCCCAAAATAGCAAAGGCATGCATTTCTTCTCTCAAACGTATGGTAGCATCTTGTAGTTGCTTACTTTGGTCCTCGTGAGGTACGATGGGAGCTAATGTACCTGAGTAATTGCAGATGGGAATATGGGCTTCAGCTGCAGCCTAAACTCTCCAATGAAATAAGTGAGCATTGCTGCGTGAAGCGTGCAGTCGAGGCTCCAGGCAAACACGTTCCTTTTCGTTCTTCAAGCAGCCAGGAAAGGCAGTGCCCCTTGGGGCGAGTGACCTGCATGGTTTGTCCCACGTTTGCAGGCGGCTTTAGGGAAACTGCTGGGAAAAGCGTGGATCCCATGGGGAGCAGGGAGGGAGAAAAAGAATGTGACCTTCTGGTGGTCACTCTGCTATTTTAGAGCAACGCTTAATTTTTAGCTCGCTGTAAACACGTCCTTTTTGCCAACTTTTTCCAGTCACTTCCTGCTCGTATGGCTGGCACGTCTCGGTTGTGCAATGCCTTTGCTGGAAGTGTTGTGATTTCTGTGCCAGGACCAGGTTTTTAGCACCAGTAGCGTGGAGCATTTAGGATTAAATTTATGGCGAGACCCCTCAGCAAGGGTTGGGGGTGGTAGCCACATTTAGTCTGACTATGCCTGCGTAGTCCACTGGGGCTCCTAGGAAGTTGCAAATTCCACGCGGCGCCATGTCAATGCGCTTTGTGTTTTCAGGAGTGTAGGTGAAAAGCCTGTAGGTAGGGGAGGTGAGGGCAGTTCCTGAGTTGTTCAGTCTCCTCTATCGTAGGAGGAGGGATCGGCTTATCTCTAATCTTGCCTCGAGCGTTGCTGATAGTGCTGCAGTTGCCTTGCGGGGTGAAAATCCAGGCATAGGCAGGACATTGCAAGATGAAGCAAAAACCTCCGGGACTCTGCCGTCACCCTCCCTGCAAGTAATGAATGCAGTCCTTTAATTGCAGCAAAGTTCAGTGCCACAGAATTGCAGAGTCCATTTATTACGTGGTGTATCTCTCTGTCGGAGTTTGTGGCTCAGTACATGCATCCATACTTATGACGTAGAACGGTGATTTTTTTTGTTTTGTTTTGTTTTGATTTTTTTTCAAATTGCTGACCCCGGCGGGGGGTCAGCAGACTGTCGAAGGGATTCACAAAAGATGGCTGTGATCCAGCAGAAGTATGCAAATACCCACGCTTACCATTTAAAAGGGTCCGCACCTCCATTCGCTATTTCCAAAAGTGTCCAGTTTGCATCGCCATTCAAATTTTTTCCCATAGATGGAAAAAGGCTGAAAACCGTTCACTTGGAATATGCCTTCAGTGACTGTTGGCTTTCACTTAGTCCTTGTCTGAGGGATTTCTGGGCCTGCTTGGAGAACCCTGGCAGCTGAGTGCCTTGTGTGTACTGCCCAGACCTGCCCAGCCAAGCTGTGCTAGTATCGATGATACTGGGAGGGACTCAGGGAAAGAATATCCCTTCTGTATCCTGGTCTACAGTTCACCTAACACTCAGTCACCTGCTTCACCTGAGTGCTGTTTTAACAGCCTGTTAGCCAAGAAGGAGATAAACCCATGCCTGTTAATGCTGCTTACCTGTGTTTTTCAATCAAATAGTAACCGTTCAGGGGATGGGGTTTCTTGGAACGAATAAAAGCTGCCGATGATTGGGGAAGCGGTGGGATTCAGGGCTGTTTAGCACTGAGAGACCCTATTAGAAATAGAGGCCCAGGTCCTAGGTGTTTTGGAGGGGGAGATGTCGAAGTGGTTGGGTGGGAACACATCTGAGCAGCTTTCTGGCAGGCTGAGGGCTAGCATCCCCACTTACAGTGGGGGCAGGAGCCAGAGGAAGGCTAAGCCACCCACTCAAAGGTTGCCCAGCAAACCTGCAGGAAAACATGGATTAATAGCAACCCCGATTCCTTAACCCCCAGGCCTACCACCATCCCCAAATGTAAATTTCATAGTTTCTAGGGTCGGAAGGGACCTGAGCAGATCATCTAGTCTGACCCCCAAATGTCGCCTCTTCCTGCATTCTCAGACCCCAAGAAGCTGGCAGGACTTCAGGGCGCAGCCTTGCTAGGAGCAGTGTGAGCGACAGCACTTTGCATCTGTGCTTCTAGAGCCAACATGCAGCCGAGCTGCATACATTGGGCACGAGGCAGTGGGATATCTGTACACCTCTGTTTTGTCACTGAACCTGCGTTGTGACTGGGAACTTAAGGAGACCACCAAGAACGACAGCTCCTGCCACAGCCTGCTTGCCCAAGCAAGGTCACGTTGAAGCAGTGTGGGCAACAGCTGGAGATGGGCTTGCGGTCTGGACCGAAATGAGGTGTTTAAGGATGAAACAACTTGGCAGCAACGTCACCCTGAGGTACCTCCCCGTAAATGCTAACAACCCTCATTTTGGTGTTTCGGAGTCATTCCGGAGCGTGAAATAATCAGAAGACGTTGCGCTCTGCTGATTTAACGAGCAAGGTGAATTACGGGGCGGGGAAGTTGAGTAGCTCCGGGTCTCTAATAGCCTGAAGTCCGTAGTGCATCGCTGGGGTATTCAGTACGCAAGTGTGTAAGGCTTCTTTGGATGGAAAGATGCCAAGGAAAGAATTGACCCTATGTCTTTGAGCTCGAAGGATGAACAGGGAACTGTTTTGATGAAATCCCCTACTCTCAGACACTATTCTGGCCCCTTTGTAGCGGAAGAGAAGGACAAGATGGGAATGGGAAACCAAAACATGTAGTCGTGATGCTTTTTCCTGTCTCCTGGCTTAGGGTTGGGATTTAAGCAAGGAAGTGTCACTAGCATGAGAAACTTGGAACAAGCGCATGAAGAAAAGACGGACTGCTTTGCTCCGTGGGTTTCTGTAGCCTTCTGCCAAATGTGGATGCTTGGGAGTAACTTTTTTTTGGCTCAGGGGTGATCGGCCTATTTATAATTGCCAGCCCTTCAGCAAGGCCGACCCTCTCCAGTTGAACCAGCCGATGGTTTTGTTTTTACTTTAAACAAAACAGCCTCTTATGGGGCCAGTGCCCGCTGCAATTGCTCTGGCAGTGTGGAAAGGTTCTCTATTAAAATGCAAGCGAAGAATCATTTAAAAACCCGGCAGTTTGAACAGGGGCGGGTATGGAAACCACAGGGTCGGTTTGTGTGCTGGGGAACTGTGGATTAAAATACACTGTTACAAGAATATCCATATGACAAATTTTATTTAGACTCTGTTATTCTTGCAGTGAAGGCTTCTTAACGCTGTGCAGAAATGCAGCCCTTTTTAGACATACGATGAGTAAACAAACACTATGTGTTTATATGACATGCTGGAGGATTTACTGATGACTTTGATGTGGTTGGAAGGAATAATGCATACAAGAAGCTAGCAATGATCCCCTTCTTATATGCGGCTTGCATGTAGGATAAGATTTAATACATGAGTTTGTGGGCTAAAATAAACCAAAACTCTCTCAAGTGGTGAAATGCACAAAGAATGATCTATAATGAAACTTTTACAGTGTATAGTATTTTTTTAAGTAATTTTTTTTTTTTTATTCACCTAATATAGTTTCACTCTGAAGATGTGGATCCTGCATTTTGAGCAGTGTACTGCTTGTCGCATTTACCAGCAAGCAGCTGGAGGTGTCTAATGCTTGAACCGTGCAGCAGCTGCTAATTAAAAATATATAATACTGCCCTGATTAGTTTATAATGACTATAATCTCCTTAAATTTGATTATTACCAGAGCATCGTAACCTCAGCTCCTCTCTGCTTCACTGTGCGACCTGTAAGTAACAAACTAGTCATTAATGGCTGATAACTGATTCTGAAAGGATTATTTCCCAAACAGAATAATAAGGATGAATAAAGACCTCCGTTTCCCATCTGCTGTTGGGCTCTTTGGAGCTGCCTGGCTTTGTGTTTTCCTCTGCTCAGCTGGTGTCATTGCAGGAAAAACAATTGTGCCTTTTTGTAATCTTGGCTTCTGTTGACTCTCTTTTTTGCTCTCAAAACAGGGCATGTTTTGCTGTCAGGTGGGTAAGATGAGGTGGGGGGGTAAACCCAAGTGGTTGCTGATGAAAACAAGATGATACCACATCTACTCTTGCTGTGCGTGGTTCAGTGGATAATTCCCCCCCCTGTTTTTCAGTGTAAAAGCACTGACACTTTTCCGCCCCCCAAAGCCCTCGACTTTCAGTGGGACATGGCCTCTTATAAACCTTGCGTCTTCTCTGTTTGGGGACGTTAGTGGGCAGGGGCTGAGTTTACAGCTGCTTTGTACTTACCCTCCTGTGCATCCTTATAGCTTGTCTCCACATCCCCAGTAAGGAGCCTGGGTGGACTGGGAGAAGCCAGTGCCTCCTAGCATCTGATGGGACAGAGCAGGGGAGTGGAAGTGAGGCGGTGCAGAGCAGGTGCCCACAGCTGCTCTGGGGCCCTCTGGGCTTGTTGGCACGTTGGTGACTCTTACTACATTGCCCTGTTCTGGGAATTGGGTGCATCTGAAATGCTTCTGGGTGCAGCATGGAGAGGGTGTAGAGAACAACAGGAGCAAGCTACTACTCACTGTGCGTCTGGACAGATGGAACAGTTATACTGGGATTAGCTGATACTGGTACAGATGGTTTTGATGCAGTTGTTGCATCTGCATGGAGCCACCGTGGTGCCAGAACAGTCAAGCCCTTAACCCTAACCCTGTTTTCTCCCACGTTGAAGTCCCAGCAGTTGAGCTCACTGGTCCCACTATAGGAGTGTGCAGGTGTAAAACCAGCTGGTGCATGCCTGCAAGCAGCAGCTCGCCCTCCTCTTCCAAAATGGCTTGAACTGCATCCGGTCATAGCCTAGGAGTGTGGGCGTTTGTGCAGACTAGGTGATGCACTCTAAATCTGCACCCTGGCTCATGGCACGCTTACTTCCAAGGGAGCTGGGTTTTTAGCTTGGTCCTGTTGACTTCAGTGGGTGCTTCTGCATGCTTGGTGCTTTCGAAGCGAGGGGCCCTCATCTGCAGCTGTGTGCGATGGTGATGGCACAGAATTACCCAAGAGAGCGTTTAATTCCTTTCTTTTTAACCTGCCCTCTTCCCCTCCCAATGCTTCAGATAGTTTCCTATGCCTGGCGAGACTGACGGCCTCTGCAGCCTTTGGGGGACACTTGGTTGTTGCTTCAATGAGTGAGGAGAATGGGGAAATGGTCAAGGAAGAAGCAGATGCCCATGTTAAGACTTAGTCTGCAGCCCCATCTCTAGAAGTGAGTGGTTGGTGCACAGAGGGCGGTATAATAGGATATTGAAAAAGCACAAGGAAAGGGTGAAATGTGTGGAAAGTGCAGGGTTGTGGGGAGAGCAACAAGACGTGGTGCCATCTAACGATGGGGCATTTGGTTTGCACGTTGGCTCCTTGTTGCATTGGGCTGCCCATCTCAGTCTTCATTGTTCCAGATGCGCACTGTTAACTGACTCTGGGACCGTCTCTTCTTTTACTAGTTTGTGCAGCCTTTGCTGCCCGGCAGTGCAGGCCTGGCTGGGCTCTCAGCACTACTGTCTGACCCTTACTGCCATGAATCCGGTTTGGAAATTGAGTCCATCTTTGCAGGGGCAGGAAATTGCTTCAAGGCATACTTCAGATACCTTGTCCAAAGAGCACGGCATGTACGGGTCCCGGATTCACCTGTGGCTGGGGGACCTTCTTGTTAAGGGAAGCTCTGAAATGGGGATTTTTTTTTTTTAATAAAAGCATGAGGGTAACCAAGCTCATCACTGGGGGGTGGGGGAAAAAAAAAAGAAAGGAGCAGAGATTAAGTACAGCAAGCATCTGCAGGATGTAGTTGTTATGCATTTATTACACACCTGTTCAGAGGAAACCTGAGGTCAGCCCAGAACAATAAGCTTATGCAAACTCCTGGCAGCTTGGCCAGGGGAGCGAGCGAGCGGAGGCGATGGCTGCGTTCATTCAGGAGTAGGGCCCCGTCTCCCATTTGAGCTACTTGTCCCCCAGCTGGAAAACCCAGCGTGTTGTGTGAATTCTGATTCGCTTTGGACCAGCTCCTGCCCAGATCTGGAGGGCGTGCTGCTCTGCTCCCCGCGATCCAGCCCCAGGCAGACAGCGTGACTCCATGCAACTTCAGCTGGTGGATTCGGGGAGCTCCTCTGGTTTGCATTAGGGGAAGGTGTGTCCTATTTCGGCACGTCAGCTCGGTAGCTGGTTGCCGTTTAGAGCAGCGTGTCCCCTGCCACGTGAGTCCCCCTCCAGCCGTGAAGTCAGTTGCTCGCACGCTCCCGTGGCTGTCACTGCTGATCCCCTCTCTGGTGATGGGAAAGCAGCCAGAGTGACTGACTGAAGTAGGCGGGGGTGCCTTTGATTTTTGCATATGCCCCTGCTGGGAACCTTTTGCATCCCTTTCCTTCCAGGGGAGTGTGCCCTGCGGTTTGGGAAACCCTGCTTTAGGGGTTAGGGGTGCAGGGGCACCACAAATTAGCCCCAGACCTTCCTCGAATGGTGCTCTGATCCCCTTCTCCTATCCAATCTGCTGCTCTGCTTTCTGCTCCCAGTGAAGTACTCTTCATCCCATCTGCTATCTGCTCCCAGTACTGGCTTGCCTCATCTGCTGCTCTTCTTTCTGCTCCCAGCACTGTGCTCTTTGCCTCATCTATTTTCAGCTGCCAGCACATTGCTCCTTATCTCATCTGCTGCTCTCCTTTCTGCTCGTCACCTTCATCTACTTTCTGCTGCCCACCCTATGCTCCTTGCTGCCACCTGCTGCTCTTTTTTCTGCTCCCTGCCTCATCTGCTGCTCTGCTTTCTGTTCCCCATGCTGCCGTCTTCATGTCATGTGCTTGCTGTTCCCCATCTTATGCTCCTTGGCTCATCTGCTGCTCTGCTTTCCTCTCCCTACCCTATCTGCCACTGCTGTACCTGTCCCCTCTCTGAAGCTGCCTGTGCCTCTTGTGGCATCGGTGCCACAGGTTGGCCACCCCTGAGCTAGGGCATGCAGGCTAACTCTGAAGTGAAGAGAGCCCCGCTGCTTGGACGGTTATGCTTGGAAGAAATCTGGTGAAGGCTGGAAGGTTTCCCATTAGATCCACCGGCTTCACTCTTGGGTTGCAGGCGAGCAAGTACGTCCCTTTGGGAGGAGGCTTCTTGCAAGTTCCAGCACCCTGCCGACTAGCACGTCATATGCTGGCACGAGAGATGGTGCAGCACTCCTGTATCACATGTTCGTGCCCTCCAGTGGCTTGGGCTTGTTTTTGTTACGTCGCCCAGTTGAGAAGCTGGAAGTTTGCTTGTTTAGTTTGGTGCGTGTGCGTACCGTGTGCATATGCATAATATATACACATATAAAAAATGAGTGCGTGCATATAATATCTATATATTTGGTGTGTGTGTGTGCATATATATGTATATAAATATAAATAAAATGTTTGGGGGGGTGTATTTTCCTCCCCCCTCTCCCCCCCCCCCCCAAAAGCATGTGCATGCACATTTTAAAAAAACTTATTGTAATAGAATTGCTCTCTTGGGGTTTCTTGTGATTGCCACTGGCTTTATTTTGCTCAGCCGTTTAAAAAAAATAAAAAAGCAATAATTTATTTAGGGTCTGGAACGCACAGGCATTTCTCTTTCTACCCCCCGCCCTGTGTACACATGAAGGCATGCACACAGGGTAGCCATCTACTGCAGGCAGTTGATATTTGCACGTGCTCCAAGAGCTGGTTATAGACAGCCAGCTAGTATGACGCTTATATCTTTTAAGGCATTTCTGCGACTGGTGAGCAACGGGAATAATTGACTGTCTGGGCCGTGGGAGATGTGCTGTGCTGTCTGAGACTCTGGGCTGAAACTTATAAGACTACAACCAAATTGTTGTGGGGGTGTGTGGAGGGAAGAGAGCTTCGGGGACTGGTGGCTTTGCCTTGGCTGCCTTCTGGTGCTGTGGGATGGCTGTGTAATGAAGGCGGAGCGCCTGAGATTTATGCTTCTCTTCGGGGAAGAGCCGGCTTGCATTGCTATGACATCCTGTATCTCAGAAGAAGTTAATCACAGTTTCTCCCGTGTTGCTGGGTTACGTTGCTTTGAGGAAAAACAGAAACTGCCATGAGCAGTAAGAATAGCTAAAACCACAAGTCCCATAGAGATTACAGCCAGCTCCTCCTAAAGGAAACTCATTGCAGCCACCAGGCTAGTTTTTTCATTAGAGGGCAATTTGATTGAACAACAAACAAAAGGCTCCTTTTGCAGCAAAATTTTCCTTTTTTTTTTTTTTTTGCTTTCAGAAGGGCTGTGTTGCAGACAACACAACTGTGAGGACCAAACTTTGAGGTTGTGAGGATTAAGCAGAGTGTGGCGTGAGAGCCGTGTCTTGCTCTTGATCTGGAGCAGGTTTTAATGTTCAGTTTGTGGCTCTATATGTGTGTGTGCAAGGGGCAAAAGTTGTCCCGTGTTTCAGGACACGTGGATATCAAATGGGCAAAAATTTGGGCTTAGTGGTCAAGCCTTGTACTGGCTAGTTTTTGTGCTGACCACTTATGCAGGCCTGCGGAAGTAGCCAGTGGCTTGCCGTGATTGCGGTGTTGGGGAAAAAAAAACTTATGTAGAACGAACAGAAAAATATCACCTTTCTTGTATTTATAGCAGAACAGGGAATCTC
Source organism: Crocodylus porosus (assembly GCF_001723895.1). Classification (NCBI taxonomy): domain Eukaryota; kingdom Metazoa; phylum Chordata; order Crocodylia; family Crocodylidae; genus Crocodylus; species Crocodylus porosus. The sequence goes on from NW_017728917.1 coordinate 11,510,892, forward strand.
GCCAGACGGCAAGTGTGCCAAGTCATTCGCAGTTAGCAAACACTTAGGTCTAGTTAGATCCTGTGATTTTACTTGCCTAAAGGGGCAGTTTGAGGGCTGACAGGTCATCTAGCTAAACCTGGGCTATCAGTTACTCAGGATGGACAAACCAGTTAGCCAAGAAAGGAAGAGCCTGCGATAGATATGGAGGTTGCTTGGGCAATTTAGCAACAGCCATGAAGCAGACCAACCTGCAAGGATCCTTCCCCTCTGCCGCTTTGCTTCCTCATTCGACTCAACGTCAATAGGGACCTTTCATGGGATGCTAACAAAAGACTGTTTGGATCTGCTGGCAAAGAGCTCTTCCTAATAAATCTCGAAGTTTTTTGTTTTTTTTTTTGTTTTTTTTTTGAAAGGTACCTGGGGAAGTGTCCACATACATTGAACGGTGCGGCTCTGAAAGCCGTCTTGGAAGCTAGCTGAGTAAATGGTGGGGCTGTGTGGAAAATGCAAGGAAAGCATTGGATAAGGCCAGGATTTCCCCAAGCCTCTTGTCACCAGCTTGAAAACACCCCATAGCTCCCATCTTCCCATGTTTCACTCTCTTTGCTAGTCCACCCACGCTCCCAACCTCATCTGCCAGCTCCACCAGTTCTTTCCTCCTTCGGTGCAGCATCCTGTCCATGATGCTGTCTCCCTAAGCTCATCCTGACAAACGTTTCAGGCCCTCTTCCAGACTCGTCTATCCCTTGTTATTGCTATTCCCTTGACTTCTGTGATCTCCAGCAAGGGGCATTTATGAAAGCTTGAAAATACCTAGCAGGTAGTGAGAGCGGTTGCAAACGATACTAGTGCTTTAGTACAACCAGGGACCAAAACCTTTTAATTCACTTGTCTTTTGCCCTGTGTTATTAGTAAAAAAACTTTTGGGCATATTCATGGTGGAGAAGTGGAGCCAGGGTCGCCGCTGCATGTTGTGTTGTAGCATGCACCCCTGAATGTGCATGCTACAACACAACTGATTGTGTCTTTGAGGACACGATCATTCGGAGCTTTGCCTGTTATGAGCACAACGTTAGGCCCTGGAAAGGTCCCGCAGAAGGTGAAATTTCAAAAGGGATGGAAGGCATCCAGATGTAACATGCACGTCACAGGGAATATAATCTAATTAAAATGGCCCATCACGAGGAAATGAATACGTTTGAGCCTGATTCACAAGAGGTAGTAGAGCCCAAGGCACTTACAGAAATAAACTTTACTCTAAATTGCTCAGGAAATTAACGTAGATAAAAATGTGCGCGAGAGTTTTAAAATATTAGGTTTAATTAAAAAAAAAATATAGATATTTCATAGGCAAAAATAAAGGAATAGCTGTAAAAAAAAAAAAAAAAAAAATTAAAAAAAAAAAAAAAAAATTGCGGTATAAAACCAAGTATCCTTCTTGTACCTCCCAGTCCATGCTAGATTTTTTTTTCCGAGGTGCTCAGTACTTCTCTTGCCGACGGGAGCTGCTGGATGCTGATGACCCTGGGTCCAAGACAATGACTGAAGAGCATCTTCATCTGCAGGTCTCTGGCTCCAATGCGTGTGTACCATCTCCACCTCTTTCTTGCAGCCCTAGAAGCAAGGCCAGTTCAATCACTTTGCCTTTTTTTGTCCCCTATAGTGTCATCAGTCCTGTAGGCTGGTATTGGTACCCCACGCCGAGTTAGTTTTCAGACTTCTTGTTCTCGGGAACCTCTCGTTCAGCCTTATCTTGTCTCGTCTCACATAGGGAAACCATGTCACAATTTGAAGTCGAACAAGCTGGCAAGCCATGCCTCAAGGACAAGGAGAGAGATAAAGGAGATAAGTCCTGTGTGCCGCTTACATCAGAAACAGCGAGCGTGTTTATATAAACAGAGCCTTCTACAACTGTGTAGGCATGATAACGCTCCCTCCGACGGTGCTCAGAGCCTGCGGAGCTGGGCTCCCTTAGAGCTGCGCAGGGAGCGTATTTGATTTATTGGTTTGAACTCCTAGCATGGTGCAATTGGAAGAAAACGATACAAAGTGGCCAGGCAAGCTTAATCTGCCATCTCCCCAGCTTCTTAAATGCAGGGCTCTCTTTAATACTAGCCTTTTCAAAGAGGGTTTAATCACATGCTTGGTAAGGTTGAAATGGCCACAGAAGTAACTTTCCCAGCAAGATGTTAACATGGAAACATAGAAAAAGTTAGGGCTGGGAGGGACTGCAGGAGGTCATCCTGTCCAACCCCCTGCTCAAAGCCAAGGCTTTGTTGAGTCGGGTCTTAAAAACCTCCAAGGATGGAGAGTTCACCACCTCTCTAGGTAACTTCTTCCAGTGTTTCACCACCCTCTTAGTGAGAGAATTTTTCCTAATACCCAACCTCAACTTCCCTTGCTGCAACTTGAGCCCATTGCTCCTTGTTCTGCCATCTGCCACGACAGTCTGTTCAGAGACCGTTTCACTTTCACTAGGGGTATCACTTAAGGACAAGATCGATTCAGCGGCAGAAAGCCAGGCATTCGAGCAAAGAGCCGATGAAAATGAAGCAATTGGTGTGAGTGGTTCAAATCCAAAATGGGCATGAAGAGATAAGTGGGTCTTTTAGAAATATAACTACTGTGTGAAAGCAGGTCCCCAAGGGGCAGGCAGCAGATAAAGACTGCCAGAGGCATTACAGGGGGTGTTTGGTTAGTGACAGAGGCATTATGGGATATTCCTTCCATCATCATCGATATGTCCGTGACATTAGGAGATGCCAGAGCCAGGTTCTGTGCATCAGTCGGTGAATCGGCAAGTACAGGGTGTGCATTTTTGGGCTGTTCATTGTGTTCGTGGTGCTGCGAAGCTGAATGTGTGGTGCTTTGTTTTCCAGGGATGTATTTGTCGAAGTGAAGGCACCAGTGATGTAGCTTCCCAAAGCAATAAAAGGATGTTCAGTGTGCTGGGCTGCTCTCAGTGCAATAAACCATGTCTCAGGATTACAGATGTTAGAGCTTTTTCTTCCCCTTCCTCCCCCCAGCTCCTCCTTGGCTCTGTATAAAATGGTTTAATACACTTGGTTGTCGAGGTGTAACGAATGGCGAGCGGTAGGAACAGGATGGATGAGTTGCCTCCTGGATAATCTACGGTTGACCTTTCAAGTCAAGGAGGAGGTTAAAGTTAGTCCCAAGGTGGGGGAAGGGAGGTGTCTATCTGACAGGCGTGCAGGGAAAGCAAGGGAATAAGTACACGTCGGATATCTTCTGTGTGGCAGGTGGTGTGGGAGCAATGAGAGAGCATGTACCCATTGCATTGATGGATGAGGGGCAATGCTCTGTGTTTAGGTTAAAGATAGGCCTGGGTTTGGACGGGGAGGAAAGTAGCTTGGGCATCTTTATCTGTTAAAATCATTGCGTCTTTCTGGGTTGGATAAATAAATGCTTAGCACTGTTTCTGTACTTGGAAGCAGAGAAATACCCAAGAAATACCTGCAAGTCCAGCACTGAAACCTCCCCCACCCCACCAAGATTTAATCAATGTTGTCCTAAATCAGGGGTGGCTGACCTGTGGCGCGTGTACCACAAGTGGCATGGGCAGCCTCTGTGTGGGGCATACCGCAGACTGGGGAAGGAACAGGCAGTGCAGCAGCAGGGAGAAGATGGCAGAGCACCAGATTTGGTAGGCGCACCAGGTAGAGAGGACAAGGCAGAGCAGCAGATTGAGTGTGGCAGTGGCACTCGGGGTGGGTGTGGGGCTAATTTTGTGGCATGCCCGCCAAAAAGGTTGGCCCATGCTATGTTGAGTCATGAAGTGCATTATTTTTTTTTAACCCATTTCGGTGCTTCTTGCATGCATGTATATAAATCTGGATATTTCTGTTAGAAGCATGGAAACAAAGGGCTGTTGTGATGTTGTCTAATCCATGTCCCTGCACTGAGGCGATTGTGTAGTGCCAGCCCAGAATATCCCTGACAGGTGTTTATTTGGCTGTCATGTCTCCAGAGAGTGGGAACCCACAGCCACCTCACTAGCCTGTCCTACCCTTTCTTTATTGTTCCAGCTAAAGCTTTTCCTAATGCCATCCATATAACCATGTGGTTTCTCTTCCAATTTTAACTGAGTTTATGGTATCAAAGATAACCTTCTGGTAGTGGCGTTTCGTGGTTACTCGTGCCGAGTACAAGTGCCTTTGACATTTCCTCTTGAACTCATGTATGGTTTTATTGATATTGGCTCACTCCCATTTTGAAAAACAGTTTTGGAGGAACCTGGTGAGTACTTTACTAATGAAATTGTTTTCTCTAGCTGTTTAGAGAGGGGTCTAACTATGAACTCCTATTCTCTAAGAATAATACAAAAAAATAAAACCCGCCACCATGCTATGGGTTTCCTATTGGAGTGTTATGGGGCTATGAAATCGGAGAACTCAAACACAGCATTTTTCTCTAGTGCATGTTGTTCACTGCCATGTATCCTGACCTACAGTGCTTTTCCTGTTGGCTGACTGCATTTTTACAAGGTGATATTCCATCCTCCCTCCTGCACCCCTGGGGAGCACGTGAACCAGTTTTGGGTATCTGCCAGTACTTTGAGAGAGCTGGTTTTAGTCCCAAGGAAGCCTTTGCAATTTGCATATTGATGAAGATGTGGCATGAAATGATTGTGTTCCAGCCGAGTGCCCCAACATGAACTTTTTAAAATTCATTTTGTAGTTGGTGGAATGCACACTTTTCTAATAACACCAATCAATTGTCTTGGCTGGGCCACGACATTGTATTTAGTACCCGAGGGCTGCCTTTGACTAAAAACCAACAGTTCCACTGTTGAAACATTGAGTGATCCGTGACACCTCATAGCCTGCACAGCAGAATAATTGATTTGTACAGTTTAACCAAAAGTTGTTGACTAGCCACTTAGTTGCTGTTTGCAGTAGCTGGCATTTTAGCTGAAGCTTGTAAACCTTTTGCCTTTTTCTGTTTGTCCAATTCTTTTGCATCATTTTGCAAACATTTCTTCTGCTTCCAGCTTTCTGAAAGAGCTTCAGGACAGATGGCATCTCTTTTGTTTTAATCCTTGGTGTCTTCCAGTTACGTTAATTGAAGTATTTTTGTTTCGATACTGCTGCAAAAGCCAAAGGGAGCGTAGGTGCAGAGAAGACTGGTTAGGTCATGAAGTCCATCGATATGGACTCTTCTGTTGGCCTGTTCTTAAGTAACTCCAGTGGCTGGGAAGCTCACAACCACTTCCCACCAACTTTTTGTTCTCATCAATGCCTGGAGAACGGCCCTGACTTGGAAAGTCACCTGCAGAGAGTCTCGGAGCATCGATAAGTAGCTCTATGCTTATAAAACGGTTTTGCCTTCCTAGTGGAGGCCCGGGTCCCAAAGGGAGCCGATTTTAATAAGTGAGACAGCTTGGACTTGGCATGGCTTAGGGGAGGTGAGCATCAAAACGGATGGTCTGCAGGGAGTCCACCAGGAGTACAATCCATCATAACCCCTGGATTTTCATGGTGCTTTGAGGAATTTGATCAGTGAAAATGAAGGTGTGAAGCACTCTGAGCTTCCTTTATCTGTAAGCTTCCTGAGTCTTAAAAACAGGGTAGATTTTGCCTTTTCTTGACCTGACATGCTTTCTGTTAATGATTCTTCCCCTCCACCCTACTGTGCAGGCCATGCTAGTATTGACAAGATAAAGTTATAATAAGGAGTAAGAGGATTTTTGAAGTCACAGATAGCAACGGGGTGAGTGGAGAAGAAATGAGAAGAGAGAAGACTTGTTCAGGCCATGTAAAATTATTCACTTTTTCTTTCCCCCTGACAAATGTGTTATGACTTTGTCGAGTTGACTTGACAAAGTCCTGGTTGGGATGATGTAGTTGGGGCTGGTCCCTTTTTGAGCAGGGGGTTGGACTAGATGTGACCTCCTGAAGTCCCTTCAGCCCTCATTGTCTGCGATTCAAGTCCACGTAGACACCAGTCCTACAGGGGAAGTGGTCCATAAATTCCACCAAGGTATCAGTATGGTTTGAAGGCCATTATTATTTGAAACAAGTCATTATCTAGAGGAAAAAGGTTTTGTTTTTTCCTGAAGCCAGTACATGTCTGATTGTTCTATGCATTGGAATAAAAATAGGAAGCCTCAATTTTGTAATGGACCGCTGGTTTGCACGGTTGGTTTTGTGTTCCCTGCTGGTGACCGCTGACAGATGTGCCAGTGGAAAGTGTGACCTCTTGCCCCTCCAAACAGAGTTGTGCTGTCCTGTGTTGCTTTTATAGCGAGGAGGATATATTTTCATTAAGAGTGATACGAAAAAGTCTTGAGCTGGAAGCGAATCAAGGAGCTGGAGAGAGAGGGTGGCAAAATGTTAAAAGCCCAACTCCACACAAACGTTGGCCCCGTGCTTAAATTTAGGACTTCTCCTAGATAGTGAAGTGAAATATTAGCAGCTCTAGGACACTTTTACACCTGCTGTTTCATGGTGCAATGTGCTGGAGATCCAGCGCATAGGAGCAGATTTGATTGAGTCTGCTCCACACATGAGTTGATGCGCACCATGGTGCATCGCTTGCAGTTGTATAAGTGGTGAAATGCTGTTTTCAAAAGCACACTACACTATTTTCTGCAAGCCGCCGCTTATACCTCTAGCACTCAGTGTCAGAACATGGGCACCTAAAACACCGAAAAACAAAATGCAGTCTTCTACTTGCAGGGTTGGATGACTTTGTTGCTTTCACTTTCAGTTTTCGAAGGAGATCCCCAACTTGTCAGGGCACTGGTCCTGGACGCCCCTTGGAGAACTGGGGAATCAGCTGTTCACGGGCTGGGAAACGGTGGTGAAGCTGCTGCTTTTGCAAGCGTGATGCAACTTGGGGCTGGATGGTGCAAGAGATGAACAGAATGGGATGATTGTAATTCAGAAATTCTTGCTCCAACAGCAATTAACAGCTTAGTGCAAAACAGGCCCTTTCTTTATGGGGTAAACAGTCTGGTGATGCAGCTGACTTCTCAGGTAGTTTCAGACTTTCTGCTACACTGACAGCTTCTTCTTGGAAGAAGCACTCCTTTCTCCTGCCGACGTTATCTTTCCCGACAGGGGAACCACACCACATATTTAGAAGGGGTGCTAGAGAAATTGTTTCTTGAAACATTGGCTCTGGACCGTCTCGTTACGAATTGGTGCGGGTTGCTGTGGGGCTAAGATAAGGCTTCGACAACGCCTACTTGGAACAATTTCTTTTTTCCTCTTTCTAGTACCTCTCCAGTGCCTACAAAGCCACTGTTGTGGAAGATGTAATTAGGACCTGTGAGGATGGTCTTGCACTGGGGCTAGCTAAATTCATAAAAGGTTGTAGAAACAAGTTGGCACAGCCGAAATATCATGGTACAGAAGCTGGGTTTTTGGTTGTAGCCGTGTTGGTCTAAGGACACAGGCAGGCCAGGTTCTTTGGGTAGATGTGATCTGTTTTTTTTTATTAGACCAGCTGAGTAGTTGGAAAAAAGATCCTAAGTTCCCCAAACTTTTGACCAACTGAGTAGCTGGAAAAAAGTTTGGGGAACTTTGGAGCTTTTTTCCAACTACTCAGTTTGTCTAATAAAAGATACCATTTCTACCCAAAGAACCTGGCCTGCCAGGGTACAGAAGCAGCCTTTTAATCTCATCTGAGATTGATCCAGTCCAAACCACTGTACTGCCCAGGTTAGGTTTAAATCCCGATCTCGGCTAAAGCATGAGATTTTTATTTGGTGTTCCTCCAGACAATATGACAGTAAAAAACCACCTGTGGCCTGTCTATACTAGCTCTCATCTCCTGTAGCCACTGGTGGGAAAACTCCTGGGAAAGGCTTGTATGGACAAGACTATGGGCATATGGGAAATAGCTCATTGGAAGTGTTATGTTTCTCGTGAGTCATGTATTGTTGCTTTATTAATATGCTGATCTAGCAATGTATGCGAGCAAGCTGAATTGAGGTCTACAGGCTTCCCTGAAGTTCAAGGCATAAAAATCTTTAAGCCCTTTTACCCTCATGACCAAGCGTGAGCAGCCATGCTGCAAAGCCACAGTTAAGATACAGGGGGTCATTTTGGGGATGTGCTCGCTGGAGCACATTGCTAGAAGGGGCTGGGAGCACATCTTCTGGCTCCTTGTGTTGCAATAAGCTGCAACATTCTGCACGTCCTTTCTCGTGAATTTTCTGTTCATTTGACTACATTGGGGAATTGGAGGAATACCCTAGCCTGGGTATTTTGGCTCATATTCTCAATTCAACATGGGCAGCAGGTTAGCAGCCCTTGTAGAAGTGAAGTTCTTGGGAGGGTTAATCTATCTCAGCAGGGTTAGCCAGCCCCGGTCAAGCACCAGTGAACAGGAGTGAGGACAGGGGAGGCATGAGAAGCTGGGATAACTTCAGGGACAGTGCGCATCAGTGGGGTCCTCCAGAGAGGGGAGAAACTTCCATTGCTTAATGATGAAATGTCTCTTACTAGCAAACGAATCCAGTTTCGTAAGTGTGGATGTTTCAACGCCCCTGAAAAGAGGATCTTCTGTTCCAGGCCAAGATGTGGGGAAATCTTCAGATTTTACTCAGTGCTAATGTAATAATGAAAAGGTAAATCTGTTGTGAAGGAGGCATGGAGTCTGCAATACCCCCAAGACACATGCACCAAATATATTGGATTCCACTAGTGTGACCTGCCTTGGGGGTGTTTTAAAACTTATCCTTTTGTGCTAAAATTTTCTGGAAGTGTCGTAACATTGGGTGTAGAAATAACTGAATGCAGGAGGGATGAATAATAGGAGGTTCATTGTTAACTTGGAATTTCCTTGTGTTTGAAGGCTGAGGTCCAGACGCTTTATGCATTTGAATATAGTCTGTGGTTTGATTTTTTGTTTTGTTTTGTTTTTTTGTTTTATTTTTTTTAAGGCTCTCACTACCTCCAAGTTTTAAAAGAATATGCAGCTAAAACTAAAAGTTGCCTTTTCAACTTCTTGTTGTATTTGTGGTTTCATCTGGAGGATTAATGTGTCTGGGCATTATAGAGGGCTGTAATAGGTAATCCTGGTTGTTTGTGGGTGGTTTGTTGTTTTTTTTTCTTCTCCTTGGCAAAATGCTGCCTTTCAGTGTAATAGGGAGAAACAGAACAATGACTGTGCACTTTTATTGCTGAGTAAGGGTTGAATACAAGCAGCTTTTTGTGCATGGAGATTCCAGTAACCTCAGTCCTTTTGACTTTGCTCCTGTAACATCCACAAGAGCCAGTCGAGAAATATGTTGAGAAACATAAGCAATCTGCCTTCTGCCAAGGCTTGGCTTTGCTAATTGTTGCCCTTGGGAACAATCCATGAAATGTGTATCAAAGGCATGGAATGGGTTTTTCCAGTGGTATTAACATTAAAGGGACTGAGTCTGGGCGGTCTCCAGCAAATTGATGCAGAAGACCTCTTCCGATTTGCTTGTGAAACGTCCCTGTGTAGCTCAGCTGTATTGCTAGGGTCTTGACGGGCGTGTTTCTTCTCTATTTTGTTAACTTCACAAATGAGTTGGTACCCGGCTGCGAAGGTGGATGTGCTAGAGTTGTCGTACGAACGCCTAATTAACGCCGTCCAGCTCTACGCAAGCTGTTGTGTCGGCCATAGGAAGTCTCTTGGGTTTAAAACATCTGTACTGTTTGTTTAAAACTTTCAGGAGTGGTGCAGTGCTTTGTACAGAGCCGACACATCCGTGTTTGAATTGTGTTGGAAGAGCTTTCCACGAATAAAATCCAAATCCAGAATAACGTTTCATGTGGCCGCACCTCTATGAAAAATCTCCCTCTGATCCCCTTAGATACACTTTCCTTCCTAACCTTTTACTGTTGAGATGCAGCTTTAGGCAGTTGGACTTAGCTGACTCCAGGGCTTTGCTTTAGATGCTCGAGCTTGTAAACAGGGCCCACGGTGGGTTTTTCTTTTTGCAGGAGAGGACTTGGTGTGTGAGGACACTGGGTTTACTCTGCTGTTTTTTGGCCACTAAAAACCATCAATGAGCTGGTAGTTGTCATGAGCCTGGAGTGTTGTTATAGCTATGATGGTCCAGGAACTGTTCAAGAGGTTAGGGTTTTCTTGTGATATCGCTTATGGGACCAACTCTCTAGTTGGGAGAGAAGTTAACAAGCTTCTCGGAGCAGAGAAAAGCCAGTTTGTGCCCAAAAAGCTTTGTCTAACTTCCCTCTCAACTAGACAGTTGATCCAATAAGAGAGATGCACATTAACAAAAACAAAACCAAAACCTAAACAACCCCTTGCTTCCTGTTGTGTTAAATTGTCAGCATTTAGCATAAATGGAGGCTGTTTGGTCTGGGGGAAGACGCATCCATCATCAATGCTGTTCTGCTTGTCAGGTTGTCACCAGTATATATTCAGTGCTGATTTGTATGACTACTGCAACCTTAAGGTTGCCTTGTTAGCATCAACAAACTGTTGGCAATATTAAAGGTAGAGTTTCCGATGCAGAATTAACTTAACCGTGTTGCACACGTTTCACATGCACGTGCAAAATAATCCGTGAAAGCACCGATTTAACCAGAAGATGGTAAATATGCACAACATAACTCTTGGAAGAAGCAATGATTTCTTAGAATGCTCTCTTTTTATTGGACCAGCTATATAGTTGGGATAAAGTTTGAAGCAGTCTTCACCAGGGCCATAAGACAAAGACTGTCGTGCATTTGAAAGCTTGTCTAAATGAATCTCAGCTACGTAGTTGGTCCAATAAAAGTTATCACCCTAAGAAGTCCTTGAACCTCGCATAATTTTTGGACCATCAGGGCTACAGCATCACTCTTACACCAATGCAACTCTTGTTAGTGTTGCTGCTTAGAATTTATTACTTGGACATTTCCTGACTTCGGTTGACATAACTGTGTAACCTTAAAGCTACCCTAAAACAAAAGGGCAGTACATATGAAAATAAAGAAGAATGAATGTTTTCTTACCTGTTAATCCACTACTCTGGACAGCAGGACTGCACTGAGGTCCAAACTTAAAGAGGAGAAGGGGCTGACCCCACCAGTGGTTAATGAAGAACGTCAAGAGTTAAAGATTTAAACCTCCTCTCAAAACTAAGAAGGTTGGAAGGGATATAAATAGTTGTGCTTAAGGGAACGAATCCATACCGGGGCTGGGAAGAAGGTTTCCTTAGGGCAGACCTATTGCACGGTTATTGCTTTTCCTCTGGCATGGCACAAGATGCAACCTACTGGACTAGAAGGGGTGATGGGTCGTCCAGCGTTGCTGCTTCTATTTTGACAGCAGTGCTTAGCTTTTAACATTCTCGGCTTTTAAACAAAGCAAAATAAAATAAATATATATATTCATCTTCCTTTGTTATTTAAACCTGGTTGTGTTTGCCCTGTGCTGCTTCCTGAATACTGTTTGTAGGCCAAGTTACAGGGTTCTGTTACTTGTTACCTGTCTTGACTATATTTGACCCAGGATGACAGTACACAGCCTCAACTCGACACAGGCAAAAATGGGGAGGACTGGATTTTGCAGGAGTGGTTTCATTTGTCTTTGTGCAACTGGAAGGATGAAGGAGAGCCTGCTCAAACAGTTGAAATGGGAACTGTCTCCAGCAGAGACCCAGTTGCAGGGGACATCTGCCTGCCTTTGGGTTTTATACAATCTCCATAGCACCAGACCTTCCTCAGAAAGTTGAACCTCAGCAGCTGGAGACTTTTTGGCACCTCTCCATTTCACATTGGTGTTTCTCTTAAATGTGTTCAATCTTAATTTTAAAAGAAAATGCTAAAAACTGGGTGGCGTCAGAGTGATGTTGTAATCACAATGATGTCGGGGCAAAAATGTATAAGGGTGATCTCTTTTATTTGGTTCTGTTTATCTGATTTTAACTTTTTTATTTTATCTGACTTTATCCCAACTACATAGTTGTCCAGTAAAAAAGAGGTGTGCAGCCTAGTGCTTGTTAGGATTTAAACTGCCTTGGCAAAAATGGGAATAGCTCACATTTCATGTAACTTGATGTCTGATAATAAAGTTGGGCTAAACTTCATTCCTAGGCCCTCCAATCATGTGCATCCTGTTTGGTTAGGAGATGCATTACCCTGGGCCCTTGGAGGTTTGTGAGCTGGGTTCTTTTGATGTTTAATTGTGGCTTGCGATTTGCAGGTTTTTATCTTTTTTGTTTTGTAGCTTTTGGATTCGTTGGTTTGTACTGTTTGGAGAAAAGAGTTGGGGGCGAGTACACGTTCATATAAACAAAGATAAGGGTTTGAACTGATGCCAAACTAGCTCAATCTTCAGTATCTTCCCTTGGCTGCTGGCAAGTCCAGGCTCTGTTGCGGTAGAGAAGGGAGTGCTCTTTTGGGTTGGAAGCCATGGGGCTGGTGTGGGATTTTTACTTGGTAGTCTTTTTCATAGTTTCATAGTTGATAGGGTTGGAAGGGACCTGGGCAGATCATCAAGTCCAACCCCCTGCCATGGCAGGAAAGAGTACTGGAGTCAAACGACTCCACTACTCGAGGTGTACATCCAGCTTCCTCTTAAAGACCCCCAGGGTAGGAACCAGCGCCACGTTGCTTGGAAGTTGGTTCCAGACCGTAGCCGCCCTGACCGTGAAGTAGCGCCTCCTGATGTCTAATCTGAATCTACCTCTGCCAGCTTGTTTTTGTTGGCCTCCACTTCCAAAAGCAGGCTGCGTTTTTCCCTTTGCAAGAACAGTCAAGACTGCAAACCCCAAATGGGATGCTGTTTCCTCTCCCGCATCTTTGCTGCAGAGCGGCTACTGAAGATGGCAACTTGATAGATGAGGTGCTCCCCATCCAATATTTGAGGCAGAAGTTTATCATCCTCAGCATCAGGAAAGCGAGGGAAGAAAAACCAAGAGAGGTAAAAAATGGATTTGTTAGGTGAGTGGGAGAGGAGAACGGGGAGTGTTAAATGATTAAACGGCTTTTTCTTCGGCTAGCTTCTTCTGAAAGCTCTTGGATTTATAACAAAACAGTTTTAAAACTTGAGATAAACTAGGTTTTACTTTAGAAAAATGTTGTTAAGCTGAATGGTAGTTAGGAAGTTTTTATACTTTTTTCCCCACCTTGAATGTCCATCCCCCCCGTGTTGGTGTTCATTGTGAGTTGGAACTGAGGTTTGAGTAATCCCAGGAAGTCGGGTGATGTAACCGTCCAGAATTGGCACAACATTGTCCTTTTGAAGAAGTTATTTGACTGCACCTCTGTGTGTATTAATCAGCAAACATTTTATGTCTGAGCAAGTGTCTTGGTCCCACTGCTCAGTTCTGCGGGTTTCTTTTATGCAAAGTCTCCCTCTTCCCACAATGTGGTCTGTGAAAACAGCTCTGGGAAAGGAATGACTTCAGAGGCTTGAAAAACAAAAGTGCAAACTTTAACAATTTTGGTCTGGGCCAAAAAAGCATTCAATACCAAGAATATCACAAATGTTTTCTGTTGGATGTGAATTCCCTGAAGGCTATTAATCTGGGAGAAATCCAGGCATTTTGCTTCTGACCTTGCTCCTCCTCCTGGAGAGCCGAGCGCCATGCCTGATGCTGGAGTTGTTTTCCAGAGGAAGTGAAGTCATGTCAGTTTGGTCAGGAATCATTATGGGCCCTGAAATGTCATCAGAAAAGGTGACGCAGCTCCAAGCCGTCGCCTGCCAGCGGGGCAAAGCGATCTTGAAGGAGCCGTTCAGGGGAACGTGCAATCCCGGGCAGCGTTCCTCCTGGCACCTTCTTCATGCATCACGGGTCTCATCTGCTAGTTGGACGACTTCTGGCTGGAGATAGTTTTATGCATCTGATTCTCATCTCTCTCAAGTCCTGATGTCGCACGTGGGTGGATTCCCCAGTCAGGGCTGTCAGAGGGGTTTTGGAAGCTGCGGGGAGGGTTGGATGGACACTGTGTTGCGTGATAGCATTTAACCATGTAAGAATTGTCTAGTTCTCTTTATTTTGCTCCCTGAACAAAATAGGCCTGCACCCTTTGGGGATATTACACAGGTGCTGGCTGATGCGTCTGGGGGCTTGGCGGTCCAGAGGTCCCTGCCTGGAGATGCGGCCACGTCTAGTGAATCAACCGAGGCTGTCTTTGGGGCACTGACATTTTGGCCAAGATTGCAAAATCTTCAGGATTTGTTTTTTGTTTTTTTTAAATACCTGTTTCTGTATGTTGTGTGGTGCTGAGGCATAACTCCTGAGCATCAGTGATTGGGTTTTGCTTTCAGTGCTGTGGTATGGAGTGGGCTCCAGCTAAGAGCAGGGGCCTGTTGGATCTATGTGCTGCACGGCCAGCATAAGATCCCTTTTCCAATCCATAACCCCCTTAGCAATGTTGTTCCAACTCAAAACGCAGCCTTTTGGGTGGCTTGCCTTTGTAATAGAGCAAAGCAACACCGTGGCTAGACTTTTAACCCCACTTGCACTGCTGGAGGCAGATCTTTCATGGCAGGGGTGGAAGGGACCTGGGTGTAAACAGGAAACTCCCAGCATCTCTCCGGATTCAGTCCCACAATGTCTTTGTTTGCCTTCACCTTTCTTATCTGACACCTGCATAAATAACAGTGTGTGTGGGTGTTCGTGTGCCCCTGCTGCCAAGGGTAGAGATGTACACCTGATCCCCAGGCTAGACCTGTTTGACCAGTTTTCACCTGTGGAACCGCATTGCTTCAGCTGTTTTTAAATGCGCCAAGTATTTCGAAAAGCTTTCAGCCTTGGCAACTGCCTGTAAACAGTGCTGTGAGCCAAAGAATGGCCTCCTAGAAACAGCCGCTTTGGGAGTCTTCAGCCTTTTGATATGTGCAGCAGGTCCGCTTCATCTGCTGAAGGCACTGATTATTTAAGACTATGCTGGAATTTGAAACTTGCCTGGGAGAGCTTTTGTCCTACCGTAGATCACTGAAATAAGCTGGGGCATGGCCAGCGGGCAGTCGGTGGCCCTTTTCTGGATGCAGGGTTTTGATGCAAAATCCATTTGTTCAGCTAAGGAGTGTGTTAAGACCCTGTTACCCATGTCTAAAAAAACCCATAGCATTTCCCCTGCAGAAATGTAGTCCTGGATCCTGGTGGTCATTGCACTGGGAGAGCTGGGGTGGTATTTTAACATTGTAAATGCCCAGAGGAGTGCAGATGGGTTGCACTGATGCAGGGCAGAGTCTGCTGAACCCTGTTTTCTAAATCGAGACAAATTCTAGTCATTTGTGTGTCAGGGGTGTTGGTTGTAGCCATGTCGGTCTAAGGGCACAGGAAGACAAGGCTCTTTGGGTAGATGTGATATTTTTTATTAGACCAATTAAATAGTTGGAAAAATACTGTTCTTTGCAAGCTTTTGGGCACAAACACCCTTCTTTAGGCATAATTTGCACAGGAGTTCTCTACCATTTTAAGGGGTGTGTATGCCCTGCAACAGTGGATATCTTGAAAAGTACCATGCTGAAAGCATCGTAAAAAGTTAACAGAACTGTTTGTCTTTTTTTTCCTCCTTTTTTGTTTTTGCTTAATTTTTACCTCTTCCTGCCCTTCCTGTTCTTTGCCTACAGCTAAGCTATAGGGAAAAATAACACTATTGGTCTGATTGTGGTGGAAAACAGGAATTGTGAGTCATCGGTTCCAAATGAATGCTTGTGTACAAAGCTAAAAGGACGTGTAAAAGATGGGTCACCTCTGGAGGCAGGAAGAGTGTGATATCATCCTTGCAATTCTCAAGGCTGCAGTTCGGCTTGTGCCGACACTTCTGTTATAAAGGTCTCACTAGTGGGGCTTGTAAACATGTCCGCGTGCATTAGTTTCACACTAACTGATGGCTTTAGCCTGGAAATGATTTTGCAAAACAAATCGCCTGCATCTGCTGCTCTTCTGTGTTTTGCTTTTAAGAGCAGGTAAAAGCTTCTTTAAATATATATGTGGAGTTTGTGCCTTCTGGCGGAGTAATTTAGGTGAGTCCCTTTCTGAGAAGTGGATCCAAGTCACAACCTTCAGGTCAACTTGTTAGATAAGGGTTTGATTTTGGGGTGTTCAGATGCCAGGGGTTTCGTTCTGGCTGGCTCGTTTTGCAAACTTAATCCAATTTATTCTTTTCTTTTAATTAAAGAAGGGGCTTCTCAGTACACTTTAAGCATTACACAGGGAAGGAAGAATGCCAAATTCCACAGTATTTTATTATTATTAACAGGTTAGCACACTTGCCATTTATTATTACAGTAAAAGCTGCGTTATCTGGCACTTTACCATCCGGATTCTCTATTAACCAGCATCTGTCAGAGACGCCATCCTGCTATACTATTTATTTTATTATTCCTTATGTAATAG